>NC_061119.1:16887425-16969361 GCF_002878395.1 Capsicum annuum | reverse complement strand
ATCAGTATTTTAGGTTTTGAATCTTATGGCATTTTAGCCTATTTTTCCGCATTTATCACTATATCGTTACTCAGTGCTCACAGCAGATATCAGTCATGGGTTAGCTTGTGGTCCTTTAAGATCGTAAGCACCGTGTGGCATTTGAGATGCAGACTTGGGGTGTTACAAACTTGGTCTTAGAGACTAAGCTTCAACAGTGTCCTAGGAAGTCAGAAAGTCATGTCTAGTAAAGTCTTGTGCATGGGTGTATAGCGCGCCACACTTATGGGCAAGAGGCTATGACATATTTTTAGGAAAAATTTCCCTTCTTTCAGTATTCATATCATGTGAGTGAGCATGAGCTCAAGTTACACTCTTAGTCTAATCCTTGTCTTACGTCCATTTATTGAACATGCCTCCTAAAAAGAACAATGGAAGGAGAACAGGAAATCAGCTAGCACCTCCGCCCGTTCAGGAAGATCCCCTGGATGAGCATGTCTCCCACGCGGAATTCAGAGCAGCTTTAACCATTCTAGCTCATTCTGTGGCAGCCCAAAATGAATGCCTAGCTACCATTCCGACCAACCCAGTGGCCAACACTGTTGCATCTAGAATTCAGGACTTCACCTGAATGAACCCTCCAGCCTTTATCGGGTCTGAGTCTGATAAGGACCCATAAGAATTCCTTCATCAGGTATAGAAATTTATAGATATTATAGGGGTGACAACTAGTAAGAGTGCTGAGTTGGCTACATATCAGTTGCAGGATGTGGCTCACTCATGGTTCAAGCAGTGGAAGGCAGAGAGGGCTGAAGATGCAGGGCCCATAGAATGAGAGGAGTTTGCCACTGTTTTTCTGGATAGGATCTTCCCACTGGAGTTGAGGGAAGCAAAGGTTTTGGATTTTATTAATCTAAATCAGGGAAATATGATAATGAAAGAGTATTCTCTCAAGTTTACTCAGCTAGCTAGATATGCTCCTCATGTGGTAGCAGATAGCAGGTCTAAAATGGGTAAGTTTGTGTCTGGCATGTCTAATAGTGTGGTCAAGGAGTGTAGGACTGCAATTCTAATTAAGAAGATGGACATATGGGTAAGTTTTTGTCTGGTATGTCTAACAGTGTGGTCAAAGAGTGTAGGACTGCAATGCTAATTAAGGGGATAGATATATCCAGGCTTATGATCCATGCTCAACAGATAGAGGAGGCTAAGAATAGAGAGAATGATAGGGAGAATAAGAAAGCGAGAATAGGTAGCTTCAACTTCGCTCAGCCTAAGTTAGAAGGTGGAAATAATTCTCAATTTCACCCAAAATCCTCAGTTCTAGCATTGTCCTTAGCCCGTACTCCAGAGCCAAAATTCAGAGACGATAATACAGATAGGGCACCAGGACCTAAACCTTAAGGTAGTGTTAGCAGTGCCTGAACAAACCCTCTTTTCCTAAAATATGGCTGAAACCACCAGGTTGTCTACAGGGCTAGCAGTGATGTATGTTTTAGATGTGGCAAGCCAAGCCATAGGGTCAAAGATTATCCTCAGTCAGGTTCTCAAGGTCAGTATAATCGTCCTTCAGCTTAGACCAATCATCCAAATTAGTAAGGTGTCGCTTCCAATGTCACCACTGGGCAGCGCCCAAATAGACTCTATGTACTTCAGTACCGACAGGATCAGGAAAGTTCTCCTGATGTAGTCACCGGTATGTTACAAGTTAGTCATTTACACGTTTATACTTTGCTAGATCCAGGAGATTCTTTGTCCTTTATAAATCCTTATATAGTTATTGGCTTTGGAGTCAGTCCCAAAATCCTAGCAGAGCCCTTCTCAGTATCTACCCCAGTAGGTAAATCTATCATAGCCCAATGGGTATACAGGAACTGTTCGGTTATGGTATCTCAAAAAGTTACTTCAGCAGACTTAGTAAAATTATAGATGACAGATTTTGATATCATTCTCAACATGGATTGACTTCATTCATGTTATTCTTCAATTGACTGCAAAAACCAAATTATCCATTTTTAGTTTCCGAATGAACCTGTCCTTAAATAGAGGGGTAGTACTTCAATACTTAGTGGTCAGCTTGTTTCTTACCTTAGAAAGAGAAGAATGATATCTAAGGGATGTGTGTATCATCTTATTCAAGTTCAATACTTTAGTTCAAAGACCCCTAATTTTGAGTCAGTATCAGTAGCATGTCAATTTCTTGATGTGTTTCCCAAAGATCTTCTCGGGGTCCCTCCTGAAAGAGAAATCTCGGGGTCCCTCCTGAAAGAGAAATTGACTTTGAAATAGACCTTCTTCCAGATACTCAGCCTATCTCTATTCCACCATATATAATGGCTCCAACAGAACTCAAAGAATTAAAAGAATAGTTAAAGGATCTCCTAGATAAGGGATTCATCAGACCCAACGTATCCCCTTGGGGTGCACCAGTTCTATTCGTGTGTAAGAAAAATGGTTCTCTCAGGATGTGTATAGACTACCGTCGGCTAAATAAAGTCATAGTTAAGAACAAGTATCCGTTTCCCAGAATCAATGACTTGTTTAACCAACTTCAGGGTGCCAGTTACTTCTCTAAGATAGACCTCAGATCAAGCTATCATCAGCTCAGGATCAGAGAATGTGACATTCTAAAAATAACTGTTAGAACTTGGTATGGCCAATTTGAATTCTTAGTTATGTTATTTGTTCTGACCAATGCTCCAGAAGCCTTCATGGACTTAATAAACCACGTGTTCAAGTAGTACTTGGACATGTTCGTTATAGTCTTCATTGATAACATTCTTGTCTACTCCTGCAGTGAACATGAACATGCAAACCATCTCAAAATAGTGTTACAGACCCTCAGAGCCCATCAGTTATTTTCCAAATTAAGTAAGTGCGAATTTTGGCTAAGGGTATTAGCTTTCCTTGGCCATATAGTTTTCGATGATAGCATTAGAGTGGATCTTCAAAAAACCAAAGTAGTGAGAAACTAGCCCAGACCCATCTCTCCATTGGATATCAAGAGTTTCTTAGGTTTGGCTGGCTATTACCGATAGTTTGTTGAGGGATTCTCGTCTATTGCATTCCCCATGTCTAGATTGACTCAGAAGAAAGTCAAATTCCAGTGGTCAGATTCTTGTAAGAAGAGTTTTCAGGAGTTAAAGACTCGACTCACTACAGCCCCAGTTTTGACTCTACCAGATGGTTCAGGTGGGTTTGTGGTATATTGCGATGCTTCCAGAGTTGGTTTGGGGTGTGTTTTAATGTAGAGAGTTAAGGTCATAGCCTATGCCTCTAGACAGCTTAAACCTCATAAAAAGAATTACCCCACTCATGATCTTGAGGTAGCAGCTATGGTGTTTGCCTGAAAGATTTGGAGGCATTATTTGTATGGGGTATATGTTGATGTGTTCATAGACCACAAGAGCCTACAGTATGTGTTTTTTTAGAAAGATCTAAACCTACGTTAGAGGAGGTAGTTAGAGTTGTTGAAAGACTACAACATGAGTGTCTTGTATCACCTGGGAAAGGCCAATGTAGTGGTTGATGATCTCAGTAGGATGTCTATGGATAGTGTTGCTCATATGGAAGATAACAAGAAGAAGTTAGTTCAGGAAGTTCATCAGTTTGCCCGACTAGGTGTCCGCTTATTCGATTCAGTAGAGGGAAGTGTGTGGGTGCATAATAGTTCAGAATCATCTTTGGTTTCCGAAGTAAAGGAAAAGCAGGACAAAGATCCCAGTTTAGTGAAGTTGAAAGAGTCAGTCAGAGATCAGAAAGTAGAGGTTTTCTCCCAAGGTTGAGATGGTGTGTTGCGTTGCCAGGGTCAGTTATGCGTGCCAAGTGTAGATGACTTGAGGCAATGAATTCTTGCAGAATCACATGGTGCGCGTTACTCTATTCATCCAGGGGACGCTAAGATGTACCGCAATTTGTGGGAGGCCTGTTGGTGGAGTGGGATGAAGAGAGACATTGCAGAGTTTGTGGCTAAGTGCTCTACATGTCAGCAGGTTAAGATTGAGCACCAGAAACCTAGTGGTTCCATGAAAGAGTTTAGTGTCCCCACGTGGAAGTAGGAGAAAGTGAACATGGACTTTGTGATGGATTTACCCCGTACTCGTTATCAGCATGATTCAATTTGGGTCATTGTAGACAGGATGACCAAATCAGTTTATTTCTTACTAGTCCATACCTTTTACTCAGCCAAGGATTATGCCAAGCCCTATGTTAGAGAGTTGGCCAGATTATATGGATTTTCATTGTCCATCATCCTAGATAGAGGTACACAGTTCACCTCTCACTTTTGGAAAGCCTTCCAAAAGGGTCTTGGTACCCAAGTTTACCTCAGTACAGCTTTCAATCCTCAGATAGATGGTCAAGCAGAGAGGACCATTCAGACTTTGGTAGATATGTTAAGAGATTGTACCATTGACTTTAAGGATAGTTGGGATGACCACTTGCCCTTGATTGAGTTCGCATATAACAACAGTTATCATTTCAATATTTAGATGGCTTTATTTGAGGTGCTTTATGGGAGAAGATGTAGATATCCCATTGGTTGGTTTGAAGTGGGTGAGGCTGCAGTGGTAGGGCCTTACTTGGTATTTGATACCTTAGAAAAGGTTCAGTTGATCAGGGAAAGGCTTAAGACAGCTTAGAGCCGACAGAAGTCGTATGCAGATGTGCGAAGGAAGGATCTCAATTTTGAGATTGGTGATTATGTGTATTTCAAAAATCTCTCCTATCTAAGAAGTGAAAAGGTTTTGCAAGAAGGGGGAACCCAGTCCCCGATATGTTGGTCCTTACCGAATTCTCAGCCATTTCAAAAAGGTAGCTTACGAGCCTGAGTTGCCTTCAGACTTAGCATCAGTACATCCAGTGTTTCATGTCTCCTTGCTAAACAAGTGCATAGGTTACCCAGTAGTTGTAGTCCCTATAGAGGGTATAGATGTTCAGAACAGCCTTTCTTATGAAGAAATCCTAGTCGAAATTCTCGATCATCAGGTTCGCAGACTGAGGAACAAAGAAATTTCGCTAGTCAAAGTTCTTTGGTGGAATCAGTCCATTGAGGGAGCTACTTAGGAATCAGAAGCAGATATACATACCAAGTATCCTCACCTTTTTTATGCAAACTCAGACTCAGCTCAAGGTAACAGTCTTCCTTAGATTTGCTTAGTTCCATGGTCAGTTATAGTTATAATTTGGTATTCATTACCATTGTATATTATCTTGATGATGAATCAGTTAAACCATGTACTCATGCATTAGATATGCATGTTAAGTTTGAAAACTCAGCTTATCAATAGTTTCAATCAGGTCTTCCATGCATCATATATGCATGTTCAATGTGTAAGCTTAGTCTATCAATGTTTCTTAGCTTAGTCAGTCTCATTCAAGGACGAATGTTCCCAAGGGGGAGATATTGTAAGACCCCACAAAATTCTAAGCTTAAATTAGTCTGTTAATGCTTGAAAAGAGGTCCCATACTTAGAAATTTCAGCGAAGTGTTTATACTTAGAATTATTTTAGCCTTCATAAGTTGACAATCCTATTCTCAACCCTTATGACCTTAAAATATCAATTTTTTTGATTGATTTATGATCAGAAATGTCAGTAGGTCGCTTCAGGTCAGTTTTGGATTTTTCAAAACTTGTTTGAACCATGTTCAAATGACCAAAACAGTGGGTCAATGTGATCTCAACGCATCACGTAGCCCATCACGTTGATAGATAATTTTCCCCTACTTTCAGTACAATTCCAATGAACTAATGTGAACTCCACGTGGAGCATTGGTTATTATGTTGATTCTATCGATGCGGCATACCGGTCTGTGTGTCATGGGACAAGTTTTTAGTCATTAAACGCCCACATCTAAAGGGGTATTTGGGTCATTTTTCCAACCTATTTAGCCCCAAAAACTGGAGATTAAGTCATTCTTAGGGCTAAAACACTCATTATTCTCAAAATACTCAAGAAACAAAACCCTAGGGCTTCAGATTCAAGCTTCAAAAGTTCTCCACAACTTTCAAAGAATTAACAACCAAGGTATGTTAGTGTAATACCCTGTACTTTTTCCTAGCTAATTTCATCCCAAAGAATGCCTAGTATTAGCTTCTAAATTGAATGATAACTATTCCATTATGAATTTTCAAGATTTTTACTTTTTTTTCATGTGGAAAATTCAATAAGCTTTCCATCAATATAAGATTCGCCAAAATCCGATAACTGGGTCAAAAGTTACGACTATTTCAAGTTTTCGTCGTAAAACCGCACCATATTAGTCAGTGGCGTGCCACGCCATAAGAGGAAATGGCATTTGGAAAATTCCAGTAGGGGTCCGTGATTATGGTGCAATGCGCCAGGGCCCAAGTTCAGAATTGTCCTTTTTCAGTGTCTCAGTGCGTCTCCCCCGCATTGCATCAAAGTTCCAGGTCACAAAGAAAGGGGCAACGTGATGGCTCCACATTGCGCCATCCCTCAATTTCCCAATTGTCAAATTCCAGTGACACGGCGGGATAGATCCTTGTCACACTAGGGTCCCAGTTTGGGAAAATTTTACTGAAATTACAAAACGCATCCAAGGGTTAAAGGGTCAATTTCCTACCCCTATTTAAACCCAATAACACATGATTTAGCCATTATTCACCCAAAATATACTAGTTTCTCTCAAGTTTCTCTCAAGAACAACCAAGGTCTTTTCATAGAAGATTCAGAATCAAGAATTTCCTCCGTCAATCTTCACGAAATCACGAACCAAGGTATGCGTACTGTTTATTCATGGACTCCTTTCATCCATGAAGCCCAAGAATCTCTTTTCTAAGTTTAAGTTTATGGATTTCTTTATGAATTTCATGTTAGGTTTGTTTTGTTTATGTTGAGAATAATCAATTAAATTTAAATCCACGTTGGGTGATCAGTTTTATGTGGAATTGATTTGTATAGATGTATATTCATGTGAACCTATGATTAAACCCTAGATGATGAAATTAGAGATGAATCATGATGATTAATTATTCTATAATATTGTCTACATGTGCTATGCCTACCATGTGTTTGATTAAATGCCTAGATGAAGGAACAATACCCAACTAGTATGATATCATGAAATCCCCATGTATGTACAAGTTATGCCTATCACATATTTTGATGGAATGCTTCTATAAATGTATTATGGAGTATGATGTTAGTTATATGTTCAAGTAAGTTATGCTTGGTTAGTTTTCCTTCCATCGAGTCCCGGGGGTACTTGTATCTGAAATATTAGCTGTGTGTCTAGAGCCATGTCATGTTTTCATGATACTTATCAGTAATGTTCCGTCAGTTAATGGAATTCAGTAACTCAGTCCATGTTCAGTTCAGTAAATTATGTTCAGTGTCTATTCAGATGGGAGTAGAAATTAGCACCGAGTGAACCCAAGGATGGGAACTCACCTATTATATAAGGTTCCCGAGACGTCACACGGTGCTTAAGGTCACAAGTGACCCCAAGCTAACCCTTCTAATGGCATAACTCATAAGCAACTAAATAAAAATACAAATCCATACAAATCAGCAGAAATTAAATCTTTTCTGAATCTGATCGATACAAAAATGGAATTTTACAGGATTACAATTCTGCCTTTACAACCAAAATTGAAACAAAATACATCAACTTCTACTGACTATCTATGAAGCCTCTACTAGTACTGACTGTAGGTAGCCGGGTCATGACTCCCGACTACCCCAACTCAAT
This sequence comes from Capsicum annuum, assembly GCF_002878395.1. NCBI lineage: Eukaryota > Viridiplantae > Streptophyta > Magnoliopsida > Solanales > Solanaceae > Capsicum > Capsicum annuum. The sequence goes on along the minus strand of NC_061119.1, from coordinate 16,961,668 downwards.
ATGACTGAATAAAGAAAATACAACTCTATAAACTCTACATAACTAACCCAAGCCCTTGAATCAAAAGGACTCATCACCTGCTGACTGGATACCACGAACTGACTGGATCTGAAGGTACAACTATACCTTGTACCTATATTCTGAGAAAATATAGCCCACATACGAATATGTGGGTCAGTACCATGGAAAAATACCGAGCATATAGGGGTGCAATGCATATATAAAATAATAGCTTAATATCATCACAGTTTATAAAATTATGCATGCTGATATAGATGACTCACTTAGCTCGAATTAAATCATCAAAATCATGGATGAATATTACATGTAAAGTAAAACAAGTGAGTTATTACAATATGTTCTCAATTCACTTTCATCTCAATTTCAAATCATCAAAACAATCAAATCTCATGTTAATTCTAATTAGAATATATTTCTCAAATCTTTTAAGAATAATGACTTTCTCAAACTCAGCCTTTTAAGCAAATATGTTTTTATCTTAGATAGAAGAGTACACACACACACATTGGAAGATCCTATAACCGACATAAAACATGTGAGATACATGGAGTCCAACGTACAACCCGCATTGGGGAGAGCCATCCTATCTTTTCCATCAGAGTAGGACTTCCAGTATCAATTTAAAAACACTAGTGATCACTATATAAATCAGCCTCAGGCTCACATCCTACGAGGGCACGTAGTTCTAGGGAAGTAAGGTCACTTTATACCTCCCACTCGGTGCTAAAGATTACTCCCGGACTTAACTTAGAAATTTAAATTAGCCTCAGGCTCACATTAAAGAAAATCCACAATAAACACTTCAACAATTTTCATCGGGAGCCAATTTGCTACCCCTTTATCATAATCAATAAAAAAGTGGATTTCTTTCGCAGTTGAGTTTAAAATAACTCATTCACAACCAAAAAGTCAAATCATTCAAAATATCTCAAATATTCAGCATCAACATTCTTATAACACATACTTTCTTAAAAAACACAATTTCAAATGGGGTTCGCGACCCAAATATCAAAATCATGATAAATATCATTCAAGATTCATACTTTATATCACCACACATGTAAATTCATCTTTCAAAATCATAAACATCAAGATTTCATAATAATCATCATAAGATATGGGTCCATGCTTCAAATTCGTAAAAATCAAATAAAAATCATGCCTTTGTAAAGAAAATTACTTTTGGGCACAAGAACGAAAGAGAGTTCTTGTTGAAAAACCCCACATACCTTGAATGATGAACTTTAGATCGATACTCATTTTTGAGATGTTAATCGTGCCTTTGAATGATGGTTCTTAGAGTTCTTGAACTAGGAACTTGGAATCTTGAATCAATTTGCAGAATTAATGGTGAACTTTGGAGGTTCTTGAAGTTCTTGAACTAGGAACTTGGAATTTTGAATAAATTTGCAGAACTAATGGTGAACTTTGGAGGTTCATAAAGTTGGATGTAGGAGCTTAGGGTTTTCTTTTTGAGGGAATTTGATGAAATATAACATATAATGCTTCTAATAAGCTTTAATATAGGGTTTGGAAGGATTTTGGGTGAGGGGGAATGACCAAAACATCCCTAAAAATTAAATAATTCTCGAATCTGTCCTTTGGTGGACTATTTTTATAGTCTTAAGTAGATCAACCATAACATTTTACTCCGATATCCAAATTGGATGAAACTAATTTCATTAGAAAGAGGACTCTTATATCTTTTTGTTGATATATAGTATCTCACCCAGATCATTGTGTGCGAGGAGTTAAGATCATTTGAAGTTGACCCAAAAATTCACTTTTTGTAGGCTGAAGTAGATCGACCATAACTTTTTACTTCGATAGAAAAATTGGATGAAACTAATTTCATTGAAAAGAGGACTCGCAGAGCTTTCCGTTGATATATAGTAAATCACCTAGATCATTATGTACAAGGAGTTATGATTGTTTAAAGTTGGAGAAAAAATATGCCAAGCCTCAGTACATTTTTTCCTGCACGTTTTACTATTCACAGTTCGATCGGAATGGTCGTAGTTCGATCGGAATGGTCGTAAATCATCGCTCGAGTGTCTGTTTTTGATGATCTACATATTGTTGGAAAGCTTATTCGATACTCTACACAATGGTAGGTCAACATCTTAGAAATACTACACATAAAATTTATGGATCGCTCTAAAGTGTAGAACTTGATACGTTTCTCATAAAATCTTTACAAAATAAAATTTTCTGGGGTATTACCCCAACAGAATAACTCCTCAGCTCAGTCCGGTTACCCAAATAAGCAGGGTGCCATCTCCAGTGCTACTAGTAGGCAATGCCCAAATCGTCTCTATGCACTTTAGTCCTAATAGGATTAGAAAAATTCTCCTAATGTAGTTATTGATATGTAACAGATCTTTATATGCATGTTTACTATTTGCTAGATCCAGGAGATTTTTTGTGTTTTGTTACTCCTTATATAGCAATCAATTTTGGAGTCAGTCCCAAAATTCTAGCAGAGCTCTTTTCAGTATCTACCCCAGTGGATAAAAACATCATAGCCCGGCGGGTATACAGGAACTGCCCGGTTATGATATTTCAAAAAGTCACATCAGCAGACTTAGTCGAATTAGAGATGACTGAATTTGATATTATTCTCGACGTGGATTGTCTTCATTCCTTCTATGCCACAGTCGACTTCTAAAAATGAATAGTCCAGTTTTAGTTCCCAAATGAACTCGTCCTTGAGTGGAAGGGTAGTGTAATCGCTTTTAGGGGTCAGCGTATTTCCTACCTTCGGGCAAGGAAAATAATATCTAAAGGATGTGTCTATCATTTTGTTCGAGTTAAGGACACTAGTTCTGAGACTCCCAGTCTTGAATCAGTCCCAGTAGTGAATGAATATTCAGATGTTTTCTCGAAGATCTTCCAGGAAATTCTCCCGAAAGGAAAGTAGACTTCAGTATTGATCTTCTTTCACATACTCAACCTATCTCTATTCCACCATACAGAATGGCACCAGTAAAACTCAGAGAACTGAAAGAACAATTGAAGGATCTCTTAGATACGGGATTCATCAGGCTCAATATTTTTCCGTGGGGCGCTCCAATATTATTCGTGCGTAAGAAAGATGGTTCTCTTAGGATGTGTGTAGACTACCGTCAACTCAATAAGGTCATGGTCAAGAACAAGTATCCTCTTCCTATAATCGATGACTTGTTTGATCAACTTTAGGGTGTCAGTTATATCTCTAAGATAGACCTCAGATCCGACTATCATCAGCTCAGAGTTAGAGAATGTGACATTCCAAAAATAGTTTTTCATACTCAGTATGATTATTTTAAATTCTTAGTTATGTCATTTGGTCTTACCAATGCCCCAGCAACTTTTATGGACTTGATGAACCGAGTGTTCAAGAAGTACTTGGACATGTTCGTCATAGTCTTCATAGATGATATTCTGGTATATTTTCATAGTGAGTGTGATCATACAGACCATCTCAGAACAGTACTTTAGACTCTCTAAGATCATCAGCTATTTTCTAAATTCCGTAAGTACGAGTTTTCGCTAAGGTTAGTAGTATTCCTTGGTCATATCATTTTTGGTGATAGCATTAGATTTGATCCTCAAAAGACCAAAGTAGTTAAAAACTAGCCCAGACCTATCTCTCCATCAGATATTAGGAGTTTCTTAGGTTTGGCTAGCTATTACAGACGGTTTGTTGAGGGATTTTCTTGTATTGCATCCCCTATGTCCAGATTGACTCAGAAGAAAGTTAAGTTTCAGTGTTCAAATCCTTACGAGAAGAGTTTTTAGGAGTTGAAGACTCGACTTACCTCAGCTCCAGTCTTAGCTCTCCCAGATGGTTCAGATGGGTTTGTAGTGTATTGTGATACATCCAAAGTAGGTTTTGGTTATGTCCTCATGCAACATGGTAAGGTCATAGCCTACGCCTCCAGACAGCTTAAACCCTATGAGAGGAATTATCCTACTCAAGATCTTGAGTTAGCAGTCGTAGTTTTTGCCTTGAAGATTTGGAGGCATTATCTCTACAGAGTTCATGTAGATGTCTTCACAGATCATAAAAGTCTTTATTATGTCTTTTCTCAGAATGAACTCAATCTTCATCAGAGAAGGTGGTTAGAGCTCTTGAAAGATTATGACATGATGTCCTTTATCATTCGAGCAAGGCTAACATAGTGGTCGACGCTCTTAGTAGACTGTCTATGGGTAGTGTTACTCATGTGGATAACAGTAAGAAGAAGTTAGCTCAGAAAGTACATCATCTTTCCAGGCTAGGCGTTCACTTAGTCTATACAGATGAGGGTGATATATGGGTTCAGAGTAGTTCAAAATCATCTCTAGTTTTCGAGGTGAAAGAAAAGAAAGATAGAGATCCCAGCCTTGTCAAGTTGAAAGTTCAAGATCAGAAAATAGAGGTTTTCTCCCGGGGGAGATAGTGTTCTTCGTTGTCAGGGTCGTCTCTGTGTTCCAGTTGTAGATGACTTAAGGTAGTGAATTCTTGTAGAAGCGCATGGTGCGCGCTACTCTATTCATCCAGGGGCCACAAAGATGTACCATGACTTGTGGGAAATCTATTGATGGAGTGGGATGAAGAGAGATATTATGGAGTTTGTGGCTAAGTGCTCTATATATTAGTAGGTTAAGATAGAGCATCAGAAGCCTTTTGGGTCCATGCAGGAGTTCAGTATTCCTACTTGGAAGTGGGAAGTTGTGAACATGGACTTCGTGATAGGTTTGCCTCAAACTCGTCATCAGCATGATTCCATCTGGGTCATTGTAGATAGAATGACCAAATCAGCTCATTTTCTTCCAGGTCATACCTCTTATTCAGCCGAGGATTATGCCAAACTCTACATCAAGAAGTTGGTCAGATTTCACGGTGTTCCATTATTTATTATCTCAGACAGAGGTACCCAGTTCCCCTCACATTTCCAGAAAGCATTCCAAAAGGGTCTTGGTACCCAAGTTTATCTTAGTACAGCCTTTCATCCTCAGACAGATGGTCAAGCAGAAAGGACCATTCAGATGTTAGAAGATATGCTAAGGGCGTGTGTAATCGATTTCAAGGGAAGTTGGGATGACCACTTACCTTTGATTGAGTTTGTATACAACAACAGTTATCATTCCAATATTCAGATGGCTCCATTTGAAGCTCTCTATGGTAGGAGGGGTAGATCTCCAATTGGTTGGTTCGAAGTTAGTGAGGCCTCAGTTATAGGGCCTGACTTAGTATTCGACACCTTAGAAAAAGTCCAGTTGATTAGATAAAGACTCCGGGATAATCAGAGCTGATAGACGTCTTATGCAGATATTTGTAGAAAAGATGTGAGTTTGAGATTGGTGGTCATGTATATCTAAAGATCTCTCCCATAAAGGGAGTGAAGAGATTCGGCAAGAAGGGAAAGCTCAGTCCCCGATATATTGGTCCCTTCAAGATTCTCAGTCGCTTTGGTAAGGTAGTCTGTGATCTTGAATTGCCTTTAGATCTAGCCTCAGTTCATCCAGTCTTTCATGTCTCCTTGCTCAAGAAGTGCATAGGTGACCTATCAGTTATAGTCCCTATTCAGATCATTAATGTTCAGAACACTCTCTCTTATGAAAAGATTCCAGTCAAAATCTTAGACTATCAGACTCATAGATTGAGGAACAAAGAAGTCCCTCTAGTTAAAGTTCTTTGGCAAAACTAGTCCATCGAGGGAGCTACTTGGGAAGAAGAGACAGACATGCGTACCAAGTATCCTCACATCTTCTTCACCAACTCAGATTAAGATCAAGGTAACAGTTCTCCTTAAGCTTACTCTGTTTCATGTTCAGTGTTCATCACAAACTTGGTATGCAGCTTCATGCTTATGTTCCCATTAGAAACTTGGTATCAAGTACCATTGCATATTCAGTCAGGCATGCATATATCAGTTAAGTTATGTAATTATGCATCAGACACGCATTCTCATTATGAGAAACTTAGTTCTTCAGAACACTTAGTCATGCATTCATGAATCAGTTACACATGCATCAAATATGCATGTTCAGTATTATATGTTCAGCTAGTCTGTCATGTCAATCATGAGATCATGTTCCAGTTTTCATGTTCAGTAGGTACGTCAGTTGTCTTTTCTCCCCTCTCAGTTAGTCTCATTTGAGGATAAATGTTCTAAAAGGTATGTTAGTGTAATACCCCATACTTTTTCCTAGCTAATTTCGTCCCAAGAATGCCTAGTATTAGATTCTAAATTGAATGATAACTATTCGATGAGGAATTTTCAAGATTTTTACTTTTTTCATGTGGAAATTCAATAAGTTTTCCATCAATATAAGATTCGCCCAAATTCGATAATCAGGTCAAAAGTTACGACTATTTCAAGTTTCCATCATAAAACAGCGCCATATTAGTCAGTGCCGCACCGCACCACAAGAGGAAATGGCATTTGGCAAATTCCAGTAGGGGTCCACGATTATGGCGCGTCGCGCCAGGGCCTAAGATTAGAATTGTCCTTTTCCCGTATCTCAGCAAGATCTCCCCCACATCGCGTCAAAGTTCCAGGTCACAAAGAAAGAGGCAACACAATGGCTCCGCGTCGCACCATCCCTCAGTTTCCTAATTGTCAAATCCAATGATGGTGCAATAGCACCGCATCACGCCAAGGTCCCAGTTCGGGAAAATTTTACTGAAATTACAAGATGCGTCCAAGGGTTAAAAGGGTCAACTTCCTACCCTTATTTAAACCCAATAACACATGATTTAGTCATTCTTCACCCAAAATATACTAGTTTCTCTCAAGTTTCTCCCAAGAACAGCCTAGGGCTTTTCATAGAGATTCAGAATTAAGAATTTCCTCCGACAATCTTCAGAAAATCATGAACCAAGGTATGCGTAGTGTTCATTCATGGACTCCTTTCGTCTATGAAGCCCAAGAATCTATTTTCTAAGTTTAAGTTTATAGGTTTCTTTATGAATTTCATGTTAGGTTTGTTTTGTTTATGTTGAGAATAATCAATTAAATTTAAATCCATATTGGGTGATCAGTTTTATGTGGAATTGATTTGTATAGATGTATATTCATGTGAACCTATGAATAAACCCTAGATGATGAAATTAGAGATGAATCATGATGATTAATTGTTGTATAATGTTTTCTACATGTGCTATGCCTACTATGTGTTTGATGCAATGCCTAGATGAAGGAACAATGCCCAACTAGTATGATATCATGAAATTCCCATGTATGTACAAGTTATGCCTATCACATGCTTTGATGGAATGCTTCTATAAATATATTATGGAGTATAATGTTAGTTATATGTTCAAATAAGTTATGCTTGGTCAGTTTTCCTTCCATCGAGTCCTGGGAGTACTTGAACCCAAAATATTAGTTGTGTGCCTAGAGCCATGTCATATTTCCACGATACTCTCAGTCAAGCTATGAATCCTTAGACTTCAGACACTCTTATGACTCAGGAAATCTCCATGATCTCATGAACTCAGTCAATTGTTAGATATCAGTAATATTCCGTCAGTCAACGGAATTCAGTAACTCAGTCCATGTTTAGTTCAATAAATTATGTTCAGTGTCTATTCAGATGGGAGTAGAAATTAGCACCGAGTGAACCCAAGGATGGGAACTCACCTGTTATATGAGGGTGTGATTCTTAGAAGCAATCCTTGTGTTCCAGAACTATGTAGGCAGCATAGGTTAAGATATTATAGCCTGCTATATGAGGGTAGATGAGGTGGCTTTGCCTACTATATTAGGGTTCCCACTATTCTCACTAGAGTTACCTGTTATATTAGGGTCACTCACATGTTGTCCTTACCAGTGGCGCGGTATTGACACTCTTCCAATCAGGGCATAGATTAGACCCCAATTCAGCTATAATGTATCATTTAGGGTTGTCGGTTAGATGACTACCTCTTACAGTCTCAGTATCAGTCTCAGTAAAAGAACCCAGATAGTTCTTTAGAATTTAGGACTATCAGATATAGTCAACTCAGATACAGTATGGAACTCAGTTAGTTCCATCAGATTCAGGACTGTCAGATACAGTCACTTATGTTATCAGTTATATTCAGATTCAGTAATCATGTTATCACAGTATCAGTGTCAGTTGTTATGTCTCATGCATGTATTCCCATGCTCATGATAGTTAGTCAGTTATTATTATTGTTCATGCATATAAACCCCATGCATTCAGCCTACCTCACATGCATACCAGTACATTCAAAGTACTAATGCATTTGCGCTATGGTGTCTTATACCATAGGTTCAGCAGCTAGAGTTATAAGTGGGTCCTCATCATTCAAGGACATGATTATTCCCTATTATTTTATTAATTAGTTTATTAGTTAGAGTTAGTTGGGGATATGTCCCATCCGCTCCTTACTCAGGCAGTTCAATCAGTTAGAGGTTGTCTAGACTATCATGTTTCAGACTTTAGTATGTTCAGTTTTGTTTTGGATATCCTATTACCCCACACAGATGTTATATCATTCAGATCATGTTCAGTATTGAACCTTATGGCCTTTCAATGCATGTTTCTGCATTATTGTATCATATTATGCAGTGTACAGGTACAGATATCAGTCATGGGTTAGCTTGTGGTCCTTCGGGTCATGATTACCGTGTAGTATTTCGGGTACCAGATTTGGGGCGTTACAGTTAGGTGTTTATCCAATGGTTTCCTTCCACCCTTAGAGTTCAAGAATCTCTTTTAAAACCTCTAGTTTATTGAATTCATGAATCCTATGTTGGGCTTGAATGTATTCATGATTATGATATTAATTGGGTTTCTAATTCATAATTTATTACAAGATTCATGTAAATTTATTGGACATGTGTGTAGTATTATGTGAATTCATGTTAAAGCCCTTAAATTTGTAAGTTGGGATTGGAAATCATGATGCCTACAAGTTGATTAGTATTATGTGCATAGATAATGTTCCCCAAGTGTTTGATCAATTGTTCATGCAGATTAAATAGGGAAATCATGACATGCTAGCATATGTACAAGCTTATATCTTACAAGTGTTTGATAAAATGTCTCCATGAATGAGTTATGAACATTGTAATGATTTTCAAGATCATGCTATGCTTTACTTTTCATGTTATCGGGTCCTGGGGGTATCTAATACCTAACAATTTTGTTGTTTACCTAGAATTACAGTAGCTTTAGAATAGTCTCAGAAATGTCACGTACAGTAGCATTCAATCAGTACAAAACTTATTATATCCAGTCTGCAAATAGAACTTAGAACACTTAATCAGTTACAGTACTCAGTGAAATCAGTCCAGTACAGTCAGTTAACATGATCAGTAACAGTTCAGTCTAGCCTAGAACAGTTTAGAAATCAGTTCAGTATCTATTCAGTTGGGAGTAGGATTCAGCACCGAGTGAACCTAAGGATGGGGACTCACCTGCCAGTAGTGGGTGTGATCCTTAGAAGCATTCCTGGCATTCTAAAACTACTAAGCCAGCGTAGGTTGAGACATCAACCTGCCAGTTGAGGGTTGATGAGGTATTCTACTTGCCATTTGAGGGTACCATCATTCTCGTTTAGAGCACCTGCCAGATAAGGGTGACTCAGCACTTATCTTTACCTATGGCATGGTACTGATACCCTTCCAGCTGGGGTTACAGGTTAGACCCCAATCAGTTCAGAGAGGGGCATATCGATTTGATGATTACCTCCTACAGTTTTAGTCTCAGTCTCAATATAGAACTCAGTTTAGTTCTATAGAATTAGGACTGTCAGACACAGTCACCCAGCTTAATATAGAACTTAGTTTAGTTCTACAGAATTAGGACTGTCAAAAACAGTCACCCAACTCTCGGTAATATAGTTATCCGTAAACTCAGATATCATTCATTAAGTTATCAGAACTCAGTATCCAGTGTTACTATGATCTCAGACATAGCGTATGTAGATATATGCACAGTATTGCATAAATAATATTTCATCAGTTTTAGTTATACATGTACTCTCATTCAGTTATTGTTCATGCATAAGAACTCTTGCATATCAGCCTACCTCACTAAGTATACCAGTACATTCAAAGTACTGACGCATACCTTTTCTTTTGTGCTATGATGTTTTATATCATAGGTTCAGACGCACACGCTCCTGGCCGTACTTAGCAACCCAGACTATCAACAGCAGACCTAGTGGTAAGTCCTCATTATTTGAGAATGAAGTTATCATATCATTTCATTATTTTAGTATTTAGTTTATTTAAGTAGTCGGAGTTAGTTGGGGACTTGTCCCATCAACTCTATATTCAGACATATAGAGACTTTTAGATTAGACTTTCAGACAGTATTCAGTTGTTCAAATTATTATTACAGTTGGTATTCTTTATCAGTATTTCAGGTTTTGAACCTTATGGAATTTCATCCTATTTTTCCCCATTTATCACTGTATTATTACTCCGTGTTCACAGCAGATATCAGTCATGGGTTAGCTTGTGGACCTTCAGAGTCGTAAGCACCGTGTGGCGTCCAGGGTTCAGACTCGGGGTGTTACAGTTCTAGGTGATTCTTATGAACATTTTTCACCTAGAAATCACTTCACATTCTAGGATAATGATAATGAAACTTATATCCACATGGGAATCATTTGGATTAGAGCTTATACGTGTTGGAACAACGGTTAAACTTCTAGCGCAAAATTATGGGGTGTTACATTATCTCCTCCTTGGAATCATTTGTCCTCGAATGATGGATAGGAACTTTTTGAAGTCTTAGAAGTATGGAATAATGTATACATGATTTATCTGCTAAGAAATGATATAACTGAGCCGAAACACTAAAACCCTCGATCAAGAAACTGATTTCTGAGCTGACTTGCCTTTACTTACTATAAGAAGTTGCTTCATGCTGAGAGTTTAGAACTTGCTTAAGGTGTTCATGATACAATTATACATATAGAACTGCGAAGTGATAACTTATGAAAGTACGAATCATTAGACAACAAAACTAAGATCATACTAGGGGTTACACTGTCTGAGTTGAAATACTTGGAAAACTGAGATTATGCACTGAACACTTATGAACTGATTCATGACTAACTAGCTGAATCTGAAACATAAAGCTTGGACAGAATTGAATTCGCAATTTACATGGATATGAATAGATTATCTCTTGGAATAGCCATATGCATGAGAATTTGGATAGTACGACTGGGTGGAAAGGTGGACAACCACAGGAACTTGTTTGCCTGACTGCTAAACTGAATTGTTGTCTATATGGACTGAATTATACTGCAAACTTAGACTTAATTGTATTATCTCTTCAACACACTTTCTAAAGAAGTTCTAGTAACATTAGGGAACAAAGAATCTTGGGCATCGATCTGAACAAGACATCTGACTAAGGAATCACAACATTGACACCACTCTATAGCATAGAATATAGACATATAGATTATAAGCTAGGATAGAATTACTAGGCCTTGGGCAATGCAACTTCTTACTTTTAAGCTTAGTAACACTTCTCCAATACTCCCTCAACTATACTATTCCTCTTAAATACCATACTCATTTGATTCAACTAATAATTCTTACATGGGCATTGATAAATCTATCAACTAATGTCCAAACTAAACTAAATCCTCTTACCGTGATCAAGCCTAACTCGAAATCACAAGATACAACACGCTACACCATAATACTAGTCTAAACCACATGATTCAATCTTTTATGTCTCTTACAAATCTCACACCCTAAGCATAACGTGCCTTACCACTTCCATGACAAACTCTAAACACTTACTATGGATTCACTAGCACATATTGCATTCCTCCACTTACATCCTTACATGACATTCAAGCCTATATTTATAACCACATATGAACTTCAAGGAAAACACCCATAAAGGCATACTTCACATATTCTCTAAAACTCTATCAACAATAACTTTCTTGCACTATTCTTAAGAACATACACACCAATTTTCAACTAACCATGACATGTATCAGAGATTTGGCCTCAATCTTACTTCACACTTTAGCCTTAGATAGAAAAACATAAATAACTTTCTTAATGAGGGTCATCAACTCTCTCTCATCTAAACCATTGTTTATCCATTATCATCAGCACTATCTTAATGTAGGAAGAGGTCCTTGAAGGGCTAACACATAAGGACCTGATGCACGAAAGAATACTATACACAACTCTGACACTTAACTGAGGCCTGAAGAACAAAATGTCAAAGGCATGGATTCATTAAAAAGTTCTAAATGGAGGACATATATGATATAAAATGGATTTCACTACGATCATGAGTTAATACTTATTATAAACTATTCAATATAAGACTAAAGTTCACAGATTCATGAGGGATAACTCGAATCACAGAGTAAAGTTGTTACTTACTTGCTAGAAACTGAGAATGGACTTGAGTATGCATGAAGTGTATAAACAATGGCCTGTGGCATGGATCTATCATGCAAGACATGGATTTGGTGTGATAATGGCTGAAATCTAAGGAATACTCTAGAGTAAGAAGGGATCACTATCTCATCATAACACTTATTGACATGTATCACAATCTAATTCTCAAAACTTGATTTGGATCTGTACTCTACCATCTCCCCATTATGTCAAAGATGATATTCTAAGATTATGGGTCTACTCCATATCCTCGAGACTGAGCCATAATTTCTTCATTCTAATGTTTACACATAAATGCTAAACTCACAAGAATAAACTATATTTCGAACTTACTGACTTCATTCTTGAACAACCTTTCATATACCATCCTTAACTTTCTAGGTTCACTAATCATCATCAAAGACTTACACTCTCATTTGCAAACATATCTACCTCACTAAACACATAATCATAGCCTACCAAGATCATACTTCTATACTTATATTTTTTTTCCAAATCGTAAGAATCAAAATCATACTTAAAAGACTCAACACCATCTATCCAAAACTCCTCAACTTAGCTATTAAGAACACCATGTACTATATAACTAGCCTTCTTCCACTTAGGAACTCAAGGGTACTACTAACCACATACGACACTTAATAACCTTAGAAAATAATGCAACCCCATATCACCTTGGGCATACCTTTATATCATACTTACAACATTATACTAAATTACGAATAAATAAACTTAAACTCTTGCATACATTGTTCAAGCCTACTAGATCACTTCCATATAACTAGCATCACTAACTACGCAATCATTATTTCCACCTCAATGACCATCCACTGTTCAAACTTAGAGTCTAGGGCTAGGCGTGATTAACAACCCAACCTTACATGCTATTCTCACTTGGAAGCTATAAAACAAGACATCAAGAAATACTAATCCACTAGAACCCCATAACAACCATAATCGATCACAATCCTATGGCATACCTTATTAAAATCCATTAGCACATCCTCCTTCTACACATTACTACTATTTACCCATCTATACACCTAAATTACTTTCATAGCTCTATAAGTTTTAACTAAACTCCCTTTTTGCAACCTCAAAGAAAGCCTAAATCAACAATATTCAACCATCAAATACTTTATTAATATCCTATACGTTTCTAAGATAATAAATACCATCAATAACTCCTTTTCTACTTTAAGCAAACAATAATTCACCCTAACTAATAACTCTTCCTCTACCTTCCACTAAACTAACACACAAGAACATATCACCTCACTGCTAACTCTATCATATGTAAAATTTCATCTATGTACATTCGATCAATCGCCATCACCACCTTTCTGCCACTACACTTCTATACCCATGCTTCCAACTATAAGAAGGTTCTACTACTTATGAATCATAACACTCTAGGTTTATCCTATCTCCTCTCATGAGTGCTACCTATATAGAAAGATTAATGAGGAATATGAATACATATCTTATTCTATCTTAAATGAACAACTCATAAGGATGAGAACATAACTTTCAACTTATGGAACTTATAACACATTAGCGAGCTCATCTCAAGCCCCTTGTATGACTTTAGAAATTACTAATAGTAAATGTGAGAGTGTCATCTTAAGAGGAATTGGAACTTTCTAATCATGTTATCTCAAGAATATAACATAGAAGGAAAAGTATGGATTAACACATGAATTGATAGAAATTTTTGAGAGCATAACTTTACAGCATGATCCAGAGTATGAAAGAAAAAAGACATTTCTTAAATGCCCTGTAGCCTCTCGAAGAAAAGTACAGACGTCTTTGTACCATTCCGCAAGACTCTACTAGACACGGCTTTATAGACACCCTAGAACACTTGAACTCTATGCTCTGATACCAAGTTTGTAACGACCCGAGACAACCCCCTAGTCATCCCATGGTTCTTAGGACCACAAGTGATCCCAAGCTAACCTTTGTACTGGCATAACTCATGAGCAACTGAAATAAATACATAAGTTTGAAACAAAATAAGAAAAATATAAATTTTCTAGCTGAACATCTTCAAAACAAACTATTAAAATGATTACAACTTTGTTTTATACAAAACCAAAACTGAAGTCCAATACATTAACTCTACTAACTGTCTATGAAGCCTCTACTAGTATTGACTATAGGTAGCCGAGACATGACCCCCAACTATCCCGAATCAATATGACTGAATAAAGAAAAATCAAATACTACTCAAACTATATGACTGACTCGAGACCTTGAATCAAAAGGACTCATAACCTACTGACTGGAAACTGCAAGCTGTCTGAATATGATGAGCGTGCTACAACTTGTATGTACATTATGAGACAATATAGCACATAGACATATATGTGGATCAGTACTTTTAGAATGTACTGAGCATGTGGGGTGAATTCATAAGTAAAAACTGTAACTAACTTTGCATATAACTTGTAAAGAATGCATGCTAAGTGTAAAATTATGAAAGCTAAAAATTATGAATCACTGAAAGCTAAAAATTATGAATCATGAATAATAAAGCATACTGAATAAATATTGTGAGCCATAGAATTTAGTTCTAAAAGTTGTACTTTTGCTCTTTCTATTAGTAGAATAAATAGGACTGAAGTCAAGTCTATTTTCAAATCATACAGGATAAGTGTAAAGGGTCTCACCTTTATTATCTGTAAACTGAAAGCTGAAAATCTCATAGGTAATACCTTATGTAAAATAATATCTAAATAAAATCTTGAGCCTTTGCACTTAGTTTCTAAAATCTTTTCTGTTAGGCTTTTCTATTAGGCTTTAGGTTGTAGGGAGGTTCTTCTAACCAAAATAAACCATGTGAGCTGTCATGGAGTCCATCATCTTATCCACGTCGGGGAGAGTTGTTCTACCCTTGCCATTTGAATAGAACCTTATCTTAAGTGATCACTATCTTAGCCCACTATGGGCAAATCTTAAACCTATGGTGGCACGTAGTTCTGGGGTATGAGACTTTTGGAATCATACCCAACTCGGTGATAAAATACTACTCCCATACCTATCGCTCAGAACTTTAGGAAATCCACCTTAAAACAGCACAAGGGTTTATAATGAAAACCAATTATGCTTCTCTTTCTTTAAATCATAAACAAGATGAATAATTGTGGATTCCGATCTTAGCTTAGGATCAAAATATCAAATCTTTCTTAAAATCTAAATACATGCTTATCAAAGAATGCTTAAACGTCATCTTTCTTGAAATATCAAGATTTAAACTTGGGGCTTCAAACCCATTCTTGAAACTTATGTCAAATCACAACAAACTTCATGCTCAATAACAATAATCTTGAAATACTTTAACAATTCAAGTCAAGATAATAAAATTCAATTCTCAATATGTGAAATCAAGTCCCTCGTATAAACTTGTGAAATTAAATATACAATTCAACACTTAAATAATAAACTTCAATCAATGATAATTGGGTATGAATCGTAATTGAAAATCATGTAAATTTAACCTTAAAAATATTTTGGGCACAAGGATGAAAGGAGTATCCTTGTTCAAAAACCCACATACCTTATTAGATTAATTCGATGAAGAAACTTGACTTTGAATTCCTAATGATGTTCTTGAAGGCTTCTTCTTGAAGTTCTTGAATTAGGAAGCTTGGGTTCTTACTTTTCTTGAAGAAAGTTTAGTGAAGTTTTTGGTTTTCTTGAGGGGGCTAGGGTTTTCTTGGAGAGAAAAAGATGAATTATAATGTATCTAATGCTTTTGAGGCTAAAATTAAGTGTTATGGACGGATTTGGATGAGGGAAAGTTACCAAAGTGCCCCAAGACCCTTAGGAACTGAAATAGCATGTGAAACAATTTCGCATCATGTTGGCCATCATGCCACATCACTCATCACGTCGAGGACATCGCGCCGCGTCCCAATCGCATCGGCTTACTGCCTCACATGGAAAATGCCATAACTTTTCAATTGGGTATCGGATTAAGGCAAAATTGGTATTGTTGGAAAGCTAATTCAATTATCTACAATTTGGTGGGTCTTGAGTTGAAAAATTCTACATATATAAAAAGTTATACACATTCAAAGTAGATCCTTGTAGAATCAAATACCAAATTTTGGACGAATCAAGGGCTCTTAACTCAACTTTGTTCTAGGTGATTCTTATGAACACTTTTCACCTCAGAATCACTTCACATGCTATAACAATTATAATGAAACTTATATACACATGAAAATCATTTGGATTAGAGCTTATACGTGTAGGAACAATGGTTAGAATTCTAGCATGAAATTACGAGGAGTTACACTTGTATTTTGAGGGAGCTAATTTAATTGTAGAACAAATTTGAATCGAGATGTACTTGGGTTTTGGAAGGATAATAATCTAAGGTATCCCAAACGTTCATTAATGGAATGGTATAGCTTAAGTGTTCCTATCAGAACAGTAGCCTCAGAATCTGGTTTTAGCGTTGGAAGTCGGGTTATTGGAAAGTTTTGAAATTCGATTCTTCCCATAAATGTTGAGGTGATACTGTGTACTTGAGATTGGATTTATGGACAAGGTAAATTAATCTTATCATATTGATTTTTTTCCTATTCTTAATACCTTATCAACTGTAAATTGTATTAGATTTTTATTTTCTATTTAAAATGTTTTAGATCTTAATGTATCCAAATCCGGATCCAATTCTGATGAAGATGAGATTGTTGTTGACCTTTAACCTTATCTGGAGAAACTTAAAGGTAAAAGTATGCTGGATCACTTAAATTAATCTGTTCTTGTGTGCCTGCAGCTTTCAACATACTGTTGAATTTGAAATGTTAGTTTCTTGATCCGACATAACACTGAAATCTGAGAATAGTTGTTGCAGTTGTTTACACCATCTTATTAAATTTGCTTTCTTGAGTTTCTTTTGTGAATTAAGGAACATGTAATGGCCTCCTACCGGAGACTATTACGAGGACAAGAATACCAAAGTTGTAAATATCATCCTTTTCCATTAAGTAGCCACACCCTCCATATTTTGGTGCAACATAGCACAATGTACCTCTCATGTTCGACATGCTACTCAATTCTTGACTGAATAGATCACCACTCTTTCTCAGACTCTTTCTTTGGAATTTCTGGCTCTCGTTCTTGTAATATGGTTTCTTACACTTCCTCAAATTTACTCTGAGGCTCTAAAATATCCAAATTGGCTTTCTGAGAAGAACATCACTTTTCTAAGTCCCACTCAGGATTAGTTATGGGCAAATCTGGCTTCCAATCCACTCCATTACATAATCTTTGCTACATAATTCACCGTTACCTCCTGTCTCCACTACCAATCTTTACCCATTGTTTCATATTTCTTCTTTTATGTGTAAAGGTGTTATCTTTAAGTGTCTTAATGGCAATATGCTCTTCTTGGAAGATCTTTCTATGTAATTTGTTGTGTTAGATTGGTAATTATGAGTTTACAATCTTGTTTTGTACCTTGTTTGAAATATTAATTACCTTTTTAGGAAATGTTTTTCTTTGTGTTATTAATAGAACTGATATGTTTGATTTTTGAGGTTCTTCTAGTTTGGTTAAATGAAGTGAATTTTCAGTTACTGAGAAATAATTAAGAAAACTGGAAAGTTATTTAGCTGATATGCATTTTGGCCTGAATAGTAACATAAATTTTCATGTTATTTCTTCATCTAGTAGCAATTGACTTTCGAGGTTTCACCTTGGAGATGGCTTGTAGCTTAGACATATAATTGATGAGTCTTTTATTAAAACTTGTATTAAAGTAACTCATATATTCTATTACATACATTTTCACTGGTAAAATAAACAAGATATAGAAGATTGTTGATTTTGTTGAATATAGCATCAGAATAGATGCCTATTTATGTCTCCACCGAAAAGAAAGTATCTTTAGATCCACCTAGAGATATTCATCTTGACAGTATTTCATTATATCTTAGAGATATTCACTCCTTAAATCCCCAGAAAGGTTTAGTCTATCAGTTTGATATGATTCTATTATGTGTTTTTTTACCCCTACTGTTCCTTCCATAAGTCATACCTCCGTTCAATTGCTTTTGCATGTTCCTTTACAATAATTGGACATTTGATGTTCTGGCATTATGAACTTATTATGATCAGTTAATAGTATATGTTTTTCTGTTAATAGAGGTGCTCAAGTTTGACTTTCAAATTTTAGCCTAAGAGTGCAGAAGGAGAGTTATTGCGAGCGCCATAGATAGTAGAAGGCATGGACATAGGCGGGCAATGGGTCATGTTAGATTTCACAAGTTCTTTGGAGATACCTAACATATTATGTTTAATTACAGTGTTTAAACTCCTATTGCTTCATTACAGATTGTGTTTAAACTTATATTGCGTGATTACAGATTGTGTTTTAGTTGAGTTTCTCGATTTTACGAATTGATTTTTCGCTAACTTTAAGAAATTAGGTGTCTAAATTTGATGTCCAATTGCATACATCTAGATGTTGCATTTGATATCAAAACAGAGTATGGATCAGTATTGTATTGCTATGGCCATGGATAGTATGGATATCCATATTATCTATTGGGTTTATCCATTTTTATTCATATCAAATATGGGTCGAGTTGGATAAGTTTTCCATTTTTACTTGACCCATTTTTTATCCACTCATATTCAGCTCGACCCATCCATTTTCCACCCTAACAACAAAGGCCAAAATTCTTAAATTTTTTAATGGATCTTCGAAAGACGTTCAAAACTTCATGAAAGTAAACTAAATATACTACTAGATTGGTAACAACATTTGAATCTATTGGTGCCATTAAAACATCAAATATTGACTAAGGTCAACTTTTAACATCTACATTTTTAATTTTTCAATCAAAGCCCTGATTCTTATCCAAATGTCTCAGGACTTGAACCAATGATCCAACTAACTTAAAAAGCACCTTACAAATTTAAAAGATCTGTAATTATGTCATTCCGAGCTCATCTTTCTTAAATATTGACTTTGGTCAGACTTTTAATTTTTCAACCTTCAAAATAGAAAGCTCTTTTAAAATTCATCCAACCACTTCAAAAATTAAGCCAGTCATCCCCCCAAATTTCAAATATCATGCTAAAACTTTGAGAAAGGATAAAACATGAAAAATAGATAGAAAATCATAAAATAACTATAAGAGCCATTATAGCTCTGATGTTTGTCCTCAATAGATATACATTGATTTAATAATAACATATGGAGTTTCAAGTATACAAATTTATAATAGAGCAAGATTATTTTAAATGTTCAATAATTTACTAATAGTACTATGTATTTGTAAGTGAGAGGTAACAAAGTGAATAATTACAAAATCAAATATTAAGGTCTCGTATTCCTTATTCCTTAAGATATAAATTAGAAAAAATTACAAGGTTGTGTCTGACATGAAAAAAATATAAAAGTATTTATTTTGAAAAAAAGAGTTATTTTTTTAGCAATTTCTAAGTTTAATCATGATAAAATGCAAAGGAAGAAATAATAATTTTATGATACTTTTGAATTCTAATGGCTAATAACAATTAGTATTGGTTAGAACAATTGAGATAAAGTAAAAATGTAATTATTATACCTTTTAAATGAAAGTGAGCACTCGCTTAGAACCCATAAATGATAAAAAAAATTGTAATTGAAAATATGTTAATAAATTAAAAATGATTACAATTCCCTCTATACTAAATTGTAAAAGGAAAAGAAAAAAAAAAGGGACAAAAATATACCCTTGTCTTGACGAAAAAAAATTAAACAAGTCAAATAAAAATAATTTCTAATGGTCAACACTAGACATGCCCTAATTGGCAGAGATATTATATAAGCACCTTTCAATAAGGTTAAATCTCTCTCTATGAATTCCGCCGTTTGTAAAATAATTTTTTTCTTATATGTCCACGCTTTTTTCGAAGCGAAAAATTCTCAATCTAAAGAATATATAATTAAATGGCGGTTGTTGACAGTAACAAAGAGTTCATTCATAAGATTGTTGATCTACTAAAGTCTTGGAACTATAAAGGTGCCATCTCTAAAAATGTCTATACAACTTATACGTTTTGATTCTTTTATAATTAAATTCTGAATGATTTTCATTTGTAAGAGAATTAATTGATATGATGTTTGTCATTTCATTTATGATTTAATTATCGATCTCTTTTAGATTCATTTATATATCTTGTAAATCTTGAATATCTTTTTTTTCTTGTAATCATAACACTATTTCTATGTTTGCATTTGTTGTTTTTCAAGTTTATTCTGCTGACTATTTTTTATTGTATATTCATATTATAAACAGATTACATCTCATTTTTCCTATGGTTGATTGGAGTTATAATGTAATGCCCCAAAAAATTCAAGCCTAGAATAAAATCAAGCTTTAAGTATATGTCAGGTAAATCATCAATTTTTAACAATGAGAAGGTATTGGCCATGTACCAACGCCACAAGAACCCCCTAGCCCTTAAACAAGCCAAAACCTCTCTTATCGATCTATTCCTAGAGTAGTAATCAGTTTTATCCTAGTATAACTCCCATATTCAGATACATCTTTGATTCTCAGACCCACCAAATGATAGATATTTGAATTATCTTTTCAACACATCTAATTTTTCCTTAATCTGATATTGAAGTAGAAAGTTATGGCCTTTTCAGTAAAGCACTGGTCTGCGGTGAAATACCACGAAACCAACCACGCCCATAGTAACATTGAACGATTGTAAAATGGTCTTGTATGATCAATATAACCCCAACTTCTAACATTTGACAAAGTGTACCCTTATGCCACAAGAGGAAACCACAATCATTTGAAACCACGATTCACTGGCACGACCGTGAGTCCCACAAATGCCCTTGATGTAACCAGCAAACATACTAACCAAGGTACGACCATAGGTAGCACTATCGTATCAAGGCTCTTTTGATCATGTTCAGAGAGTTCTCATCCAGTTCCCAACCACAAGTGCAACCCACGATCTTGAAAAGGTCTCATATGTCTTTTCCTGTAATTTCCAATTATAAAATTTTAAGGGGCATATCTGTCTTTTTCACTCTTTTAACATTAAAACTACGTTATTTTGAAAAATCTCAAGAGATCATTAGTGAGTTTTATATGATCCTAAGCTCTCACTACTTAGAATTATATCCGACATTTTATTTCAGAAAAGAAAAAAAATGATTTCTTTTTTCCAAGGCCAGTTAGGGTTCATTTTCCTCAAGCATCCAACTCTAAGGAATTATTTGGGGTTCTCGTGTCCAGGTATGTGGGATTCATCAATGGGTTTCCTTCACCCATTGAGTCTCAAAGTTAATACACCACTCCAATTTAGTTCTTTTCCGTAATTTAGGGGTTATGAGTATTGGTGATTTCATTGGTATCTCAGTCCTTTGGTGTCATTGAGTTATAATTCTTGCTTTAGTATGAATTTTAGTGTTATCACTTGATTATGATCCTAAACCCTAGCTACATTGTAAATTTCATAATTATGGGGCTCGAGTCATTGAATTCTATAATTTCATTCGATTTATAAATTGGACACAGTAGTTGTATTTTTCAGAGATGGCGGGTTATGAATACCCGATGATCTAGAATTTCATGCATATATTATTAGATATTGTATTCCCCAGTTTACATGATTTGAATACTTTTAGAGTATACATTTATTTCAGTTATCAAATTATTATCATCAGTGTGCATTGTAATTATCAGTGTAGTTTAGTTGGGAATAGTACTTAGTACTGAATGAACGTAGGGATGAAGGCTCATCTGTCAGTTAGGCTGAGACCTTTAGGATCCTATAGTAGAAGTACCTAAGTCCCGAAACTACGACGCCACCATAGGTTTTAAAGGGTCACCCCTTAGATCAGGCTTGACATCTTAGTTCTTTTGAACGTCAGTTTAATGGATTCACGTTAGTCAGTGTTCATATCCTTAGCAAGGTACTGAACATCCTTCCAACTGGATTTATAGGTGGATCCCGGTTAGCTCTTCTTGGGGTTTGTCAGTTATTAGTAACTCCCACAGTCCACAGTTTATGGTTCAGATTTAGATTGTTGCATAACCTTGTATCTAGTTATTTAGTTCACTTTACAACATATGTTAATTACCTGGTCTTGCATTAGTTACCATATTACATGTTTTATGTTCAAATCATGTTATTTATTTTCATATCACATACTAA
Source organism: Capsicum annuum (assembly GCF_002878395.1). Taxonomy (NCBI): domain Eukaryota; kingdom Viridiplantae; phylum Streptophyta; class Magnoliopsida; order Solanales; family Solanaceae; genus Capsicum; species Capsicum annuum. The sequence continues at coordinate 16,939,091 of NC_061119.1, read as the reverse complement.
GTATATACAAAGTAATGATCACATACTTTCTTTGCGCTATATTCTCTTATAATATAGGTTCGGACGCTCAGCACCCAGATCGCGCCTAGTAGGACCTCATCCCGTATTAGCAGTAACATTTTTGGTGAGTCCTCATTATGCAAGGACCAGAGTCATATTTCATTTCATTATATCTTTGTCTTTCTCAGTTTTCAAATAGATGGAGTTAGTTAGGGGCTTGTCCCAGCAACTCATCTTAATAGAGGTTTTCAAACATATAGTTAGTTGTTTAGTTTTTGATCTCAGACTAGTTTAGTGATGATTTGATTTTTTTTGAATATTTATTATATTATTTAAGTTTAGCTTCCAGATAGATGTTGTTTTATCTGTTATTATCTATATTTCTTAGTGTTTTACCAGGTCATGGGTTAGCTTGGAGTCACTTGTAATTCTAACCACCGTCTTAGGACTAGGGGATAGTCTCGAGTCATAAAATATAATCTCTAATATATTTATTTTGAATCAAATAAATCCTTATCAAATTGGATAGTGTTTTAGTAAAATTTATCAATATTATATATATGCAGATGACAGGAACATTGACGTCTAAATTTTTGGATAATAAATTATTTTGATGAATTATCAATATAATGATTCAATGCAATAGGGATTATTAGTGGCAACTCTCATAAGGGCTCTTTGTGGTGACACTCATTTTCTCGAGTGAAAATCTTATCTTAATTTCATATTTTTGGAGACTATTTTGTTTGAGATCACTTAGATTGTTAGTTCTTTTTTTGTTTGAAACTAATTATGGTTAATATTAGATTACAGACTTTTTGTTAATTTCTTGACCTAGAATTACAATTTAGTTTAGCATCAAACTTATATATCCTGTCATTACATAATATGTTGATTGATTATGATAGTCAAGCATATTCAGGGGTGGTGGTGGGGGTGGGGATGAATTGACGTCTTTTCATTTTTAAGCAAGTTGACTATATGAAAGACTTAGTCAATTATCTGCAGAAAAATTAGTGAAACAAATAGAATATAAATAAGCAATAAATTTAGCAAAGTAAAAAAGACACATGATTTTTATATTGATTTGGAACACAAGTGTGGTGCCTACTTTTTATTTCTTGGCTTACAAAGGTTTTCTTAGATCTTCAACGCTATTTTGAGTACAAATCCTATTTCTTTGTAATCTAACATGAAGGATGCGTAGTTCTATCAGATATACAACCTCTACGTGTATAGTTTTTATTTTTATTTTCTTTTCTTTTGTGCTGACAAGTAATAAAACTGATATAGTAAAGGCGTAAGAATAAAGATTTAAATAAAGATCACGGGTGAAGTTGTAAAAAAAAAATTCTTAGCATAAGTCTCCTTTGTAGGCAGCACCAAAGTGAACCGCTGGAGAGACTTTAATATTTTCTTAATTTTAGGAATTACAATTTTCTTTCGTTCTACCTTTCTTAAGCTTTTGACGGTAACCCAAAGGATACAATAAATTTTGAGAATTGTGAATGTACTCAAAATTGATGGTATACGTACATATCAGATACGTTTGTATAATCTTTTTTCCTTCCAAGTCTTAATTTTCTTTCATTGAGTCTGGATTTGGAATTTTCTTTCCTTTTGATGTTGTGTACGATTTTCATTGGAAATCTCCTATTTGTCCTCTTTCCTCATGATGTTGACTGATTCCTTAAATTGTTGGACTAGTTTCTTAATTTACTTCCTTTATGATTTCATTTGTCCTTGATTCCATCAATCTTGATTTATTTCCTTCCTTGGTTCCGTCATTCTTTCTTCATTCGATCTGTTAGTTTGTCTTTTAGGCGTGACTTCATTTTGATGTACCTAGGAGTTGTCATCATTAAAACATATTAGTTCTATCTATCTTCTCCTTTTTGGTTATTAATTTAGTGTATTTACAAATCAAAACCCAATAAATCAAATCGTAAATATATAAATCAAATCGGACCAATCGATACACAACACTAATCAGTTGATTTGTATTTCGGGCCTGACTTCTTTTTGATGTACCTAATGATAGTCATCATTAAAACATATTTGTGTTATCAGATTAAACACACACACATATATATATAAAAAAATAAAAGAAAAAACTTGGGGTTATTGATGTGACATGCCTAACAATCAAGGAATGCTATTTATTTATTTATTGTTTTTCTTGAGATTTTCTTTAATTTTTTCTTATTTATAAATTTATAAAATACTATCAATCAATGACACTAAATTACAAGCTAATCACTATATAATTACATCTGCAATTTCACCAAACTAAATTCAATAAAAGCTACACAAAACATTTTTGACCCCTTTGCATCCTATTTTGCATATATATACACCCCAAAGATAAACAAAGCATGATCAGATATATAAGATTTTGTCCTATATGTTTTCTCCTCTCCGTTTAATTTTCATTATCCTTTCTTCGCATTCTTGCTACTATAATCTTAATCTTATTCTGGATTCGATCAGTTACGTACTTCATTATTTTTGTAATCTTTTTTGATTTGTAATTCTTTAAGTTATTTCATATATATGATGTGATAATTAATTTCATGAAATATTTCAATCCATCAGATAACTTTGTCTATCGCATTTTATACTAGACAACTAAGAATTAGAACTTTACAATGAGTATCTATAGATATTGTTGATGCTCTCTGTATTTAAAATAAGTGTGTTCATTGATAGAACTAAACCATGCATGAAACTTTATTTTTATCTTTTTAGTTTTTTCACATCTAAAACTTTCATGAAATAATGATCAATTTCTTACATTGAAATGGCATTTACTTATTGAATTAGATGTTAATAAGTTTATCACGGCTTCATGTGTTGTTATGCCAGAAGCAATTTTTTATTGAGGAGTAATATAAGGAGCTATGTGGGTAAAGTATTGTTGGTTTATTATTTTTCTTAATATTGAAATGTACATTTTATTTCTAAGGAAAATAATTACACATGTCAAATTAGATGTTAATGACATAGATAAGGTGAGGTGACTCCTCTCTATAGCCTCTATCCTATTTATCTTTTTTTCTTCTTTTATGATTTTTTTATCTTATTTTTCTTAATTATGTTTTCTTTAAAAAATCGTCTATATAACTCACAATTTTTCATCTTCATAACATATACTCTTAATTTGTATTAATAATATCCATAACTCTCTAAGCTTTCACGTTTATAACTTTATTTATTTAATAAATAATTTTATGACACCCCTGAAACTCGCATAGATATTATTCCTATTTAAGTAAAACTAAGGAATAGGCCCGCGCTTTGCAGGGTGATGAAAAATATATTGATGATTAATCTTATAAATAATTATCTTTTCTATTATAATATGTTTGTGATATTATAAAAATTTTAACTTCAATACATAATATATTTTATGACCTAAACTTTCATTAATTTCATATTTAATTCACTTTTCAAGAATATCAACATAAAAAAAAGTTTGCCTCATTTTCGTAAGTGAAATTACAGCCGCGTACAGTATATATATATATATATATATGTACATATCTTTTTATTCATGCAACATTTACATAGGTGAACATTAAGTGATTTTAGGAGTTGATAAATTGCTTTTCTCCGAAACGAAATCCTCGACATATTACAAATTTATAATTATTTTTTTATAGTTTTGTTAAATACATAACTGAACAACATGATTACCGTATGTTAAGTTATTCAATCTCGACATGCTCATCTCAGCTATTATACTCAAAAGTAAGATATGCATATTCAAGAATCAATCTATAAGTCTACAAAGCAAATTTTGTCATCTAAGCAACAATAAAAACATTAGATTTATATTATGGAATGATAAGAAATATTAGACTCGTACTATATATTATTGCATGAGGATTTTTAAAGTTACTCTTTGTTTGTTTATTTGTTTGCTTTGAAGATAATAAACACTAAATTTATATTTGTATCCTCTATTTCTTTAGCGTCTTTCCTCATCAACCATTTAAATTTTCACTAAATAAATTATTAGGAACTACATATACGTATTTGTTATATTTTATATCATATCTAGTACGAAAATTTATTAGAATAAGTATTCTCCATCTTCATACTTAATTCTCTCTCTTTATGTTCGTTTTGTATATTTTTTTCTTTGTTCTCCAATTATATGTATATTGAATGAGAAAAAATTTTTCTTTTTGCTTTTTTTAAAAAAAAAAAAGATAATTATAAGAGAATAGAGATATACAACTAACACTTACATCGATCTATTGGAAGCTATGGAGGTAATGTTGTTAAAACTGGCAACATGAGGTTTTGATTTTTATTTTTGTTTTTGTTTTTTTATCTCTTATGAAATATATATCACTATAGATTAATCAAAAATAATTAAGAGGAAGGGAGAAGTATCGTAACATTTAGAAAATTTAATATTATCTTTAATTTTAGGCTTTTAATACTCACTGTCATCAGAATGGAGACTATAAAAATGAAGTGTGAGTTATGGAGGCTTTTTAATACTTAAAGTAAATTATTGTTATAATTATATAATAAAATAGAGTAAGAATGCCCCCCCAAAAAAAAGCTAAATATGAATGATGATAATAGAAAGGTGTCAACATTAAATAAAAAATTCTTAAGGACTAACCTCACACCAAACTAAAGGAATAACAACATTACCATTCTAAACCTTAAAAAGAAAATCCAAAAATTGTAAATCTAAAAAGAAATGTATATAAAGATATATAATTAAAAGAATTGCTTTAGTATATGTATTACCGCTAACAAAAAAATATAATCAAAGAATTCCAACCTCGTACAAAATAGAATAGAGATTAGAAGGACTATTATATATTTTCAAGAAAGAAAATGTCATCAATAATCTCATACAACCAATCACCAAAAACTTACTGTCACTTTCATTTCGTCTTGTAAAACGCACTCTTCACCTGCATGACAATATTCTTTTGTAGATATCGAATGTCAAAAAGATAGAAGATGAATTTTTTGGGGGGTTTGACAAGTTGCCTTATGATGATGTTATAAAGAGATAGGAAGTATACCAAAAGGTTATACATGAATGCATATTAAGACATTCAATTAAGAAGATAATTATAATGGAAGTTAAAAAGTTAATTAATTGAATGTACACATTTTTTGGCCTAATTAAAATAACATAAATAGATAAATAGAGAGAAAAAACTCAAAAAAAAAAAAAAAAAAGATAAATGCCAATGAAGGCCAAAGAGGGGTGCCACATCACCTCCTTCATATTTTTCTTTTATATATATATATATATATTAATTGTTTTGGGCCATATTGACTATGCTATACTTTGAAGTGCTAGCCAGGAATAAGAGCCAAGTAAAATATTTTATATTGCTCTCATATTTCAAATGCGTCTATACTTATTATGGAATAAATGCTTTCGTTATCTCGCATATATTCATCTACATTTATTAGAGTTTCATGCTCAATTAATAGAAGATTTTAAAGAAATTCTAATAAATGTAGATGAATATATGTCAAATAACGAAAGCATTTATTCCATAATAAGTATAGACGCATGTGAAGAACGATGAAGAAAGGTTTCACTGGTTTGAGCACAGTAAAATATAATAATAGTTGAGTTGAGCAATAGGATTGAATAAAATACATCAAAACAAGAAAAAATAAAGAAGAAATTTTATCTAAGAAAAAAGAAAAATGATAAGAAAAAGAAAAAAAAAACACAACAAATCATAGAAGCGACAGTTAAAAGACTTTTAGATGAAAAAGAAAAAGAAGTGGTCCTGGAAAACCCCGAACAGAGCCCCTAATTCTAATAGTTCTTTAATTTGTTCTTCAAAATCTTTTAGATCTTGATTAGTTGACTCGATTGATGTTGTTTTTATTGTATATTCTAGATTTATATATATATATATATATATATAGAGAGAGAGAGAGAGAGGGGGGGGGGGGGGGGCGGAAAAAATCCCTAGGTCCCTCAACTTGGCATCATCTTTCACTTTGGCATCTAAAGTGGATGTTGTTCACTTTAGGTACCTCAACTAGCGTACGGGTGTGTCATTTTTTAACCTTTTGTAGAATTGGCATGGTACGTGTATTGCACATACATGAAGGTGTGTGGAAGCCCTTTTTCGACTGTTGTGGCATCCAAGTTGGCCCATAAACAATATATTAACTAATCTCCATTAACTTACACCTTCTTTCTCATCTTTATCCACCATTTTTGTCAATGTTAAGTTTATTTAATGGTGAAAATTATTGAGAGAGATTTAAAAATTGAATACACATTTAGGGGTTTATGAAGATTAAATAATAAGCACCACTTTTCTAATCATTTCTTTTATTTTCAAGCATTAAAAATGGACGTGTTTTCATTTTAAAAAAGAAGTCAAAAAATTGCATTTAAAATTCACTCAAAAACTACTTCAAAATTTTAAAAAAAATCCAAATTTCATGTATGAGCTCCACAAGACGTTCCTAATCTATTGCTATAATAATTATTTCGAATGGTGCTGGGTTGCAAAAATTCAAACTTTGAACTTAAGCTCCGGGCTCCATTAATGACTACTAATGGAATTCTCTTGTCTGGTTCCTTAGGTCTTAAGCTTCAATACAGTAATTAATACCTTAAATGCTTTTAAAATAGATTACGACGATATTTACACAAAGAACAACAACTACAAATTCTAAGGAATTGAAATTAGGGGGTTTAGGGATTTAGGGCAGGGTATGAGAAGACAAACTTGGGAGTGGGGTATTGGAGAAGATGATCGAGGGAAGGGGAGGGGGGAGGGGCATTATTTTAGGGGTGGGATATTGGAGAAGCTAATTTTTAAGGGGGAGGCCTTGCAGCAAAAATTTGAGGGTCGGGTACCTTGGAGAAGATGATCTTGAAGGGTAGGGGTCATTTTTTAATTGATTTAAAAAATATATATATTTAAAATTTATTTTGGAGAAAAATGACAAATGTCATCGTATTATTTGTCACTTTACATGTCATTGGCACATCTAATACACGCACATCATATATTGTTGTTGATTGTGCAAAAAGTGTCAAAATGACACACCCTTACGCTAGTGAGGTGCCTAAAGTGAATAGTGTCCACTTGAGGTGTCTAAAGTGAACAGTGTCCACTTGAGGTGCCAAAATGAAAGATGGTGTCAAGTTGAGGAGTCTGGCGATATATTTTGACATATATGGTGCCATATATTTCAGCTTCACCCATTATTATTTAACATTTTGCAATTATGATCAAAATTATGAAAAGAAGTATCATAGATGACAGGCAAGAGCTTTGAAAAAATATATCGTGGTGGTGGAATGCTTATTAAAACTGTCAAAATATTCTTTTTATATGATCAAACCACATTTTAATGGAGATTGGGTATAGACCCCAACCCGTTGATTTCATATTTAAAAATAATTAGTTTAGGTGTACACATCTCGTGCGTGTACCTTACTTTATTGAGTTCAAATGTTACACTAAATAGGATATTTGTTTAAATAATAAAGACGAATACAATAATTAAATTCAACATCTTTTGGAGAATTTATTTAATTAAACCTAACTTTTACCAAAAAAAAATTTCAAAGACCACTTTTAAACTGCAAAAAAACAATACGATGATAGAGACATCAAACTAATATAATTAAATCTAACCTTTACAGAAATTTTTTCTCAAAGCTGTCCGACACTCATCTACCACCTGTAAATTATAACAAAATAATACGACAATAGAGATATCAAAATAATACAACTAAACTTTACCTTTTCACAAAAAAAAATTTCTCAAAATAGAGATATAAAAATAATACAATTAAACCTAACATTTACCTAAAAAATTACTCAAAGCCGATCGACATTCATCTACCACCTGTAAATTCATCTAAGACCTATAAACTACAATAAAACAATATAATAGTGATCACAAAGCTTCAATTTTGATGAAAATAATTCTTATATGAGCAAAAATTTTGACACTAAAGAATGACTTGAATGAAAACAAAGAATATATATATACACACACGTTGAATTCTATTAGGTTGGGTTAGAAAATTAAGCATCCACCAATCTAGACATGCAACTGAATCAAGTTAGATGAGCATCAATTATATTTATAGAAGTATTTCCTTAATAGAGTCCTATTTTAGGAGTATTATTCTATCCTAATTTGGGAGTATTTTTCTAATTGGTGAGTAACAAAGAAAAATATTCATTGATTCTCCTTTCATATATTTTAGGAGTCCCATATATTTTAGGAGTCTAGTTAATATTATAAAAATAATTAAATAATAAATTAAAGAAAATAGTGAAAAGATAATTTTGTCTAAAGAAGAGCTTTTTAATGAAGGATAAAAAGTTCAAATTACTTTTTTAAAGTTCTTCACACTTTTAATCAACCAATAAAAAATTATACACAAGAAGAATATTACAACAAAATAGTAATTGACGATAAAAAAGAGGAAAAAATTAAGTTGCATAGAAAACATGAGGCCTTAATTATAAGACATAGTAATAGTTTTAAAATTTACCTAACATAACTATAAGTAGGGTTTGTAGCATCTCTCTCTCCCTATCTCTCCTTCTCTCGCTCCCACTCTCCTCCCTCCTCTCTCTCTCTCTCTCTCTCACACACACACACACTCACTCTCTCTCCCTCGCTTTCATCTCTCAGTCCTCGTTTGCTTGCCGCGATGGAAGAGTTGTATATGTATTTATTGTCTATGTATTAGGTATAAGTATTTTGATTTAGATATATGTACCAACTGTATATGTATCAGTTTAATATGTTTTAGGTATAGGTATAATGGAAGAGTTGTGTATGTATCAATAAGTATTAGGTCTTTTATATTTTGATCTCTGTTGTAATATATATACAAATGCAAATATATATGTGTGTGTGAGAGAGAGTATGTCATATACAAATATGATTGAACTATGCCATTATACGAATCAGTATGTCATATGTTAATCAGGTTGATCTCCTCTCTCCTAATCTTGCTCACCTCTCTTATCTCTCTTTCAGTCTCGTTCACCACTCTCAGCATTTTAACTCTCACATCTCTTCTTTCTCTTCCAGAGTCGTTCGCCACTCTAATCCTTTTAACGCTCACCTCTCTCCCCCAGTCTCGTTCACCACTCTCCACCCTTTACATGTATATATTAATCGTAATTAATAAACTGTAGTTATGATCTCCCCAATTAAGTTTAATTCTTAGTTATTTAAGAAATTTAGACTAAAATAAATGTTATAACTATGTAAATGATAACAATTAAAATTGTAACTCAAATATATTGTTGCATGTTGTGTCTAAGCAAATGAAAAGAATTATAGGTTAAATATTTATCTAGAAAGTTCAATTGTGTTATATAAATTGACATAAATGAAATAATTTTTAAAATTATTACGTGATTTCATTGGAGAACCGATTTCATAAATACGATCAAATCCATCAGCAATCAACTTCTTAAGATAAAGCTTGGAGGACACACACAAATAGTTTTGTATTCAACCTGTTATAGAGAGTATAAATAGTTTGGTTGCAACTCCTCGAGCAGTCAAATTCATAGCAGTAGTCTCCACATAAGACAAGTGAAAAAGGAACATGTTAGTTCACCAGCAATAAAATTAGCATTGGAAGTAGGAATTAGACATACAGGTCATTTGAGTCTTGTAATAAAAATCAACTACCAGTAAACTTAGCATGTGACGTGGAGATGAGCCTAAAAATACCAATAAACTTGATGATTGGAAAACAATAATAATAAAGTTCAAATCAGATTCGTAAGAGTTGGAACATAACTATCTTAATTCTTAGAAATGAGGTAGATAGATTGTTTTCGATAGATTTTCGGCTCAAGACAAAAATAATCTAGAAAAGATATAATGAAAGTATAAGAGACATATGATAGAATTTACCAGTGATAAGAATGTCTTGGGGTGCATGGTATTCAGGAGCGTCCCATTTGTATTCACTATACAACAATAATCAGCAAAAATAGAGTTAAAACATGAGTGAAAGAATCGATGGACGTCTACCTTATTAGTCTCGGCGAAGGCGCAATCACAAGCTGGCGTCCTAGCAAACCCTTAGTTGCCACTGTAGCAGCTTTCCTACGAGCAGTCAAATATCAGTAGCAACAACAACATACATGTATGCAGATCTTATTCTTGCTTTAACCAAAAAAAATCTTATTATATTCTTCCCTTTATACATAAATCTAATGTCAGCAAATAATAATCAAATCACCGAAAAGATGTGGCTGTAAACAAAACAAAACAAATAGTTAAAATCAATATATTTTAAGCTTGTGCACTTCAAATTCCAAATTTCAATTCCTGTAAATACGGATCCTATTTACCTTAGAGAAAAAAAAAAACAACACTCTTGCAATTCCTATAAACACGAATTCTATTTACCTTGGAGAATAAAAGAAACAACAGCCATGCAGTTTGGTTCAAAGAAAAATTTCAAGGAATTATAAATAAAAAAGAATACTAACTTAAATTTTAAAAGTGTATTATAGATTAAAAAGGACACTAATTAATATTTCTAACAGGATTTATATAGCATTAGGAGGAAAAACACGTAACTCAACCAAACCTACTTCTTTGTTAAAGTGCTATCCAATTCAAAACCAAAAATAACACGGATCCTATTATTTCAGGAAAAAGTAATTTCAATTTTTTTTTGTTTACATTATTTTTTGTGAAAAAATATTTTTATCTACCACAAAGACTTTTAATAGAGGGCAAAAAGTTTTTGATTCATTCTATTTTAGCCAAGAAATGTTTTTGTCAAAACAGTATCTTATTTTTGTTTGGAAAGGTTTTTATTTGTTACTATAGTCAATATTTAATATCATTAAAATAATAAAAAAATCGCGAAAAGACAATTTTATCTAAAGCGGTGACTTTTAATGAAGGGCAAAAAGTGCAATTCACTTTCGTAAGGCTCTTCACACTTTTAATATACTAGTTTATGTGAACGTTCATTGCACGTTTATCCCAAAACACTTGAAACACAATAAATCTTGTAATGATAAATTTTAAAACTATAACATAAGAAGGATAGTCAGACCGTACTGTCAACACGACTTTGTCAGGTTCTTGCCCGAGAAAACCATAGAGTCGATGAAGAGCACACTTCCAACCCCTTAATACTAAGAATTATTAACAAAAGACACTATCCATATCATGAAAGAAGCAAGATTAAAAATTTCAAGCTTTTTAACCTTATATATTTGAGTAACTTGGATAGTAGACCTTTCCATATAAGTCAAGAATTGTATTAGAAATTCAATATCATTGAAAGCATAATATTGGATCAAAACCTTTGTTTCTTCGCTCCTCGATAACAAAAATCAAACGACTTGAATCAAAAATCAAATAAGATGGCTTTATATTAGCGAGTATAGGCTAATCAACTAAGAGAGGAAAAAATGGGAAGATTTCAATTTTAAGTTTTACTGCCCCATCTTCAGATTTATCATGACATACGTAAAGGTGAATTAAACAAAAAATTTACTTAAACAAAGAACATAAAAAGGAAAAAGATAAATCTTTAATTTTTTCACCTGCTTCATTCAGCAACAACATACATGTCATTCAATTTTTCGAGCAAAAATTTTCAACAGCAAAAAATAAATAACACAAAACATTAAAAAAAAGGGTAGAATCCATTATCAAGAACATATTAGAAAACTTATAAACCCTAGTATCCTATTTATTCCTTCGCCAATAATGTATACTTTGTTTTAATTCCTTTTTTCTTTTTCGTGAAACACCTAAGACATTAAATAACCTAATCTTTAATTTGTTAGCGTCTCTATTATAATAAAAAGAGGACTGAAAATTTCAATATAAAAGGTTCTTTAAAAAAATTTATATAAAAGATCCGTTGAAAAAATCCATATAAAAGATAGTAAATTTTGGGGAATATAATATTAAATGTATATTAGCATTTATCTATTTATTTTATTTAGAAAAAATAGTAAAAGACAAATTCATAAAAACTACTCTAAAATACTTGAAAACTTGTACGTAACCTACTTCTACTTGGAATCAATTTGTGTTGATATGATGAACATTGAAAAATTTTAATTAATTTTTAAACTCTAATATTTAAGAATTGTGATATAGTCAAATAAGGAAAGATTTAATACCTTAAACTATAACAAATTTTTTTCTTTTGGAAACTTCAGGAAAACCCGCAGCCGCTACACCCTCTGCCACAACTTTTGCCCTTCGGGTGAGCACTGTGTGCGCACTGGATAAACCCCTCGCTGTTCAATAGCTCGCAAACCACACAGGACATAACTATAACAAATTTTAATTACTAAATATAATGAAAAATTGTAAAAGTCGATTTTATCTTGAGCGAAGTCTTTTAATGAAGGGCAAAAAGTTCAAACAACATTTTAATACCCTTCACACTTTTAATATAGTATGATTATAGATTTGCAAAAGTTGGCTTTTTATTCAGTCCTCCTTGAGATACATTTAGGATGAACAACTACTCTTTATGAAGCACTAACTTCGGAAGGTAAAGAAATAACTTGAGTGAAGAATGTCAAATTATGACATTAGAGGCTTTGCTACAACTTAAAATAAAAGTACTAGCTTCAATCAAATTATGAGCTTGATTTCTCTCAATAATATTTGAAAATTTTGAATTTGCATTGGTATCTTCTTTTTTTTCAAAAGAAAAATTAAATTCCTCCTTAATTGCATTAGTTTAATCTAAAGAACTCATCGCAAATGAAATTTAGTTATTCATCATAAACAATAATTTTAGTGATGATTTTTTTTTTGGACATTTTCATATCTAGACAAATGCCACAAGTAGTAAGAAGTTGGAAAAAATGTTTAGTATATACCCAAACTTTAGTAAAATTTATTGTAACATACCTGAACTTTGCGGGGGGGTCCTATGACCCCCAAAATTATTTATTAGTGTATTTTAGTAACATTTATAAGTTAATAAAAAAATCTAAAAAGATTTTTAAAAAAAATAGTGCAAATAAATGTCAATTAAATACGCTAATAAATAATCTAGGGGGTCATAGGACTCCTGCAAAGTTTTAGGAAGGTCATACAACCTTCGCAAAATTCAGACGTGTTACAATAAATTTCGCCAAAATTTAAGTATATTTGAGAGCATTTTCCTGAAGAAGCTTTGTTATGACCTATTTTTCTGCAAGAATTTTAAGAAAACACGATAATAATGGAGTGAATTTATTGGACCACGAATTTACAATATTTGAATACTAAAAAGGTTCACAATATACTTTAGGGCAGAAAAATCATTTTTGTATATATTGATATGACATATATGTGTTTGGTATCATTGTATACCATCAAAATATTCTACTAATGAGTTTCGTAATTTAAGATTCTTTGTATTTTTTTAATATATTAAAAATAAATTAAATTATATATATAATAATATATTTCATTTTCACGTGAAGCGCGACTAAATTTACAAGTAATATATATAATATGAGATCAATTATTTATGAACTAAATATATTGGATCTCAATTTAGTATAATATTTAGTGTATCCTTAACATCTATGAATTATGCTTTTTATTATTATATTCACCTTGATTTTTAGGTAAGCTTTTTGTCGCTTTTCTACGTATTTCTATTGTTTATTTCTCCTTGATATAATGGCAGTGTTTTTAGTGAAATTTATTTTGTTGATCCAATTAATACTGCTATCTAACTTTTCAATGTCGGAAAGCTAGCTACTCTTTATTTATTTGATATACGTGTTTGACATGACAGAAGTTGAGTAACTGTTTCACTGACAACATAAAGTCGGGACTCCGACTAAAAAAAACTTATGGTTATGTCACATTCGGGAAATTTACCCCACTAACTTTGAGCAAAGAAGTTAAACTCCAAATAATTCAGCGTCGCTTAACTTGTGTTAGAATTTCCTTCTCGATTCTTCTTTCAACGTAAATATGAGATAATATCTTAGATGTCCATAGTTATCAAAAAAAAAAAATCTTAGATGTCCACTCAACTATGAGCTTTTCTTTCATGAAATTATTCTAATTTAGATTTTCAACATAAAAGTCACTCAACTATGAATATTTTACCTGATTAAAATGGTTTATATGAATATTTATTTATTTCTTGAAATTTTGATTATAAATAAAAATTGTATGTCAATAAAAACTAATGAAAAATTATATATCTATATCTATAATTTATATCTATAATCTATATCTATATCTATAATCTATATCTACAATATATTAAAAGTGTGGAGGGCCTTAGAAATGTTGTTTGAATTTTTTCTCTTCATTAAAAGACTCTAGACAAAATCATCTTTTCACTATTTTTTCAGATTTTTTAAAACTTAAAAATTTAGTTATTAAACCTTTTCTTATTTTAATTATGTACCTAAATTTTAGATCTTTGAAGTCAATTAATATTTTTACCTTATATAAATCCTTAAATACATCAATGAATTTGGTGGTTCAAGTTTGCTGAAAGTTTTTTAAAATGTCGTACATGTGAGGATTAAAGTCAATTAAATTTTTATTAAATGTGGAACACTCCTAAAACATAAGGAATGAGGATTTTAAAATATATGGTATAAGAAGGAAAAATATATGGTGAAATATTATTCTAAGTGAAAAGTGAGAAATTACCTAAAATATATGGTATTTAATTTTTGAAAAAATAAGGAATGCTAAATATTTTGTAAGAATAAAAAAAATAGGAGTCTTAAAAATTAAAATATATGATTAGAGAAAATCTTTTCCGGTACGTATAATAATTTCAAAAAGTCCAGCATGTGATACTTTTATCCACAAAGTAATATAATCAAGTCAATTATGTTGATGTTTTTTCTTTTAAATCTAATGATAATTTTGTCTTGGGTATAGTTTTGAATCAATTATTTTTTGAGTATTGAAACTTAGGAACTATCTTCTACCTCTGATTATAATATTTCTTCAAATACTCAAATTATATTTGCTAAGTATTTTTTGCTTAGAGAAAATAAGAAATCCTCTGTATTTGTTGCAAAGTTGATCCTCTTGACAACGAGGAGAAGCATGCAATCGTATCCCTTTTTCTATATTAAAAGAGCATTATAATTTAATTATGTTGTTATAATAACTCAATTACCGTATTATTTTGTTGTATTATTTTTTTGCTTGATACAGATAGTAGATGAATGTTCGGCTAGACTTTGAGATTTTCTTTTGTAAAGGTTAGGTTTAATCTGACTATTTTCATATCCCGATTATCGTATTTCTTTGTCGTAGTGGTAGATGAAATGTTAGGTTTAATTTTATTTTTCTTGTATCTTGATTATCGTGTTGTTTTGTTGTAGTTTACAGGTGCTAGATGAAAGTTTGATTGGGCTTCGAAGAATTTTTGTATAAAGGTTAGGTTTAATCTTATTGTTCTCATATCTAGATTATCGTATTGATTTGTTGTAGTGTACTGGTTCGATCAGACTTTGAGGAATTTTTATGTAAAAATTAGATTTAATGGTATTGTTCTATTCTCTTGATTATTGTATTGTTTCGTGATAATTTTTGTTCTATTATTATCTTTGATTTTGTAATTATCTTTTATTTCTTGTACTTTCGTTACTTTTTTTTATCACTTCTCGAGGATAGTGATTCTTTTTTTTTTTTTTGTGGAGGTAAAGATTTATCAGTTCTAAAAAAAAATTACCCCACAAGATAACCTCTAATAATAACATGAATACAAAGGTTTATTTTCAATGAAGTTAAATAAAAACATGTGTAATTTTTTTTATCCTTTCAACCCTTTAAATTATGTTATATTTACTCTAATGACAGATTTACTATCTTTTCCTCGACAAAAGTAGAGGTCAAGCTGAAAAAAGACGTGAGGGGTTGAGAATCAAGCCAATGAACAAAAAGAGATTGGTTGTGTGCGAGTGAGAGAGAGGTGTTAAAGCCAAAAAATGGGCTTCTTGATTTTGCAGATAGCAGTTGAAAGATGAATAATTGTATGAATTTATGGATCCTTTATGAAAAAAATAGCGAGAAGAGCCACACAAATAAAAATCATTCACATTTCATAAAAATCTTTTGAGCTCGAAAGATTTCTACAAGAACTACATATCATTAACTAGCGAGGATCATATATAGCTTTTTACGAATTATTTAACGATCTTTTTCAAGTGCTCATGATCTAACTAATAAATATTTATTTGCGTGTATTTCCTCTCCTCTTATTGACGTTAGTGACATCTGAAAATTATTTACGGTCAAAATCATTTTGTTAAATGTTGTTTAAGAATTAATTCATCTGAATATATAACAATTATGGTACCATAATTTAGATTTTATACCCCTTTAATTTGTGTCCATGTCATCTTATTATCAATTACTATTTATTAGTTAATGTATTTTCTAACACATTAAATTTTATTACATTTCAAAGGCTAACACAGTAAACTTACATCTATTATTTATTATTTACTATTTCTTAAAGTTTGTATCAAGACAATATTTTTAGACATCAAATAAAAATTATTATACTCCCTTTATTTCATATTAGTTGATCATTTTACAAAAAATGTTCCATATTAGTTGATCACTTTTTAAATCAAGATAGAATTAATTAAAAAAAATTGTTTTGCCCTTACAATTAATATATTCTTTGGAAGTTTAAACAAATAATCTTTTATGTCCATTAATATGAATAAAAGACATAGTAGTAAAATTGATGATTTCATTAATACTTTCTTAAAGATAGTGCAAAATAAAAAATGTTCAACTAATATGAGACGGAAAGTATAGCTAACTTATTTAAAATCAATTCTTATTTTTCAATCATTTGTTTTACTTTTATATATTTCATATAAATTGATGGTTTGATATAATGTACACGTGCAACATACGTATTATCGACTAGTTAATTAAATAAATTGAGTGACTTCATTAGTATAACATCCATAGTTGAGTGACTTTTGAGTTTAGAACTGAACTTGAGTGAATTTCTAAGAAAAAACTCATTGATGAGTGTTCAACTGAGATATTTATATATGTGAATGTCAGCTTCGAGTTATTAGTTAAATAATTAGCCTGTTAGTTTAAAACTAGTGATTGTTGTGATAGAACTTTCTCAAATTACCTAGATCTCTTTAGTATCATTTCGACAACAACAATAAAATAGCTAGGAAGAACTTCATAAGCGGATTTGGGGGAGTAGAATGATCCACGGGTGTAGCATAGCGGTTTAATGAAGTGAGTTTGCGCCATCATGAGGTTTCATGTTTAATTTTCAATTGAGACAAACAATTGGTGATTTCTTTCCATTTGTTTTAGCTTTAATTGACAAAGTTATCTAATATCTGTTGCTAGTGTGAGGTGACAAATATAATAGTACCCTCTCTGTCTCATTTTATGTCACACTTTTCTTTCTGATATGTTTCAGAAAGAATTTCACATTTTCTTATTTGATATCTATTTAAAGGTACAATTGCTCTTTTACTTTTATTGATTCCACTTAATTTAAAGATAGTACTTTTTAAATTTTTATTTTTACTTTTCTAAGAAGGACAATTTAGTAATATTAACAAAATTTTTACTTATTTTTAATGTCGGTTAAAAACTGACACACAAAATGAAATGGGGGAATAATAATTTTGATAATACTTAACTTTTAGATATTTTTTACAATTATGATTTTGTCCAAGATTAAATTTTAGATATTTTATCTTGAGTTCACCTGCTACCTCTAATTAAGGTAGCAATTTAAATGATATTTTATCAAATTTTAGACAGTAAAAATTTTACAATTCAAATGATGGATTTAGACGTGCTGCCTCTAATTAAGGTCAATATTGAACTAACCATGGTTAACGTCTCTTCGCATTAACCATCTTCCTCTCTTATCTCATTTTAAAAGACCTAAATTCATAAGGTTTTCAACCCAGTAAATTTTCAATTTGGGACCTCCAATTCCACCAATTTTGTAAGATTTATTGATTTTTTCTGAAAAGACTTAACACGAAATTCAAGAAAATTAAAATATAAACTTTTGTGTACGTGAACGGATTTTTTGATAGCAAAACATGAACAAAATAACACTGTAATCTCCAAATAAGTTAACCTAAAATAAATTATCTAGCAATTTTATCCAATCAAACATGAAATAAACCATTATAAAATTAATTCTAACATTGGTCAACTACAAACTAACCATAGTTAATTTCTCTTCCCATTTACCCTCTTTCTCTCTCCTCTCATTTAAAAAAAAAAAATCTACTAAATCGCTAGGATAAAATTCCCCAAGTTTAATTCCCTCAAGAAATTCAATTCAATATTGTCATATTTCCGTATTTGGTACTCCCTCCATTCTTCTATTTAAAAGTATAACCTCTCTTTTATTTTAATTGGCCTCACTTAATTTTGAAAATAGTATTTTTTATTTTATTTTTACTTTTCTAAGAAGGACAATTTAGTAAAATTTATAAAAAATTCTTTTATTTTCAAAGTCCGGTCAAAAGGTGACACACAAAATGAGATGGAGGAGGTAATAATCTTGGTAATGCTTAACTTTTAGGGGTTGTTTGTATGAGATATAAATGATAAATAGTTCAGGATAAAATAAAGAATTATTTTATTTCATTTTTTATTGAAGGTATTAGCTAATACCGAAATCATTTATCCATTATTTACACCGTAGTGATGAGATAGGTTATCCTATATACATGATAAGATAACTAATTCCGAATAATCTCAAAATAATTAATTTCAAAATTAATTATCCTGGAATAACTCTTTCCCAACTAAACGATGCCTTAATATTTTTTTTTTTTACAATTATGATTTTGATCAAGATCAAACTTTAGATATTTTAGCATGAGTTCACACGACAATCAAATTTTATAATTCAAATAATGAATTTAGACATGCTACCTCTGATTAAAGTCAATGATGAACTAACCATGATTAACTTCTCTTCTCATTGGCCCTCTTCTCTCTCATCTCATTTCAAAATATCTAAATTCATAAGGTTTTTAACCGGATCATTTGGTAGAATGTATTGATAAAAATAATATATGTATTAATTAATGTGTATTATGAATATCTTATTTGGTATAATTTTTAGTCAAGGTATAACTAATGCAAGCATTAATTATACACTTTATTGTGTATTAAGTTGTATATTACTAATACTATCCATTTTTTATGTATTAGTAATACAAAGTCTTTAATACATGCATTAACTTATTAAATAACCTTAATACCCCTGAATTTTCCTTTCAAAATATTTCATCATTTCTTTTTCCGCCATTTTAATTTGCAATATTGAATCTTTTCAAACATTTCATAATTTTTTTCCCACCATTTTAATCTACAACAATGAATAATTTATTTAAATAATTGTAATATATTTTTTCTTTGCTTCGAGGGTCTTTAAAAAGATTAAAAAAATTTGAGACTATTTCTTAATTTTACGTCTTATATTTTATTTTTATTTTGACTATGTTAATCCGCTTGAGTAATATTTCATGCGCAAAGACGAAGGCCTTGCAATTAATCCGAAACCTCTATATAATAGTTCAACAATACTAATTATATTTGAGATGACAAAAAAAATTTGTTGCAAAAAAGTGTACAAAATCAAAGAAGGGTATTTTTGTAAACAAACATTTCTTTTATAGAAATTATGTAAGATGTATTATTTCTTATACATCAAACCAAACAATGTATAAGAAACAATACATACATAATTAATACAAGTATAACTAATACAAATATTATTAATATACTATATTTTGCATTGATCTTATACACTCTACCAAACGACCCCTAAATTTTCAATATGCAACGTGCAACCTCCAATTCCATCAATTTCCGAGATCGATGTATTTTTTTTTACAAGGAGTTAAATATGTATTTCTTCTATTCAATTTATCTATCTGATTTTTACTTGACACGAAATTTAAAAAAATCAAAATATGAACTTTTGTGAATGTGAATGAATTTTTGATAGCAAAACTTGAATATACATAATATTGTAATCTCAAAATAAATAAATCTAAAATAAATTATGTCACAATTTTATCTCAACCAAACACAAAATAAACTCATTGTAAAAATTAGTTCTGAGATTCCGTTACCAAAGGATGGGTTGAGACTTTAGACATGCGGGGCATCTAAGTGCACCCTACCTCCTAACCACGGTCAACTACAAACTAACCATGGTTAACTTCTCTTCCCATTTAACCTCTTTCTCTCTCCTCTCGTTACAAAAAAGATCTACTAATTCCTTGGCTAAAATTCCCCAGTTTCCCTCAAAAAATTCATCAAAATTTTCAATTAAATTTGTTCGAGCTAGATTACTAGCATAGAGATTTTGGTAATATGGAAACTCAACCATTAATTGAAGAATTTCATGGTCGAAATATTGATAAACGACCCCGAAAACGACCTCGTTTAACATGGGATGTTGGTCCTCTAATCCCACCAATTCAACCTCCAATTCCACCAATTTCCAAGGTTTGAAAATTACTTAATTAATATGTATTTCTTCACTTTTGATTTACTGTTTCAAAATAGTTGATCTTTCTAAAAATATTTATTTCAATTTAGTTGTTTCTTTATAAAATCAACGGAATTTTATTATGTCATTCCAATACTATCCTTATTATTAAATGAATAAACAATGTATATTTTCTCAAATTTATATTTTTCAAAGCATAATTAATAAGACTAATTTGATAAAATAAGTTACAAATAAATATTTTGTGAATGTAGCACCCAAGGGTGTCACCTAGTGATTCAATGAAAGGTTTCAGGTTCAATTCTATACTAAGTGTTTTCTTTCTATCTGTTGGTGGACAGAGTTGCCTGGTACCTGTTGCTAGTGGAAGGTGGCAGGTATCCGTGGATTTAGTCGAGGTGCGCACAAACTGGCCCAGACACCACGGTTATAAAAAGAATATATATATTTTGTGAACATAAACTAAAGATATGTAGAATATACTAAAATGTCAGTTAATTCCTAAGGTTTGATTTGCAGTTTTTTTTTTGAAAAGTAGTTAAATATGTATTACTTCCATTTCAAATTGTTTGTATCATTTTTACTTGACACGAAGTTTAAGAAAGTATAAACTTTTGAAGTACTATGTAGCAAAATTTTATTTAATCTTGTGGTCTTGAACATTACACGTAGAAAGTCGAAATTATAGAGTTGCCAAAAGGAGGAAAGACACGTTCTTTTATGGTGCATTTGTGAAGTTTGTTTATGTCAAGAAAATTGCTATAATATGTGAATTCTGAGTTGTTTTGAGGAGGATTTGTATGTGAGAATCATTAGGAAGTTGGAGGGGTAATTGTGAAATATGAACTAGACATAACTATTCTTCATTTGGCTATAAAGTTTGAAGTTGAAACTAGAAATTTTCAGTTTTTGAAGTGGTGTTTGGACATGCATTTTACTTGGAAAAAGTTTGAGAACTTGAAAATATTTGAAGGCCAGATTTTGAAAATATTATCAAATTTCATGGCCAAAAATATAATTGAAGATCAATTCTCAAAATCTACTATTAAATTCTATGGCCAAACGCTGTCCAAGAATGATGATAAAACCTAAGTTGCGTTGACTATTCATTTTTGCTACCGCACCCGTGTCGACGCGAGACAGGTGCGGGATACATGTGGGATTCGGTCAACCCACATTGGATACTTTGACTAGAGTCCACGGACATATTTGGGGGAAAGTTGAGATTTTGATTTCTCAAAATAAAAGATAAAATAGATTTAAGACATGGGAAATGACATACCTTCAATATTATTGTCCGTTTGTCTCCTTTTTAGCTTTCCCTCTTGGTCAATATTCGTTGATTCATTCTTTAGGCAAACGGAGAGAAACTAACAATTCAAGTGGTTGTGTTCTGACTTCTAGCCGACAATAGCTAGGATTTGTAAGGAGAGTTGGTGGCAGGCCTTGAAAGACTTTTTGAGGGGAAGAACCAAAGACCTTGAAAGAAGAATTTAGGGTCCTGGGGAGGACGACCTTGAAGATCTTTCAAAATTTAGAATATCTTTATAGCTCTATTTTATAATTTTGGATTCTTTTAGACGAATACTAGGACCTGGATTCGTACCTCTGAATCTTAATATTTGAATTTTGCCAAATCCAACCTCCGGATTCGCATCCGTGTTGGATACCCGCACCCGAGCCTGGATAAAACCATCTTAGGCCTAGATGCATGAAGTTGGAGTGCTTTCTTATGAGAAGATGTAGGTGGTTTGGTAAGGTAGTTCATTTTTGCCATTAGAAGGTTGCTAAGTTATGGGCTCCACCAAGGCTAGGACAAATGGAAAAAATCACCTAGTATTTTTTTGTCTCTTGGGATTTGAACCTAAGACCTCAGAGTTTCAACCCACTTCATGGACCACTAGGCCACATCCTTGGTTGCATGCTTGAAATGGTTATTTATTGTGACTACATCCTAAATGTCCCGATCTTTGACTGTACTTTGGGGACTTGTACCTTTTTTTAGGTGATTTTTGCCCTTTTGATTGCTTTTCTACATTATAGGTAAAGAGAACTATGTTGTATGGGATGAAGGTGAATATGCATTTCCAAATGTCTTATAAAGTGACAACAACAACAACAACAAACCCAGTGTATTCCCACATAGTGAGGTCTGGGGAGGGTAAGATGTACGCAGTCCATACCTCTACCTCTAAAGAAGTAGAAAGGCTGTTTCCGATAGACCCCCGGCTCGAGACACGGAATACTACACAAATACATAGTAAAGCATGGAACAAGATGACATAACATAAATACGACACCCACAAGTAATAGAAAACAGAGAAAAGTAAACAGATTCGTAATAAAGCATGAAACAAGGTATCATAACAAGAATAATACCCCTACCAAGTAATTCCCTACACTAGCGACCCAAACTGACCCTAGCCTTCTGCCCTAATTCGCGTCCTCCAGATCTTCCTATCTAGGGTCATGTCCTCAGTGAGCTGTAACTGCTCCATGTCCCGCCTAATCACCTCTCTCCAGTACTTCTTCGGCCTACCCCTACCCCGCCTAAAACCATTCAAAGCTAGTCTTTCGCACCTACGAACCGGGGCATCCATGCCCCTCCTCATCATGTGTCCGAACCATCTCAATCGGACTTCCCGCATCTTATTCTCCACTGGAGTCACACCAACCTTCTCCCTGATAGTCTCATTCCGAACTTTATCCCCCCTAGTCAGCCCACCCATCCAACGCAACATCCGCATTTCCACCACCTTCATTTTTGAATGTGGGAGTTCTTAACTGGCCAACACTCCGCTCCATACAACATGGCCGGACGGACTGCCACCCTATAGAACTTGCCTTTAAGCTTGGGCGGCACCTTCTTATCACACAACACCCCCGAAGCGAGCTTCCACTTCATCCATCCCGCCCCAATACAGTGCGAGACATCCTCGTCAATCTCACCGTTACCCTGAATCATGGCCCCGAGATACTTGAAACTATCCCTCTTACATACCACCTGTGATTCCAACTTCACTACCACCTCATTCTCCAGCCTCACGTCATTAAACTTGCATTCCAAATACTTTGTCTTGCTCCTACTCAACCTGAACCCTTTAGACTCAAGAGTTTGTCTCCACACCTCTAATTTATCATTCACTCCCCCTCCCCGCCCCCCGCATCTCATCAATCAAAACTACATCATTTGCAAAAAACATACACCAAGGCACCTCTCCTTGAATACACTGCGTCAACACATCCATCACCAAAGCAAACAAAAAGGGACTAAGAGTAGATCCTTGATGCAATCCTGTCAAGACAGTGAAATACTCTGAGTCTCCTCCCTCCGTCTTCACCTGAGTTTTAGCTCCATCATACATGTCCTTAATTGCTCTGATATATGCCACTGGGACTCCACTCACCTCCAAGCATCTCCAAAGCACCTCCCTGGGGACTTTGTCGTATGCCTTCTCCAAGTCGATAAACACCATGTGCAGGTCCTTCTTCCTTTCCCTATACTGTTCCACCAGCCTCCGTACCAGGTGAATTGCCTCCGTCGTCGAGCGGCCAGGCATAAATCCAAACTGGTTCTCCGAAATAAACACTATCCGTCTCAGCCTCACCTCGACCACTCTCTCCCAAATCTTCATAGAGTGACTCAATAACTTAATATCCCTATAGTTATTGCAACTCTGAATGTCACCCTTGTTCTTATAAAGAGGGATCATAGTACTCCACCTCCAAGCCTCGAGCATTTTCGCCGTCTTGAAAATTTTGTTAAACAATCCAGTCAACCATCTTAAACCAGCCTCGCCAGAAAACTTTCAAAAATCCACCGGTATCTCATCAGGCCCCGTCGCCTTACCCCTTCGCATCCTGCGTACAGCCTCTCTAACCTTCTCTACCTTAAAAAGTCTACAATAACTAAAATCTCGACACTCCTCTGAGTGCTCCAGCTCCCCTAACACAATAGCTCTATCCTCTTCGTCATTCAAGAGCCTATGAAAATACGACTGCCATCTATTCTTAATGTGGCTGTACTCCACCAACACTGTACCGTCCTCCCCCTTAATACCCTTCACCTAGTCGAGGTCACGACCCTTCCTCTCCCTAGCCTTAGCGAGTCTAAACAACTTTTTCTCCCCTCCTTTCTCTTGTAACCCCGCATACAAGCTCTTAAAAGCTGCCGTCTTAGCCGCCGTAACTGCTAACATAGCCTCCTTCCTAGCTAACTTGTACTCTTTCCTGTTTACCCGCTTCTCTTCTTTGTCCTTACTCTCAACCAACTTAGCATACGCCCCTTTCTTGGTCTCCACTTTCTTCTTAACCTCTTCATTCCACCACCAATCCCCCCGATGATGCCCGGCCCGGCCCCTAGAAACACCCAACACCTCACTAGCATTCTCCCTGATGCACCCACGTCCCCCCTACACTCCCACACCCCCATTCCCGCCAACTTCTCCCATATCTCCCACGCATTCACTGGTGTCAAGCCGCCCCACTTAATTCTAGGTCTACACTCCTCACCCCTTCTCTTCCTATCCTTCCTTATACCCAAATTTATAACCAAGAGCCAATGTTGGGTCGAAAGATTCTCACTCGAGATGACCTTACAGTCCTTACACAACACCCTATCCCCTTTCCTAAGCAACAAAAAGTCAATTTGGGTCTAGGCTATCGCGCTTCGGAAGGTGATCAGGTGATCGTCCTTCTTCGGGAAGCCCGAGTTCACCACCCCCAACCCAAAGGACCTCGCAAAATCCAATAGAGTAGCCCTCTCTTCATTTCTTTCCCCAAAACCAAAACCACCATGCACATCACCAAAGCCTCCCGGTAACGCCCCGATGTGCCCATTGAAATCTCCTGCTACAACAATCTTCTCCGAGCTAGGCACGCCTCTCACCACCTCATCCAAAGCCTCCCAAAACCGCATCTTCTCCTCCCAATCCAAGCCCACTTGCGGCACATAAGCACTACACACGTTCAGGGTAAACCCCCCAATGACTAACTTAATAGTCATCAACCTATCATTGATCCTCTTTACCTCTACTACCTGACCTCTAAGCTCTTGATCTACTAAGATGCCAACTCCATTCCTACGCCTCTCGCTCCCAGAGTACCAAAGCTTGTAACCATCCACATCCCTAGCTTTAGACCCTACCCACTTGGTCTCTTGAACACACGCAATATTAATCCTCCTCTTTCTAAGAATCTTCACAAGCTCTATGGACTTACCCTAAAGAGTCCCTATATTCCAAGACCCAACCCTCAACCTACCATCTCTATCCACACGTCTTCCTTTACCGCCCCTGAGGCCAAACCTTGGCCACCCTCCCACCCCCGCCCTCACAACGGCCCCCCGCCCCAACCCCCTTGGACATGACCCTATCCAACCATCAACGCCCACAACCACTACTACAAGAAAATATAAGAAAATCTAAACAATGGTAGTAACAAAGCAGCAGCAGGAAATACAAGGCTCACACAAATTAGAAGAAATAATCAAGAAACAAAACTAAACTCAAATAGGGAGAAAAAACAAAACCGAGGTAAGGACAAAACTAACAGTAAGAAAAATAGAGCACACTAATGGCCTGGCTCCAAGGAAAAGACAAGGAGCAAAATAATATAAAGAAATCAAATTATATAAAGTTACGAAAGAACCAAAGTTTGGATGTCACCGGGACACATCCGTGCTACTGATCCGGCAATGTTGGTGGTAAAAAGTGTTTGCCGGAATAAGGTCGACGGGAAAGAGGCCGCTGGTTATGTCGCCGGAATGTCCCCGGAGATTCGCCGAAGCGGTGGACAATAAAATCTCCAAATTAGCTTCCGAATGTTTTTGATTGATGAAGAAGAGAATAAAGCAGTTTCGGAATCTTAACAGGTACCAAATCTCGACTATCAACCAAATCGAACACGAAAACCCGAACAAAAGATTAATTTGAACGAACACGAAGATCCAATGAACAGCCCGAAGCAGAAATAACGAAAATCCAGAAGAAAACCGTACTCGGTTATGCCGGAACAGTATCGATGAAGAGAGGCTGCCGGTTTTCTTCTTTGTTTCAACAGGAAAACACCTTTTTGAGCTATCCCCGATGGCAAGAGAGAGCTTGCGAACCGGCAACACGGTGGTTGAGGGTTTCGGAGCAGGTTGGAGGGCTGCT
Source organism: Capsicum annuum (assembly GCF_002878395.1). NCBI lineage: Eukaryota > Viridiplantae > Streptophyta > Magnoliopsida > Solanales > Solanaceae > Capsicum > Capsicum annuum. Next base: position 16,912,415 of record NC_061119.1, on the reverse strand, counting down.
GATGGAGCGGTGGCAGTGGCGCTGGTTGCCGCCTCGTTCGGAGAGGAGAGGAGTGGAGTTCGCCGGTGACAGAGAAATCAGCGGCGCCAGTTATGGGGTTCGCCGGAGGATGATATGGCGACGACAGCGACGACAAGGAGGCCGTTTCGCCGGTGGTAGGAGAGTAATAGTGGTTCGTTCGCCGGTGATTGGTGGTTGACGGAGTGTCTAGAATTTGTTTTAGAAAACCAAGTCAAGAAAATCTGTTCAAAATAGAAAGATAAATAAATGAAACCCTTAAAAACCATGTTTAAGAGGAGCTATTGGTTAATGGTTCGTTGCATGTATTCTTTCACGAACCTTATCTTTGGAGAAGCTACTTGAGCACCCTAAAGCTACTGTCAGAGAATTTTGTTTCAACAGCAATAACATATCCTGAGCAATCCCACAAGTGGGATCGTAGTCCTTTTCATACTGCTCTTCCCCTGTCCATGATACATAAGGGACTGGAAACTATTTCCACTTTTCACACTGCTAAGGCTTGCAAATTGGTCTCCCGGGTAAAAAAGGATGAAAATAAAATTCAGGAAATAATGCAGTGACGATACTAATATTCATTAAGCTTGTAGCTATGCATGAAATATCGTTTGAGAAGAAAATTCTTTAGCGTAAAACATTTTGTTTTTTCTTTTCCTTCTCGTTGGAAACTTGAGTCAATCCTCAAAAGTTCTGAAACTCCAAATAGACCTTACATGCTTATTGGAACTGAATGGTCCATTATTAGTTATTTCCATTTTGGACGCACTTGAAGCATTTAGAGGTAACATGCGTACTTGAAAGTTAAACTTAGGAGTATCAATGGAGTTTTTGGCAAATTTGTCACCAAGAGTATACAAGAATGTGTGGCTGGCAGTCTACTGAGATAAGGAGATCCATAAGATGTGTTACATGGTGTTACTTTCTGGAAATTAGCTGTATCTTTTATCCTATTGCTAAATCACAAACTAAAGAATGTAAGAGAATCCCATGGGATGTGTTTTGGTCTGAACAGTTTGGCACTTGGATCAACTAGCAATTCTTTTTTATGAGTTCCTTAAGTTTCTTTATTGATGAGTGTATCAGTTAGCAAGTCTCAATATTCTGGAACAGGATGCAGTCATTATATTCCTATATCTTATCAAGCATTCGACATTTTATTTTCATGTATCTCATTGAGCATCTTATGACATTACTTTCTTATTTGTCAAGGGTGAGTGCTAGGGAGATGCCATTTGGAATGTCAATTCTGTGCCTTTTTGTTTGCTTGAGTGCTAAATATCATACTTGTTTCATTTCTGATGTAGATATGCTATAGACATACTGTTGCAAATCATAATGTAGTCCAAATCAGTAAATAAATATTTGGTAGCATTTGGTATGTTCTAAGTGAAATCTCTGAATTATGTCACTCTGAGTAAATGGCATTGTGTAGGAATGAAATATAATACTTTTTATCAAATTTAGGTTCTTCCAACAATATATTGTGGGCAAGAGTTTGGAAATGGAGCAGGGCTGAATTATGCTTATTCTTCAATATATTACAAAGGGATCCCTCATAATGGATCTCCTCCGCGGAGACCGGATGATAAAGATGGCCACTATGTGTTTTCCATTGGGGAGAACTTAACTCCTCGCTGTAAGTTGCCTTTTGTTCCCATAAATTATTTTATTTCTATTGGTAACGCCACGTTGCAAGCGTACCAGGATTTTTAATGTATTATGTTCGGGCAAGTGATTTTGTCTTTCCATTTTGAAAAGGCCTTTTTATTATATATATTATAAGTTGCGCCTTTAGATTTTGACTATTCGTACCTAAGATCTACATTCTTACTTTCCCTTCTATCAAATGAGTTAGAATTTCAGTATCGGGGCTTTGGTCTAGTGTATAGTGGTGCGAGTGCAACTTGTTGGTTAGCACATCTTGGTTTGAACCCTACCACTAACAAAATCCTGGTATTTAGGTAGAGAAGAGTAATAGAGGGTGGCTCCATTATCCACCTAGTTTGGAACTGTGTGCCACTGGCCCTCGATTCTTCGGTTATTAAACAAAAAAAAATTTAGAATCTTAGCATGTAAATTGTATATTTTTTTTTCAGCTTGACTCTAGTACTTGAGAAATTGCATAAGCTAGCAGTATTTCAAGTCTTATTAATCATTCTAGTTATCCATATGTAAGTGTATTAAGAGAAAGGAGATTTGCTCTTGTATGTGAACGTGAGTTGTGATGCTGCAAACTCTGATTTGATCTAGCAAAGTTGAATTACCCTCGGACAGGGATATAAGGTGCCAACTGGTTAGTGGTTATTTGAATTAGTTTATTTTTACTGGTAAAAAATATCATCCCCAATTTCTTTTCTGGTAGAGGGAGACTTCTGGCTTTCTAGGCATGCATGTACGGCCTAGTTTTGTTCCCTGGTGATTTGTATCGAATATGCTGTAGTCCAAAATGATAAAGGATTGAGGTCATCATTCTCTCCTTTGTTTGCATGATGCGCCTTATCCATGATTGAGGTACTAAGTATACTTTGGGGCATAGTAACATAGTCGTTTGCACGATGCGCCTTATCCATGACTGAGGTACTAAGTATGCTTTAGGGCATAATAACATAGTCCATGAAAGTTAATTGACTATCTGCTTAAGGATTATTCTCATTTATCCCTGTGTTTTGGACTTTTTGTTCAAGTATCATCATGTCAACAGTGCTTTTCTACCACAGTAACTATAGAATGACATTTTTTTTCTCCAATTGTCACCTTAACCTAGATTTGGCATAGTATACTCACATCTACAGTTAGCACTTAGCAGGATGATTACATTCAACTGCACTAACATGATTATCCTTTAAAGTATTATGTTCGTAAAATTTGCTTCTCTTTCCTAATCTACTCCTTTCTGTATTTGCAGATAGGATACTTAGCAAAATGGGGGAAGGTCAGTTATTTTCCTCTCATTTTTCCTTTTCGAGTCTTCGTGCCTTTCCTTTCTATGTTTGGTGAGGGGTGTTTATTCAGTTTTATACAAATATAATGTCATCAGTGATCATACTTTTTGTTATTGAAGCAATCTTTATTATGTTTCAATAATTCCTCTTTTCCTTTTTTTTTTTTTTGGCAAAGCCTACTTAACATCATTTTGTCAAACTGTTTTTTCCCTTGATATCTTGGCTAAATGGTCACATGTGTTTGTTGATTTCTACCTGCTATTTTTCTGTGTAGTCAGAGATAAAATTTTGGTTGAAAAAAGAACTGGCCTGTGGTCTAGTTACTCAGTATTTTATTACTCAGTTTCACTGAGCATTGACAGAAGCATGACTGGGTGTTTGCTTATCAAGGTTGGTACTTTTGGTTGTATCTATTGACAGAATGCCCGAATGATGCAGGAATATTGAGTTACTTCTTGAGAAGCTTCTAAGCTCTAATAGTGTACTACTTGCACTTCCTATTTGGAACATCTTTTAGTTCATTCATTCAGCTGTATATATTTGGTACCTAATTGCAGGAACTTTTGGACGAGTCCTTGAATGCCTCGACAATGAAACAAAGGAACTTGTGGCAATTAAAGTTGTTCGTTCAATACATAAATATCGAGAAGCAGCAATGATTGAGATAAACGTTCTACAGAAACTTGTCAGGCACGATCTTGGTGGCAAATGGTAGGAATCATCCTTCCTTTTGTGTTCCTTTACTGACAGCCGAAATTGAAGTGATTCTAGTACCACTGCTTTTATTCTTGCAGTTGTGTGCAAATAAGGAATTGGTTTGACTATCGTAATCATATATGTATTGTAAGTGCTTATTGGTGCTTATTATTTGATTGGATTTGGAGGGGCAGATGAGCTCTTTATTGTATGATATCTGGGTGTAAAACTTGAGGATGGATTTAATTGGTCTTAACAGGTTTTTGAGAAGCTTGGTCCAAGCTTATACGATTTTCTTCGCAAAAACAGCTATCGTTCATTTCCCATTGATCTTGTCCGGGAGTTTGGAAGACAACTTTTGGAGTCTGTAGCATGTGTGTGAAACTAATCTTTAGCACATTTTCTGTTAATTTTCAGAAGCTTAATGAGGCTCAGATCATGTTACCATTTTAAGTTGGATTTTATGTTGCACGTATGATTACTATTGGATCAAGGGAGCATCTCTACTTAAATGCATGCGAATATTCTTCCAGGAGTATTGATATCCATAAATTCTAGCAGTTTGCTCATTCCTATTTCTTGTTGCAGTTATGCATGATCTGCGACTGATTCACACTGATCTGAAGCCAGAAAATATTCTCCTTGTTTCGTCTGAGTACGTTAAAGTTCCAGATTACAAGGTAATGCATCATATGGTATATCTTATTGAAATTGCTTTTCAATAGCATTGTAATCATTAGAATCAAGTAGGTATTTTGTGTAATTATTTGCTAAAGATTAACCTGTGTATTAGGATTTAGCCTTTCTATCTATGTAGGCAGTGGTATAGACTGCGTACACTTTACCCTCCCAGAACCCACCTTGTGGGAATACAATGGGTATGTTGTAGTTTATCAATTTAGGCAGTGCAAAGTGAACATCTCTTGGCAGTTAGTTCTTATTCTCTCTAGCACATGCAGGGGATAGAGAGAGATGTCTTATTAGTGTTCAGTCTCTCCTCATGCACCTACAGTTTCTTTCCTGGACTAATGCTTACTTTTTAAGTAGATGGTTGTTTCCTAGAAACTTTAGCAATGGATTTTCTCAATTTCAGAATATCCTAAGATGCATTACTAACTTCAATGCATCTCTATGATCTCAAGTTACTTTTTATGGCACACACACACCCCCACCCCCACCCCCACCCCCACCCAGGGGCGGACCCACATGTATTTTTTGGGTGCTCGAGCATCCACTAAACTCGACGTAGACGAGGTATAATTATATAAGAAACAGTGAAAAAATGGTAAAATATATAAAAAAGCACCCAGAGAACAAAAGCATGGTTGGGTGCTCTGGCTTTAGGCTTAAATCTGATGTCTCCTGTCCTGGGTCGAATCCCTGCAGCTGCACCCTTAATAATTTTTTTTTTTAGCACCCACAAACTAAAATTGCTGGGTCCGCCACTGCCCCCCCCCCCCCCCCCCCCCCCCTTTTTTTTTTTTTAAATAACAGATTTTATGTATCGTCAGGATAAAGGATGTGTTACTTTTCTGACTCCTTTTGTTTTCAGTAAACAGAGCTATTTCTTGTAATACAAGATTTTGCCTTGAAGAGCTCCACCTCTTGTAAAAGATAATGAATCTTATTGTCTTGATTTTGATGTGACAGTTTGTCACTTTACTCTTTGAAGGTCCAACTTAATCTAATCTGCTACAGTGGTAATCTACTGAAGCTTTCACACAGCCTAGTTAACCTAAGTCATCCATTTAGGATGAGGGAATAAGAAGAAAAGGTTAAAATAATCAACTCTCTATGACTTTACTGTGCTTTTCAGTGTTTGAACAGATTAAACAGCAATCTAATGCTCTACCTTTCATGACATGAGTACATGATACATATTATATGCACCTGCTTGATCAATCCAGATTGTTAAAGTACTAAAGCATAAGATTATATAGTAGGGAAGTAAATGGACATCATTAACTAACTTAGTATCCCCTTCTAATTTACATTTTTTTAGTATGAGCACCTGCATTAGTGTAAGAGTCTTGAGGTTTATTACATTTCAATCAATGAGGGTCCAAGCATGGAGAATTAAATGTGGTGTAGAGATGTGGCTTCCATTTAACCATTTTTGAGATATTGAAACGTATCAAAGAGTATGGAGAAAATGTGTTGATCTTGTAAGAAGGTGTTATTCTTTTGGATTAACCCGAAAAAGAAAGTAAAGTACTTTATTGAAATAACCTGTTCTCTGCTTTGTCATATTTCTTGTTTTAACTCGGAGACAGCAGATCGAGCATGTTTGTTTTTATTTCTTCTAGCCTTCTGCTGAATATTTTTATACGAACTGCATTTGTATGTCTTGTAAACTCACCAATTGTTCCATCTACTTGGTTGGTTAGGAAGTAGAAACCAGAATCTATCACAGAGAATGTATAACATTAGTGCTTCATCAAAAAATGTATAACATTTGTATTTTCCTGTTATTACCTTCTTTCGGGAGAGAAATAGCGCGTCCTTTGTTTCTGAAATGGCATATCATCTAGGTTGTGATTATTTCCTGATTTCTCCGCTTTCTGCAACTTGAAAAGTCTTTACTACTGATGTCACTTTCCCTGCTTGCCTGTTATGAAGTTCCTGCTGCGACCTGCAAAAGATGGTTCCTACTTAAAGAATGTACCAAAGTCAAGTGCTATTAAGCTCATTGACTTCGGCAGTACAACATTTGAACATCAGGATCATACTTATGTGGTGTCTACACGTCATTACCGTGCTCCAGAAGTTATCTTAGGTAGCTATCTCTTTCAGATTTGCATGTTTTAGTTGCATTATGTCAGTCTTTTAGTTTGTCTTATGCTGTTTTTATAGGTCTTGGATGGAACTATCCCTGTGATATGTGGAGTGTAGGTTGCATACTTGTTGAGCTTTGCTCTGTAAGTGAGAGTTGATTATGTGTATGGTTTTACATCCTTGGTTGTTGTTATCATTCTCCTGTTCTCTTTTTACTCCCAAGGAGAGCATCTATGATATTGAGGATTACAGCCGCCCCAACTAGCTTGGGATTGAGGCTTAGTTTTTATTTTATTTTATATGCTTATTCTGTCATGAAGAAGAAATGATTGATACGACTTCTTGGATATTTATGATCTTCTTCACTTACTACAATCAAACTTAGTTACATGAAGGTTCAGGGCTTGAGGCTAGAGATTCTTATGCCCTCTGATCTGGCCTAATCTCTTAAATGGTAAGACAATATGCAACATGAGCTCCTTATGCTATCTTGTCCATTTGTACACCTAAACCCCCCAGACCCCCAAGGGTTTGAAGTGACTATTTAGAATTGATGAGTACCCAATGAGGTATGGAGAGAACTGTTATGGCACAATTTCTCGATGATTCCTGTGATCCACCCTTGACCTGTTGAATACTGTGGGTATACTCGAAAAATCAATGATCAAATCATCCTTTCCACATGTAACCCTGAATGTGTGCTCCATGATAATCGTTTGCCTCAGCTTTTTTGGTTTGAGAAGGCGGTCATGATTCAGTGATGCACAGGTGCTTTCTAGAAAAGGTTCGGACCTTCGGGTAGGACATTGAAAAAAATGTTCTTTATCCGTCACGTGATTTTTGCATTTAAATGGTTTAGTTATCTTCCTTTTCCTATTAATGTTTAAGAAGAGTTTGGGGCCAACTGCATGAATATGATGAGCACCCCTTGTATGAAAATGTACTAATTTATCTGAGAAGATTAGGTGTGACGACAATAATACTTCAAATTGACTCTTGTTTCTCTTTATAAAAAGAGGATTCATGTTTCACATGCCAGCAGACTAGTTAAATCCTTCTCCTCAGAATTGCTTTATTCCTGTGATTCGGGTCTAATCTTGGTCTAGATATCTTTTCCTTCGCTGAGCATTATTGCCATGGAGTCAACACTTCAGTTTTTTCTTCATAAGCTATTTGTGGTTTTGCTTCCAAAAGTTTGCACTTACACGGGCTCTGATATGAGTACTTTGTTGCATCTTATCTTCTGACTTCCACTCTCCCCAAAAATAAAATGTGCATATATAGGGTGAAGCTCTTTTTCAAACACATGAGAACTTGGAGCATCTTGCAATGATGGAAAAGGTGCTAGGGCCTCTTCCTCAGCACATGGCTGTGAGAGCTGAGTAAGATTTTGGTTGCTTTTGATCTTACTGATAGTTTATGTTATTTCATCAAATAGAACAAAGTTTATTTGCCTCACTTTTTGTAGCCGCCGTGCTGAGAAATATTTTAGAAGGGGTGCAAGGTTGGATTGGCCAGAACGTGCAACTTCAAGTGAAAGTATGAGGGCAGTCTGGAAATTGCCTCGTCTCCCGGTAATTCCTGAATCTAAGCTATATTCAGAGGGTGCAAAAGTTTTTGTCTCTAATCCGGTGAGAATTTTCATGAGGCCTTGTTGCGAGTGTTAAAACTTCTTAGGGAGCAGTAGTGCCAATGTGTGAATTTTGCTTTAGTGTGTTTGATGTATCTCACAACTTTATCTTTCTTCTTTCGTTTTGGGTTTCCCTAGCTTCTAGCAACTGCATTGGCAAGTATATTTGCTTATATTTTTCAGTTGGTAGTTTGAAAAGATATAGTCGGAATGCTATGAACAATGCCTTTATTCATCTTTCTGGTGTTTTCTTTCTCATTCTCAGCGTTTTGTATGATTGATTAATTAGGTTTCTCCTGTTCTCCAAGGGAAATGGTGAATTTTGGGGTATTATTAATGATTTCTTGATAACGAGAAGCTTCCCAAATCCCTGTACATTGTTGAATAGTTTGACTAAAAGAAATGCATGATTGGATATTGTAGTTTGTTTGCGGTACCGATCCATTAGTTTATATCCTTGAGAATTGGTTCATTGATGAATATCTGAGTATGTAGCCAAATTAGCCAAACAGATATTTAATCTATGAGTGCTTTGGAGCTTTGATATTCTGTTTTTTCTTAAATTCCTTTCCATTTATTGAATTGTTTTTATTAGCTGTAATATTGTCTGTATCATAATTCAGAACCTGATAATGCAGCATGTGGATCACTCTGCCGGAGATCTCATTGATCTTTTGCAAGGACTGCTTTGTTATGACCCAACAAAACGGCTGAAAGCTAGAGAAGCATTACGGCACCCCTTCTTCAGTAGAGACCTGAGAAGGTGTGGTTATCCTATGTAATTGACAACCTTAATTTTCATGTGTGTTTCAGTTTAAAAGATGTGTGAATGAGCCCTTGTAATGAAATATCCTCTTCTCTCTTTCTCTCTCTCCCACCCCCCACCCTGAACAAACCCCCAAAAGAAAGAACATGAAATAAAAAGCAAATACCAAGGAGAAGATGGAAGATATCAAGTAAGGGATTCACACATGATATCCATCCCCACCCCCTGGGAAACAAACCCCACCCCCCACCCCCACCCCCAAAGGAAGAAAATGAAAAGCAAATACCAAGGAAGTAAATAGTGCACAATCGTCCTGTCTCTCAGCTGTTGCATGCTTGAGTGTTGATTCTTCTGTGACTTGATAAATGAAATTATTGTTGGTGATTATTTTTCACTTGTTAGTGCTCTAATCATCCCGTCTCTCAGCTGTTGCTTGTTTGGGTTTTGTTTTTTCTGTGACTTGATAATATGAAATTAATGTTGGTGATTATTTTTCATAATCATCCTGTTACATGTTTGAATTTTTGTTCAGCTGTTACATGTTTGAATTTTTGTTCTTCTGTGGCGTGATAATATGAAATTAATATTGCTTAATATTCGTGAGTAGTGAGTAGGTGGGCCCGAGTGCTTTTATGAATTTAGTAGATGTCGGATTGTGGAATTGATTGAAAGTGGATTCGAAGGTGCTGTTTTGCTTTCCATATCTATATAATGATCTTGTTAAATATCGGTGAGTAGTTGAACCAACAGTGCTGAAATTCTATAGAGGTTGTATCTTTAAGTGATTAAGTGCAGCAGAAGGTGGAGTTCTTTACTTTCCGGAGTTACGTAATCCACTGGGAATTCCAACTTGCATTTCTTTTGGCAGCTTTAAATAAATTCACAAAAGTAATACATTTGGAATAACCATGTGTTCATCTGTTAGCTTACAGTTTGTTCAGTTGCTTTCTTTGTTGCTTTCTTCCTTTAGTTGCATTAATCTTTTATTCTGTTTTCCCTTCCCTTGAGTTTTTAAAACGAACTAGTGTATATGGGAAGAGTAGACTGCCTATTCCTTATGAATGTTTGTCTCTTAAATAAGAAACAATTACCCTTTACCACATTACCTTTATATCCTTATTACAGTTTGGGAGTCTTCGTGCTTTGTGTTTCTTCTCTTTCTTGAGCAGAATGATTCTGGGAATCTTATTTTTTGGGAGATGTGGGGGGAGGGGGGAGTTGGTTGGACTCAGCTCTACGTGTGTGTTGAGTGATAATGGCTGGTCAAGGCTTATTATAGTGACTGATCAAGCATCTTGTTTTCTACTAATTGTTGGAACTACCATAATCTATATAAAGGAATGTAGCTTGTGAGACTCATTGCAACATCTAACATGTGGTTAACCCCCGGTGTCAAGGATGATAGTGACTGATCCAGGATTTGAACATTTGTTGTCTATTAATGGTTGGAACTACCAAAATCTGTGTAAAGGAAGGTAGTTTGTGGGACTCATTGCAGCATCTAGCATGTGGTTAACCTCCGGTCTCAAGGATTTCACTATCTGAATCACATTCTTATCTAATGAGATGGGTTCGTATGCTGCTCTTTTTTTGCGCACTTTCAGTTAACATTTTCACATTTCTGGAACAAATCTACTGTCCTGGGCCTAACCCAGAGCCACTTAACTGGATTTGCCAGTGCTCATTGACATCAACTGTCCTGGCCTCTTCGCTGGGTTTGCCAGTGCTCGTTGACATTAACTTTCCTGGATAGAAATGTTTTCCCCTATGTGATGCATCTGGAGGCTAGGTTGAGTGGGTTCATAGTTCTCTTTGATTGTAGTAATTGAGCAAATCTTTTCCTAGGTCAGTGTTTAGATATAGCTTGATGATAGTACAACTACAACTACAACTACATACCCCAAGGTGGGGTCTGGAGAGGGTAGAGTGGTACGCAGCCTTACTCCTACCTCAGAAATAGTGAGTCTGATGAAACTTGATGATAGTGTTCTATGTAAGAGCATGAACACTGGGTTAACAGCAAGCTCTATCATGGTGATTCCTCTCTGGTGCATATGTATAGTCTGTACTGTATGTAAATATTCCCGTTAAAGGAGTGATGACCTTGGGAACCGAATCGATTGCCGGTTGAGTTGTCCATTTTCTTTAGTTTCTGGTGGCAGATCATCTTGTATTTCTGTTGGTAGGATGTGGCAAGTAACCAGTGAATATGTCAAAAGACATTCAAAATGCAGAAATTTAAGGTGAGGCTGCGTGCAATAGATCCTTGTGGTCGGGCCGTTCCCCGTACCCTGCGCATAGCGGGAGCGTAGTGCAGTGCACCAGGCACATATTCAACATGCTACAATCGTAGATTATAGTCTTTTTTCACTGTTTGGTGTAAGGGACAATTGTACGTGTAATTTGTTACGTTCAACATGCTATTTACCCTTTTTCTGGCTATAGTCTAATCTAGGATTACTACATACAAATTGTGACAAAGTGATTTGATCAAGTCATTTTCTTTTTACACTATCAATAATTTTGTTATGCAACAAGACTGATACAATAATGATGCATTCAATGAACAACGAGTGAATATTTTGAACAGATTGATGTGGTAGATTTTGTGGTTTATGTTGGTTAGAAGGTTTGGAGGAATTTTTTTGACATCTTTATTAATTTGTCTTCTTAACATACTTGGGCCAGCATTTATGTGAAATAAGGACGATCTATTGATTAGGATTTGATTACTCTATTTCGAAATGATAGTGGTCGTGGATTCAAGCCTTTGAAATAGCCTCCAGCTGCAAGGTAAGGCTGCGGATGATAGATTCTTGTGGTTGAGCTTTTGTCTGGATTCTGCGCATAGCAGGAGTTTTAGTGGATCGTCCCTTTTTAATGGTCCATTTTGTCGATTGAAAGTGCAAACGTCATAAAGTATGAGCTTGGATCATGTGCATAGCGGGAGTTTTAATGCATCGAGTTGCTTTTTCAATGGTCCATTTTATCTATTGAAAGTGCACACGTCATAAAGTATGAGGATTTGACAGTTAGCCTAAGCTAATTTAAATTGCCAACTGCGTCTTACTATTTGTCGATGATAATTTACTCCTTTTGTTTGTTTTTACTCATCTATTATATTAAAAATATTTTTAATATAAATTCACTTTTACTTGTCCAATAACAAGAACAAAAAATTTTCTGTGAAATCACTACCGTTAGGTCTGCGGAGGATAGAGTGTATGTAGCCTTTATCACTACTTTGTGGAGGTAGAGATATTTAGAAACGACCTTCGGCTCAAGTGTAGCAAATTCAAGTATAAAGAAGAAGAAAACAATAAAGAATGTATAGCAACTAATTAGGAAACAGTACAAAGTCTACTAGAGAAAAACAAGAACAATATGATAGTGCGATAATTAAAACACAATAAGCAACAAATTAATATATATTACAAGCCTAAAACCCTCGATGGTACTGCGGCTAGTACAACAACCGACACAAGAAGCTTAAATCCTCAATAAGCGCGGCAATACTCGTACTCGATTAATCTTCAATCATGATACACGTCCTCCTAGACTCCAATTATCTTAATGGTAATAAACAATAAGAAGTTACCTTTTCTTTTATTCTCATACTTTTTGTACATACTCTACTGGATACTTTATTTGAAGTTGTAAATTTATGACGGGTGATTTGAGAAATGTTGAAAATGCTTTCTTATGACGATTTACTAATTAGAATAGAAAGAAAATAATTTTCCCAGGTTGATGATGTTTAGGAATTTTTCTTATTTAGATAACTAGTGAATTTGATCGCACTTCGCGTGATTATAAAATAACTTATCAAATTTATGATATAATATGTTTAACGACGAAAATTAAAATAGTGAGATGTTAGTTCTAATCTTTGGCACACACCGAAAAAACTATTTTCATGAAGCTATAAGATAACAAATCAAAATTCAAAATAAGTTATAAAAATTTATTCAATTTGCAAGCCACAATTCTTTATTAGTAAAGACAATCATTCATGGACTTAAATTTCACCATGAACTTGCTTTTTGAAGCTCTACATGATAACTTGGAGTAATTTTTTAAAATCTAAATCTAAATCTCAACCAAAAATCATTAAATATTTGAAACCTATTGCCATAACTTGTCTTCACTACAAACTTCTTTTGAGATTGTGTTCTTGTATTGTTACCATTTGAAACCTTCAAATATATATTAAAATTTTAAATTGAAGACAAAGAATCAAAGATAAATGGAAAGGAGAGGAAAGCAGGGATACATAATAAAAGCGAATTTTGTTGAAATAGTGCAATATTATATATATATATATATACACACACACACTATTAATTAATAAATTATTATAGTAACAGTTAAAAATTAACTAATTAAATTGTAGTTAAGTAACTTTTTTGTCTAATAAAATTAAGATAAAATGAATGTCAAAAATCAAAAAAAAAAAAAGAGAAAAAATAATTGAATGAATTTCAAATTGTATTATTTAGTTATGCCAAAATCTCTTTATTGACATAATCAAACTAAAAAAGTTTCATCTTGTAGGTTATAAATTTGCATTTCTTCTTTGTTTCCCTATTCTCTCATTTCTATATAGGTTGTCTTTTCAATTTTTCCTTTACTTCGTTACAACTCTTTCTTTTCTTTTTTTTTTTTTTTCAATTTCTCCTCTTCTACTTTTTTCCCCACGTAACTGTTATGGCACTATAAAAATTTAGAATCCTTTTGTCACATAATTAGATGGATTAAAATTAACTTTTCACTTAATTACATAAATAAGTTCAAACCCTAATTAAAAATCAAAGAAGAAAATAGAATGAAAAATAAAAAGATGAAAGAATAAATTGTTTAACTTTCTTTGAGATATAGGGACAATGAGAGGCTCACCTAATTGCTTTAAATTCTTGCATACTGGCAAAATTTTTTAATTCTTGAATACACATGAAAAAAGTGACATAATCATCATTTCAATAAAGTAGTGGAATAACTAAAACAGAAAATATTCTTGAACAAAATTAACCTAAAAATATTATACATCATAAAAGAAATTGCTTGAGCGTATAAAATTACCTTCAAAAAAATATATTTAATATTGAAGTAGATTCATCATAAATTTAATACAAATCAATCACATAGATTATAGAGAAAGATAAGGAATAAATAAAAATGGAGGTTCTAGATAAGTGCTACATCACCTTCTCAATGTTTCTTCGTTATTATTATTATCTATAGATTTAATTTAATACAAATCAATCACATAAATTATAGAGAAAGATAAAAATAATTAAAATATAAAATATAAATTAAAAAAGATAAATTGACTTCTTGTACATTAACGAATTGAGAGCTGTGAATATGAAAGGCTTGAGAGTTATGAACATTACTAATATTTAAGATTAGAATTTATGTAATTGAATGTATGAATTAAGGACATGATTTTGTAAAATAAACTAATTGAAAGAAATGAGAAAAAATGTCAAAAAAGGCGTTACATCATCTTATCTTTGTTTCTCCTTTATATCTATTTTTGGTATAACGACAAACAAAGTGAACAAATTGTGTGTAGTAATTTTAATTATTTAGAGAAAACAAATATATATATATATATATATATATAGTTAAAATAAAAGATTTATGTGGTTATATGAGGCGGTTAAAATAAAAGATTTTTCAATAAATTAGTCATGGAATTTATTGGTTTAAATCAAATATGTTGTAAATCTTACTCAGTACTCCCTCTCTCTTATAGTCTTTTTAGCCTATATTTTTTCCCTTTTTTTATTATTATTTTATTTTACCCCGTTTATCTCTCTCTCTTAACCTGATTCTTAATAACTTCTTTCTTTAACCACACCCCAGAATATTTATCTGGCAATCAATATTCGTCCTTTAATCGTTGATTTTGGCGGACTATTAAAGCCAGGACTCCTAGAAATTTACAGGTTAATCCATCAGTGTTATTAAAAAGTTAGAGGTTAACCATATACTAAGGGTATCATTTTTAAAGAAACAAGATTATGGAATCATAAGCATATTCAAATGAATATAAACAAATTTTTGGTGGGAAAAAATTAAAGCATAAAAGAGACTTACGTGATGTAACTGAGAGAGAGGTTTCCCTTCCGGGAATCTCCTAAGAACTTTGTGAAAACTTGAAAAACACCTTTATTAAATCAAGTTTAATACTATACAAACTTGGTTACACACAGAGGATGGATTGGTTTAAGTGGAAATGTTTAAACATGGGGGGAAGAGGAATATGTTGTGAGGGTTTTCTTTCAACTCATTCCTTCTTCTACTAAAATACTAAAATACAGGTCTTATATAGACATAAGAGAAAGAAAATGAATGAACTAGACTACACTGCATGACCTAAAAACAAATGGCCGACACTTAAAAGATAAGATTCATCAATAATGCAGGTCGGATACACTTTGAGCCCCATCATCACATGCATTATTATTTCTTTTGACAGACACGTGCTTCAACAGTTTTTTCCTTTTTTGAAGGGTAGTGATAAAGGAAGCACCCTGACATATTACAAGACTAATGTGGGCATACCCATATGACACACTTTATTTTTATCTCATATCATACTGCTTGATGCTTATTCTTCCATGTATCTGTCTTCTCTACCATTTAATTGTCTTTGTCTGACTAGGTGTCCAGTGCGACAGAATCAAAACTCATTTCTGAGTCATCATCTTTGTTGGAATCCTGAGCATCTTGGAGATAAGCAAAGCTACCATTAAATTCATCTCCTTCTTTTTCTGAACTTGGCCTGTTATTGTTATCATCTGGATTGTTTGGACTATCTACATTTGAAACTACTCTATCTGTACTTGTGCTTGGGTTGTCTTTGCTAATTATATGTTTATCTGATTCTTGACTATTGAAAAATCTTTCTAAAGTCTGTTTTATTATAGTCTCAATTTTTTCATTTTTCTTCTTTAAAATCAAAGTCTTTTTCAAAGTATTATTACAAGTCCTGGTTAACTTTTGTTTTGATGAAGAACAACCTTCATCTTCACTTTTTGGCAAAGTGACAGCCATTAACGGATTTGATGCATCTTTACTGGATACCGTTTGAACCGAACTAGTTGTACCTCTATTCGAACAGTGAATTTCTTAGCATTCAGTAGGGAATGCACACCCTTCTCATTCATTTTGTGTTGAGATGGAGAACTCGGAGTCTGGGTACTTGCATTTATCTGAGAAACATTAATCTTGTCTTTCAACGTCTGCACTTGTTCCTTAAGTCTAGTATTTTCAAGAAAAAGGGCCTCTTTATGGGCATTAAGTCTCTTGAAGGCTTCTGTCATTGTGGAACAGTGGTCACAAAAAATTATTTTGCCTGTGTCTTTCTGGATATTGTATTGAGGTATTTGATTTGGACTTTGTCTGAGGGCTGAAGTTATATAGTAATTTAGCCCAAGGTATCCTCTAGCGTAATCCATTGCTTCAGAAAAATCATTAAAACCTTTAAAGAGTTGGTGTTTAACCCCATTTATAGATTCTACTACTTCTATTCAAGTCTGAAAAACACCATTTATTTTACCATGTATGACTACATAATATTTAAATCTATTTTCTCTACTTTTATCTGAAAAGTATTGGCATAACGCATTAGCTGCGGCTACGAAATGCCTAATGTCTCTTTTATTATGTGTTATCCATAAATTATCAACTAAACATCTTTGCGGTTTGTCTAGAACACAGTCTGATTTAACTCTAAATGATAAATTACATGATGGATACGAGATTAAATTAATTTGTCCAAAATAAATTCTCTCCATCGTTTCTATAGAGTCTTGCGGTTTAAAATTAATGTTACCTAGTAGCGTCTGAACGTAAGAGTCCTGAGCTAGGGCTTTGCCCTTGTCTGGTGGCAGTTGGCATGTTGGTCTCATGCTGAAATAAATGTTAATTTACTCATTTAGTCTTAATTTGTAATCTACTTAACTAATCTGCTAATTCATTATCCTTTTCTTTTACATATTCAAACACAATATTTTTATATACATATATTGTATCCATGATATTAAGCCATCGTCTTTTACTGCTGGCTTTATCATTTATTTTTTGATGAAATTTAACTATTGCCTCACAGTCAGTTCTTACTAACACTTCTTCTTTATTTAAGATGTATAATTTGAAACTATTTAAGTCATATATTATTGCTAGTACTGCTAAATCTATGTTGCTCATGTTTTCTTTTTCTTTGTACAAACGGACAAGATAGCATAAATCTATTGGGTTTGGCTTTTAGGATAACTCCCCATCCTAATTTACTTCCGTCTGTCTGAACAATTAAATAATCTAATTCTAATGGGATCTTTTAAGTCTGGAATATTTTTGATCCTTTTTAATTTGTTGTACTAATTTAATGTCCTCTATATTAAAATATTTTTGTCCTTTACTATCTGTTTTTGTGTATAGCAGTCATGCTATTTTTCCTAAATCTTGAATGAAATTTCTTGCGTAATTTATTAATCCCAAAATTTTTTGTAAATCTTTAGTGTTATCTAATCTATCTGGCCTATCTAATACCTTTTTTGCTATGTGAGGTTGAAGTTTTATTCTTCTATCTCCTAAAGTTACTCCTAAGAAATTAATATGAGTTTTTACATAATTTCATTTTCTTTTTACTAATTATTATTCCATATTTAACAAATAATCTAAAAACTTTTTGTAGATGTCCTAAATGTTCTTGTATGTTTTGGCTAAATACTAAAATGTCATCTACATATACTAATACAAAATTCTTGTATTCTCCGAGCATATCATCCATTTTTCTTTAAAAGATGGGCGGAGCTGTTTTTAATCCAAATGACATAGCTAACCATTCAAAATGTCCTCCGAGACAAGTGAATGTTGTCCATTCTATACTATCTGGGTGCATTTTTACTTGTCAATATCCTGATTTACAGTCAAATTTACTGAATATCCTTTTACCTTGTATCCTATTGATTAGTTCATTTTTGTTTGGTAATTTATAAGCATCTGTTCTAATATTATCATTTAACCTTTTGTAATTTATCATCATGCGAGCCTTACCTCTTATTTGTTCGCTATGGTTTCTTACCATGAAGGCGGTTGATCTATGTCTAGAAGTTGATCTTCTTAAACTTCTAATTTTAATAATTCTTTTATTTGTTTATCGAATTCTTCAGTGTCTTCATTATTTGTTTCTATTACTGCTGTCTTTATTATATATTCAGGGTTAATAATGTCTAATTTACACAATATTTTATTAGCACCCCAGTGTACTGATGATTTTTCTCCAATTATTTTTAGTTCATCTAAGATTGCTACTATGTTAGCTAAATCTTTTGGACTACTTATCATCCCTATTCTATTTATTCCTTTCTGAAAATTGTAAAATTGTGTTTCAATATTTATTAGAGTGTAATCTTTTTCTATATTCTCTAAATATTCACATTCTTCAATATTAATTAGAGTATAATCTTCCAAGTATTCCTCTTTTAATTCTTCCTTTTCTTCATATTGGGTTTTAGAGGAACATTGGTCTCCATCCTTACAATTATTACAACAAGATTGAGATTTTAAAGTTAAATCTTGTTTGGATGTCCTATATTTTCTCTCTATTGTTGGGTAATTAATAGTTTGTATGGGAGTATAAGTAAAGTTTCTAAATAACATTATACCATCTCTAGTTATTAGACATCCTCCTCTATTTTGTATTAGTAATTGCAGTCCAATTACAAAATCTGCTTTTATATTTAAGTCTCTTACTAATATCTTATAAGCATTATAAGTTGGTTTATAGAATTCGTTACACGTATTTATAAAATTTACCTGTGCTTTTTCGATATAATACTTATAGATATTATATAATCCATCCATTTGTACAGCTGTTATTAGTTTTTTTAGGGTTTTAAGTACATGTTGTGGTATTATACTTTTGTTTGCTATACAATTTGTACATCCTGTGTCTACCAATCTAAAGTTTCTATTTCTAAATCTTGAATTTTTATTTTAGCACGTACTTTCATCATTATGAAATTCTTATCTTCATTACATATTAAAGTAGTATTTTCTTCTATATTCATAAGTTTTGTTTCTATTTGTTCTGTTCTTTGTGTATCTGATTCATCTTCATTCATTATAGCTTTTTCTTTTTCTAATGCAACTAGTCTCTGGTCTAAATTATTTACTCTGGCTTCTAAAGTTGCAATTCTTGAGTTTGTAATTTGGTCATTTACTTGTTTTTGTTCATTAATTTTTTCTGATTCTATTTTTATTTTTAGCTTATTTTTTATGCAATTTACACATTCTTTCATATAATATTTTTTCATTTAGCTCTATTTTCTTTACTAGGATACCAGTTACATATGCTACATTGATTACTATCTATTTCTTTTTGTCTTTGAAAATTATGTGTATAGTCTTGTGTGGCATTCATTAGATTGTTAATTAATAAATCATTTAAATTCAACTCATCTGTTTCTTGTCCTATTTCGTTTATTAAATTATCTTCTTCTGAATTCGAAGAATCAAACTTAGGTCTATCATTTAACTCAAAACTTATTATAGAATATATATTTTTCTTATCTGACATATATTTGTCTACATTTAATAGGATTTCTTGAAAATCTTCTATTAGTTGAGAGTTTCTAGTTCTACTATTATTTCTTTGGGGACATAGATTTGCTAAGTGATCTATGCTTCCACATGTATAACATTCTAGTTTGTATTTATAATTTCTATCATTTGTATATTTCCTAACATGCCTATCTCTGTTTAGATATGACTTCTTGGCTTTTGATTTGCGTAAAAAATATCCCTTGCGATAATATGGTTTCTGTTTGTATCTCTTTTTATATTTTTTAGGTTTTTGGTTATCGTCATAATTTTAAATTGTATATATAATAGATCTACAAAAGTTTATTTTATTTTTCTTTAATTATTTTTGTATTTGTATATTTGTACATTTTTCTGTTAAGATATTCATAACATGTTGTATTTTGTATCCTATAGTCCATTTAGCATTTGAATTTTGAATTACACCGTCTCGTTTGTACCATCTATCTTCTATTTCTCTTCCTAAAGCTCTTGGTAATTTATGAAACAATTTTTTTTTATCTAATTCGTCGTTAAAAGTATTTTCACTAATTGTACAATAATAAAAGTAATCTTATAAGAAACTCTTTATATATGACCAATTTGAAATGCTTAGTTGTTCTAATTTAATTAAGGCATTTCTCTGTAATGCTAATAAACCACTATTTAGATTTTGTCCTGTCAGTAAATTATGACCTTTATTTGTAAAATTATAAGGGTTTGGTCCTAAAGCTAACAAAGCTTGAAAATCATGTGGAGAATTTGTTTTAAAAGCTTCCCATGTAGCCTTTGCAGATTCTCCTAAAAAAAATTTCCATGTATTTGTACACGATTTTTGTATCTGTTTCTGTATAGTGGCTTAAATAGTTTGCTAATACTATTCCTTTCCTTAAATCTATTGTTGTATCCCACATTTGTGGATCATGTGCTGCTATATTTAATATTTTTTCTTTACTGTCTCCTTTTTGTAATTTAATAGGTTCTTCTATTGGCATTCTTCTTCCTGCTGGTCTTATATTTTCTTTAATTTCTGTATCTATATTTAACCTAATTGCTCTCCTTCTTGGTACATTACCTGTACTATAATCTATTGGTTGAGTGTGTGGATTAGTTTGTTGAAATGGACTAGCACTTGTTGAGCTAGTTGTTTCCATTTCTGCTAGTTCTTTATAACTTATTATGGATGTCATGTCTTCATCTTCTTCTTTATAACTAGTACCTACTTCTTCTGTCCTATATCCTAAATTATCGTCTTTTTCTAAACAACTTTTAAAATGTTTTATACATTCTGTTATATTCATACCTCTTTTCTTACACCCTTTACATTTAAATGTTATATATCTATGTTCTTCAGCTAATCTTTGTGCTTCTTCTATTGCTTTATCTACTTCATATCCTTCTTGTAGTATTTCTACATTCATGAATTCTTGTTCTATGGTACTTTCAGTTACGTTATCCTCTAATTCTTTTTAATTTGTGTAATTATAGTCTGTAAATCTTACGGATGTTTCTCCTTTGCTAGTACTATACATTAAATGAGTTTCAGGTACAAATACCTTTGACTTATTAAATTTTTCTAAATTCCATTCTAACCCTGCATATTCTTCTGGAGTTATCTTTATTGGTTTTATTAATTTTATATCTTTATTACCCATTACTTCGACTACATCATTTACTTTTAATTTAATTTACTTTTAATTTAAACTTAGTATTACTACTTAAAGTCATTTTTCCTATAAAACCTATACATATTAATAAATTATTTCCATTAATCATTTCTTCATATCCTTTAGTTTGAATTCCTATTTTAATATTCTTTCCAAACTATTTTAAATTCATTAAAAAGTCTAGGCTAATATAAAATATTCCTTTGTTATTTGTCATATCTACTTCGGTTAGTCCTATTATTGATCTTTTAATGTCTGACCATCTATCATCATATATTACTATTAATACTTTTGATCCTAGAGTTTTTCTGATTAGCCCTTTTATTTCTATTACTATTAATCCTATATGCATTAACAACATTCTATTGTTTCTTATTTGTTTTAAGGATTCAGGATTCACTAGATTTAAGGTTGTAAAATTTTGTGCTATAGCGGATATTTGTTCTTCTCTATAATGTTTGTAGAGTTGATTATCTGCTGAAAAATAATTAGCATTGTATAGTATCTTCGGATTTAGCAATTTTAATTGGTATTGTTGAAAAATTTGTAAATCTCTGTCTACATGTATTATTTCATTTAGTTCCTGATCTTGCTCTATATTTGAGTGTCTTCTAGATAATATTCTGGAAATAAGATTATTTTCAATTCTATTGTCGGAAAAACTTAGTTTTTGTCTTTCTCCTTCGATGGTTCTTCTTGGTCTAGTTGAAGAAAGTCCATTTTTGTGATTAATTATATTTTGCTTTTCTTGTCTAGGAGTTTTTTCATTCTTCTTTAATTGATTAATTAACTCGTCTATTTCAGTAATTTTAGGAACTCGAACTTCCTTACCTTTAATTATATTATCTAGCCTTTTATGTAATTCTAATAATAATGCTATTATTGTATTGTTTTGTTTTAATATAGTTTTATCTACCTGGCTAGAGGATGGTACCTAGAAAATCCCTTTGATTCGTCGTGATAGTTTTTCGATTTTTCTAATGCCCTATTGTAATTTATATCTTCTTCAATCATGAAAGTGAGATTTCTTCTAATCTTTGTATTACTATTTTTAGCTCACTTATTTCTTTATTTATGGATTCTACTTGTTCTACAATCTTTGTTACTAATTGAGTGATTTTAATCTCTAGGTCTTTAGGCTTCTCTGTTATAGTCTTTATCAATTTTTCTATTTCTACTTCTGTAGGTATTTTTTCTAAATTAAATTTAGTATTTAAGTATTGAAGTTTTCTATCTATTTCTATTTCTTGTGATTTTAAGTAATCAAAATTTTGTTCTAGATTTTTCTAATATCTTTTTTTCTGTTTGTTTTGAGTAATTTCTATTTCTCCTAATAGTCTTATTATAATTTTATCTTTTTCTTGAATTTTATCACTAAGGTTTATTATTAAATCTATTAAAGTATTATGTTGTTTGTCTTCCGAATGTAATATGTGCTCTCCTTGACTAAAGTTACACTTTATAATAATGTTGCCTTTTAATGCTCTATATTTCTTTTCAGGTTGAAATCGGAGATCTAGATATTCAAGATATTTTAAAGAAGCTATTTTGTACGTTACCCTAAAGTTCTTGTAATTTTACAAAATTTTGTGTAATAAATTAGTCTACTAGTGTTGTATTTAATATCTAATTCTACGTTGTCGATATCTTTTATTAACTTTTCCTGTTTTTCTTGTTCTTCTATGAGTCTACTATTGATAAACCAATTATTATCTTTTGTTATGATGTTTTCTATCCAGGCTAGTCTTTATTTTAGTTGCTTTAATATTTCTTTAAGTTCTCTTTTGTAGTTAAGTTTGGCGTATAATCAACTTTGTTTTAATTGAATTCGTCTTATGTATTCAAGAGGCATATATTAACCTAGAGGAACTTTATTTGTCTGTCTTTGATAATAGTATGTTTTGTAATAAAAATTTTCTATTCGTATTTAATTATATTATAATTCGTCTTTAATGTCCTTTAATTGTTCTTTAAGATTTCTTAATTCTATCCTATCTAAATTGTCTTGATTTAATTTGTCCTGTATACGTTTTATAGTTTCTATTAATCTTGATTCGTTTTTTCTTAATTCTGATCTATGATATGATTCTTCTTCTATCCAGTTATATAGTTGTCTTATTCTTTGAAATATAGGTAAATTTTGCATTCAACTATCCCAATTGATGTGTTTTTCTCTTAATACGTTCTTTAATCCAGCGTATTCTAGTATTGTTATTTTCTATGTCTCTTTCGGATGTACGTAACTCCCAATTTATGGCACTTACTAATTCCGGACTTACTATTCTAGAACTATTGTATAATTTATATAACCTATTTACTTCTGTTATTCGTTCTCTACACTTTTCTAATTTCCTTAGTCTTTTAATAATATCATTATTTATTTTTTTTGACTATATTCCCTATATAAATTCCAGTATATAGATCTTATATCTTGAAAAGAAGGATGTTTTTTCATAAACTTGTCTAGTTTTAAGTAGAGTAATTAATTTATATTCTAGTTGTCCAATTATAGTAATTAAATAATCAAGTCTATTACTCTCTTCTTTGGTATAATTTAATCTAGTATATTCTAGATATAAGTTTTGTAATTTATCTTTGGTTTCTTGATGTATGCGATTATATTGTAATGGTCTTCTCATTAACTAATTTTCTCAATATATATATATATATATATATATATATATATATATATATATATATATATATATATATATATATATATATATATATAAAATTCTACAAAAGACATTCATTTCAAGTGGTCCTACTCCTCAAATCTTTACATAGTTATCATTTCATCTTCATTTCATCCGTTTGCTATTTGATCTTCTTCTTATTCCTATAAAAAATAACACATCACAAAAATTAATACATTAGAATAAAAATTGTAAGAAAATAGATTTAAATCATACATGTTCTTTCTTAGAAGTTACAAATAATATCGAATAATAATAATAACAAATTTAGTGTAAAGCAAATCAATGAAAATGCCAAAAGAATAATACATGAAGAAGAAGAAGAAGAAGAAGAAGAAGAAGAAGAAGAAGAAACACCAACATATCCAAAAGAAAAGAATAAGGAGAATATTTTACAGGGTACACAAATGAATTTTTTTAAAAGAATATATGTAACTTCAAAAAATAGCTAGTGAATGAAATAACCTTGATTTTGTTGATGGAGGGAAGAACACTTATAATGCTTCTATTTATAGAACAACAATATGAAATATGAAATGATATCATGAAATGAGTTATGATCATCAAAGGTCATGAGAGTAATGGAAATTTAAAATATTAAATTTTTATATTAAATGATATAAATAAAGGGATAATTACATAACTTAGCCAATATTGATTCTTAATTACCTTATTTAGCCTAATTTCAATTAATTACAATTCATAACCTCCTCTTACCTATTAATTTTTCATAATTACAATTCATAGCGTCTCTCATGTAATTTTTCCTTTTCTCTATTTTTTATTACTTTTTTTTCCTTTTTCAGTTTTTCCTTCTTTTCTTCTTTTTATTTTTTTTCGTTTTCTCTTTCTTTTATTTTTTCAATTTTTTTTCTTTTTCTTTTTTTCCTTTTTTTTCTCTATTTTCTATTACTCTTTTTTTCTTCATTTTTCAATTTTTTTCTTCATTTTTTCTTTTTCTTTTTTTGTTTTTTCTTTCTTCTTTCTTTTTTCAATTTTTTCTTTTTCATTTTTTGTTTTCATTTTGTCTTTCCTTTTGTATTCTTTTTTCAGTTTTTTTCTTCTCTTTCTCTTTTTCTTTTTTTTTTTGTTTTCTCTTTCTTTTCTTTTTTCAATTTTTTCGTTTTCTTTTTTTTCTTTTGTATTTTTTTTTCTTTTTATTTTTTTTCTCCTTTTTTTGTTTTTTCTCTATTTTCTATTACTTTTT
>NC_061119.1:16803391-16887325 GCF_002878395.1 Capsicum annuum | reverse complement strand
CTTTTTTTCCTTTTTTTTCTCTATTTTCTATTACTCTTTTTTTCTTCATTTTTCAATTTTTTTCTTCATTTTTTCTTTTTCTTTTTTTGTTTTTTCTTTCTTCTTTCTTTTTTCAATTTTTTCTTTTTCATTTTTTGTTTTCATTTTGTCTTTCCTTTTGTATTCTTTTTTCAGTTTTTTTCTTCTCTTTCTCTTTTTCTTTTTTTTTTTGTTTTCTCTTTCTTTTCTTTTTTCAATTTTTTCGTTTTCTTTTTTTTCTTTTGTATTTTTTTTTCTTTTTATTTTTTTTCTCCTTTTTTTGTTTTTTCTCTATTTTCTATTACTTTTTTCTTTTTTAGTTTTTTTCTTCTTTTTTTTCTTCGTTGTTTTTTTTTTTTTTTTTTTTTTTTTTTCTTTTTTTTTTTTTTTCTTGTTTTCTTTTTTTTTTTCTCCTTCTATATTTTTTCTTTTGTTTTTTTCTCCATTTTTTATTACTCTCCTTTTTTTTCTCCTTTTTTTTCTTTTTATTTTTTTCCTTCTGTTTATTTGTGCAAACTAGCAAACATAAATACAAGTGCGAACTATAAAATATAAATACAGAGGCAAATTATAACATGCAAATACAAGTGCAAACTATAAAATATAAATACAAATGCAAACTATAACATATAGATACAAGTGTGAACTATCATTTGTATTCTTTAATTATTAAAAAGGAATGATTGATTTTATTTTTACTAATATTTGTTTGTATTTATTTATACGAGTTATATTTATTGATACAAATAAATACAATTCAAATTTTTATAAAAATACAATATGTATTTGTATTTTTAAAATCGTTGGTTTCATTTGTTTGTATTGTATTTGTATCAATTGAAAATTATTTATTTATAAATACGAATAATAATTTTGACTTACAAATACAAAACGGTACATTTGTATCAATGATTCATTGCATATTTACATATTTTAGAATCAAGAAAATACAATTAATGCATTTACTTATTTGTATACAAATACAAATGATAAATTGTACATAATCACGGTTAAATACAATATGCAATCAACTTACAAATACAAATACAAAATAGTTCTTTAAAAATAAAAAGACATTGACGAAAATAGAATACAAATACAAATATAATCTAAATATACAAACACAATAAAATCATAATACAAATATAATTCAATATAATATACAGTCAATTATAAAATACAAATACAAAACAGTTCTTTAAAATATAAGTGCGGATTATATAAAATATAAATGATGGTGCGAACTAACAAATACAAATACAAGTGCAAACTATAAAATACAAATATAAACGTGAACTACAAAATACAAATACAAACGCGAACTTTAAAATACAAATACAAATATAGTTGTATCAATGAATACAAAAATATAAATGACGGTGTGACTACAAATAAATATAATTACGTTATCACCAATGACTTGTGCTCGAGTAGTTATATTTTTAAAAAAATACTAAATATATAAAATAGAACAAAAAAATGATAAAGAAAATAAATACAAAAAAAACAAAAAAAGATAGAAGAGAGAAAAAAATAAAAATAGGAAAAATTAGATAAAAGAAGAAAAAAATTAGGAAAACACGACAAAGAAGAAATATAGAAAAAAAAACAAATGGTAGTATTTTGGGCAAGACTAAATATATAGTGTATTTATGTTTTTATGAATACAGACCACTAAGCAAAAGTGAATACAGCGACTGTAAATCGAATACAACAGCTAAATGGTACAATATTTATATTGTATATTTTATATCAATACAGACTATTAATAAAATCGAATACAGCGGGCGTAAATTGAATACAACGGCTATAAATGATAATTATGTAAAATATAACTATAAAAGGTGAGTTTTTCAGCAAAATATAGCTATTTTTGAAAGATCCCCATAAATAAATGTAGGAGCAGTAATTGATCCATTTGTTTTGATTATTGAATAAATTGATTGATAAATGAAAAAAAAAAAAAGAGGAGAAAATCTAAGAGGTGCCACATCAACAAAATACATAACCTCCTTTATATATATATATATATATATATATATATATATATACTAGATAGTTATGCCCGTGCATACCACCCCATACTCCGTATAAAAATAAAAATGATAATATTCAGATTGTTTTCTCGTACAAATTACAAGAAGATAAAGTGCTATTATTATCTTTACAAAAATGTGCGCTAAAAATTACACAAGGATGATACCACTCCAACCACCATTCAGATCCTCTATTAGTTCATTTCCTCACCTATTTTTTTTGGTTGCTGAAACTTGTACCATTATTTATATTGCGTCATATCAAGTAGCCTTATCTTACAAGTTCGTGTTGCATAACTTGCTTGACTTGGTATTGCCTCGACCTCTTCCATTCCTAAGCCCAAGACTTCGTGGTTGTTAAACTACATGATAAATATTTTAAGTAACTGTCGTTTAACACTCATGATTTGACATCCACACCAGAAAAATGTAAATGAATTCATATACATTAGTCATTAACTTGTATATAAATTCCTCTTCAAAATGTGGGACGAATAGAAGAAACGGCAGAAGCTAACCATTCCCTTTCGAGATGGTTCCTCCATATGCAATCAACATCTAATAAGAGATAGTAGTATCCCTGCAGAAATAGTGTTCACGTTGATCTTTTTATTAAAAATCAACCATTCTTACAGTATCCAGAATGCGCAAGCAATAATAAGTATTTTCATAATGTAAAGTTTATCTCTTGAACAAATAGATATTCAATACTGTGTATGAAGAAATCAACAAAAACTTACAGTGATGTTTCTCAGAAGAGCTCATGTCAATAATATGAGTCAGATTCGTAGTATGTCTTTAATACAGATTCAATTATCATGGTATCCCATACCTGAATGAAGTCAAGTCAATAAGTTACACTGGTTGTTTCTAAATAGATGTCTGATTTGTGCATGACTGACATTAAATAATTTTGAAGTTTCAAATATAATTCTTTCTCTTGTAAGCATACAGTTTAAGATGCACGTACTATCTTCTCTAGAATAATGTGAAGTTTAAAAGTTAAGAAGAGCTAAACATACTCAGAACTTATCTTTTGTTTTCAATTAGAGAAAAGTGAATATGCAATGTAAGAGTAACAAACAAGGTATCCGTCTAAATATATTTTAAACGAAAAGGAATATAAATAATAGACACTTTGTATAATTTATGGCAACATGAAGTAAATAAATCTGCTCGAAGATGCTACATTTCAACAATTATATTCAGTGATCCAAAAGATTGAGATCAGAATGAATTGATACTCAAAAGAAACTCTCAACCTATTTACTCCCATAAAGTCTTTTTCATTTTATTTTGTACCTATTTTGTTATCTTTTAAACACAACATTTCAATCTTTCCAGCCCTCTATGTTTAGAGGCGAATATATAACATGAAATTGAGAATATAAGAATACCAAAAAGGCAAGAATTCAAAAGAAAATAAGAAAATAAAATAAAATAAAATAAGAATTAGGCAAAAATTAAATGATAGAACAAACCTGAAGTTTAACGCGTTGTGACACTAAAGAATATGATAGAGAGGCAAATCAATGATTCTAGATAGATATTGTGCAAAGTGAGCAGTACAAGCAGCATCATATTTGAGAAGTTAGTGTTCTTGTTGTTGTTTGGATCGAAGATTAGAGTTAGTGTTTGAGAGCTTGAGGAAGAAGAATAAGAAGTTGTATGATTGTGAAAGGAAAATGGGAGAAAGGAACAAAGAGATAAGGAATGGAGTCTTCTGGAAACGTTGAGAAAAATTATGACAAAATTTTTGAGAGTAGAAGAAATTTGCTAGAAAACATACCTGATATTGAAAGACCCAGATGAGATGATAAAAATCAAGATTGTGAAGAATGATTGAAATATGGCAAAAATAAATAGATTAAGAATGACAGTAGGAATCATCTGTTTATGAAATTGAAAACTCTAAAGAAAATTATGGCAACATGAGAGAGAAAATAACTTGAAATTGCAACCATCAGTACAACAAATTGAAAAACCAAAAGACAATGAAGGAAAATTAAAATACAAATCTGAAGATGGAGAATCGGTCTGTGAATGAAAACAAAAATCTGAAGATGTAGAGCCGATTGGAACTGTGGAGTATTCTGAAATCTTTTATCATACAGCTGATAGTTACATTCCAACAGAATATTACTAACCAATTATCTGCAGCCCCAAGAGTACAACTCACAAGATAACATCAAGTTTAAATATCATAGAAGAAGTCTTCTATCTGATTCATTATAATAAGTAGTTCAGCAGTCAATGAATTTATGAGTAATTGAAAAAAGTTTTTGTTTTTAAAGTGAAAATCGATATTTGAAAAATTGTGTTTGATCATAAGAATAAATTGAAGTTATTTTTAAATATATATAAAATTATACTATATTCCTAGCTAAATGTGGTGTAAACATTATCTACACTATTGAACAATGAATTGCTGGTAATTGTAACATCGTAGTGGTTGATTGCAGCTATCACCAGATCAACCAAGAAGAGATCACACAAAAAACTCTTTATTAGATCCGTTGACGCCAAATTAAGAAATATTTAAACATATCTTACTGCGTTATGTTCGATGGGGGTTGGAGCCATGGTAGTATCAAATTAAAATATGGACAAGTAAAAATGAATGAAGAGAATACAATATATCATAAATTAGTTGTTATAGAATCGTAAATGTCAATCACCTCGACAAATGATCACAAGAAATCAATACTATTAGCACAAGATACTTGATAGGATAACTACGACATGCTCTCCAGTTTTTGTTACTACTAAAGGAAGCATATTCTATGATCAATATATAGTTATATATAGAGTCAAGTTAGACCTGTAACAGAGACATGCTACCAATCCATTCAGAAGCTATCAAATGCCTTGGATACAAATGAGGTTGATGCATAATTCATAGATATACTTGCAGACTGAATACTTACCAGAGACAGGCTGAAGTGCTGCAAAGTATACAAGCTCAGCAAGAGGTGGAATGAAGTTGTTGTCACAATCCAGAATAGGTGTGTTCTCTTGTCCAACGATGGTATAACCTCACCTGTAAAGTATGGCCGTGCATGTAAATTATGTCAAAGCGAAGATCTTCTTGGATATTTTGATTGTGAGCATAAGATTGTCCACACTGCTTAAGTCAATATTCATGGCAAATGATTGCTACAAGAAGCATGAAGTAAAGATTCTATACTACTTATAATCCTCTATGCCATTAAATAACTTACTCGGTTGGTGTAACCACCTATTATTTATAAAAGCGCAAAGTCGAATACCCCTCTTTTTCCATCAGTAAACTGAACATTGATAGGGAAAATTGATCGTACCTCGTTCCATGCCTTACTTTTGACATCTCTTGACTCGTAGTACCTTTTTGTGTCGAATTTTGGTTAAAAGATTTTTCTCACAAACTATTTTTTAGTATCCAATTGAATTGAAAAATAGAAATGGCTTAGGAAGAACGGGGCACACATGTAGAGTGCATAATTGGCAAAGACTAAAGATACCTTTAACTGTAGAAAGTTCCTTGTCCAATTCCATTTTCAGGTGTTTAATTGTTACAGTACAGAATAGTACATACACAGGCAATATAAAAATGAGTCATTTAGTAGAACCTTCATTATTCCAAGTCCTTTGAAGTGGTTAAAGTGATTTTATCTACCATCATATTTTCTAGATAGAAAAATGTGTCAGCAGCCATGTAGGAGAATTATCATGTCAGGTTCTCACCTGTTCAAATTTCAGAATTTTGAAACGGTCTACACCCAAATCGAGATGAATGCACCAATCTCCAATTCCTCAACCTGCACAACATAGTGAAGATCTCAATTATTGTGAGTTCTATTTGATAACTTTGTAGAGCAGCAAAGCAAGTAAATTCACTTTCTCTATTGTAACGAAGCAACCATATCTAAAACCACTTTCGTACATAATGAATGTGAAGACATATACAAATGAAGATAAATTAAGTAATTAATAAAATCATTTGTTGACCGTGATTTATATTCAAGGTAATGCATCCTACGTGGTCAATTTTTGTCCTACATGACATACTAAAATGCGGGGACAAACTAAAAAACGCGACATCAACAAGTTGAGCAATGAAGGAAACAAAATGATGGAAAAACAAAGGTTCTTCAATTGAGTTGGTTGGCAAGTCAGAATATCAATAAGCCTCAGAGGTTTTAGATCTCTGGGAATACACCCCTGACACATCTTGTAGACTCATCATACTTGCCATACATTGAATAACAATAGTGTAAATGACAAAAACAGTTAGTGTAAAGATTTAACAGGAAGTTTTCCCTCCACACAATGGAGATATCCATCATTCCTATACCTGTATAAATGTAACTAAAAATGTTCAAAGAACAAACACATTCATATATTTAAAAACAACTTAAGTATTAGATACTCTCTTAAGTATCTTTTATAATCCATGTTTAAAGAGTTTATACTTTGAGTTTAA
Source organism: Capsicum annuum (assembly GCF_002878395.1). Lineage (NCBI taxonomy): Eukaryota > Viridiplantae > Streptophyta > Magnoliopsida > Solanales > Solanaceae > Capsicum > Capsicum annuum. Next base: position 16,880,809 of record NC_061119.1, on the reverse strand, counting down.
ACTATTGGTTCTAATTTAAATATTGGTTACGATTCTGTACAGATAATGCACCAAAGAGGATATTTACAAAGTTCTATACTGTGTTCTTTTCTCAACTTTTTGGGCAGTGAAAAGGGGTGAAAGCAATTATTTTTTCTTTCTTGTCTATTGCCTTATCCATATACAACGGTACTGACATTTGGCTTTTCATTTGTATTATGTATATTTAGGTACCATATATGTTTTGATAATTAAGTAACTGATAATGAGTTTTGATAATTAAGTAACTGATAACTGAGACTATAACTGAGCTTATACTGGAACTAAATATTGAGTGAACTGGAACTCCTTATACTAGGAACTCTAAGCATGCATGATTTTTTTTTACTAATGTGCACGAATACGATTTATGATCATAGTGATGACGTGCAAGGCATGAGCAGATGTCGTGATAATTGAAGTATGAATCTTTGCACTGAGATAATGACGGGTTGGGTCTCATCCCTTCCCACTATTTTTCTACATATACTGATATTATTACTAGAATCTGAAAGTCTAACTTGGTTACTTATTCCATCATCTCCCCCTTAGCTTAAAGCCGTTATTCTAAATCTGTGAACTACTTAATAAACTTTAAACCAAACTGAAGCCATGTTACTCTAGAGTCTGAGATAAACACTGAGGAGGGCCCTGCTAATATTTCGGGTTTGATACCTAAGTTGACTGCTATAGAGAAGTTACAAAGGAGGCAAAGCCTTTGAATCTAACAAAGTATAACCACAAGGATGAAAGACTAATAACGTACTCGTAACTAACTCAGGAGAACTCTCCTGATCACGGTGAGACTGGAGTGCATAAAGTCTTTTCTGGTGTTGACCACTAGTGGTACTAGAAGTGGCACCCTGCTGATTCGAGCGACCGGACTGAGCTGAAGAACAATTGTACTGACCCTGTTGTTGCAAATATTTTTCCCTTTGAGCCATTACTCTACACTCCCGCATCCTGTGGCCTGGCTTACCACATCCAAAACATACTTCACTACCAGTCCTACACATACCTAGGTGATGTCTACCACATTGTTTGCAAAATGGATGGGTAAGACCACTGCCCACACTACCCTGGGTTTTGGAGCCTAGCGTCTCATCATAACTGTCATTCCTAAACTTTGGTACTAGCGCACTAGCTGAGGGAGAAGATGAAACTGAAGATTTTAGATGAAATTGGGAACGATTACCGCCTGCTGGCTTAGGCTGAGTAAAACTAAAGCTACCTGTTCTGGCTTTCTTACCCTCTTTCTCCTTCTTCTTAAGTTTCTGCTTCTTAATCTGTTTAGTATGGACCATAAGCCTAGATATGTCCATCTTCTTAATCAACATCGCAATCCTACACTCCTTGACTACACTATCTGACACCCCAGATACGAACTTGCTCATTCTAGATCTATTGTCTGCTATTACATGAGGAGCATACCTAGCTAACTGAGTAAACTTAAGGGAATACTCTTTCACACTTATACTGCTCTGCCTGAGATTGATAAACTATAACACTTTGGCTTCTCTCAGCTCTAAAGAAAAGAATCTGTCTAGGAAAGCAGTAGCGAACTCCTTCCATTCTATAGGCCCTGCATTTGCACCTTTATCTACTTTCTACTGCTTAAACCATGTATGATCCACATCTTATAGCTGATAGACAGCTAACTCAGCACTCTCACTGGAAGTCACTCCTATGATATCTGTGACTTTCTAAACCTGATCGAGGAACTCCTATGGATCCTCTTCTGACTTAGATCTTGAGAATAAGAGAGGATTCATTTGGGTGAAGTCTAAAATCCTGGCTGCACCAGTATTGGCCACTGGGTTGGCCGGAACAACAGTTGGCCGTTCATTCTGAGCTACTACTTAATTAGCTAGAGTGGTGAAGGCAGTTTTGAATTGTGCATGAGAAACGTGTTTGTCCATGGGATCTGCCTGAACGGGCTGAGGTGCTGACTGATTTTTAGTTCTCTTTCGTTAGTCCTTTTGGCAGGCATATTCTATAACGAAAGGGAGAAACGGATTAGACTAAGAGTTTAACTGAGAGTTTAACTGGAGTTCATGCTCACTCGCACGACATAAATACTGAAAGAAGGGAAACTATTCCTAAAACATCTCATAGCCTCCTGTCCATAAGTGTGGCACGCTCACACCCATGCATAAGACTCTACTAGATACGGTTTTCAGACTTCCTAGGACTCTATTGAACCTTAGGCTCTGATACCAAGTTTGTAACACCCCGAGTCTGTACCCTGGACACTACACGGTGCTTATAGTCCTGAAGGACCACAAGCTAACCCATGACTGGTACCTGCTGTGAGCACTAAATAATAGTAATACTGTAAAAATAATATTACTGAGATAAATGCGAAAAACTGCCATAAGGTTCGTATCTGAAAATAAACTGAATAGTTATAATAATACCAAAACTGAAATATCTGTCTGAAAATACTCTAGTCTGAAAATACTCTAGTCTGAAAAGACTCTAAACTGTCTGAACTGTGGAGTTGATGGGACAAGTCCCCAACTAACTCCGACTACTAAAAATAAACTAAAATGCTAAAAAATAATTATGTCCTTGAACTATGAGGACTCACCACTACTCTGTCTGCTGAGAATCTGAATTTGCTAAGGGTGCTCGGGAGCCCGTGCGTCTGAACCTATGATATAAGACATCATAGCGTAAAAGAAAGGCATGCGTCAGTACTTTGAATATATTGGTATGCTCAGTGAGGTAGGCTGAAATTCATGGGTTCATATGCATGAACAATACTAACTGAATAACATGAGTATGACTGAATAAGAGTACATGCATGAATACGAACACTATAACCACTATCGTGATAGCACTGAATACTGATTTTGAATACTAATTAACTGATACTGTATTACTAATTATTGAATGACTGTATCTGACAGTCTTTAATTTGTAGAACTGAACTGAGTTCTATACTGAGACTATGGGAGGTAATCATCTAACCGACATGTCCTAATTATGATGACTGAGTTGGGGTCTAATCTGTAACCCCAATTGAAAGGGTGTCAGAACCATGTCACGGGTAAAGAAAACTGTTGTGGAGTAGTCCTAACTAACGGGTGACCCCTGAGGTTAGTCCTAATCTAGCGGGTGATCCCTGAGTATGTCAGTCCTATCTAACAAGTGACATCTCAAAACCTACGCTGGATATATAGTTCTGGAACTTAGGGATTGCTTCTAGGGACCCAGTCCTATCTAACGGGTGCGCCCCCATCCCTAGGTTCGCTTGGTGCTGAATCCTACTCCTAACTAAATAGATAATGAACTGATTTTCTAGTTCATACTAGGATTGACTGAACTGTTACTGAGTTTTCTGAGTTTCGTTGACTGATGAAATACTACTGAATCCTGTTAACTGACTAAATATTACTGGGTTCTGTAACTAACTTAGAGTACTACTAGTCGTGACAAGACTGATACCATTCTATAACTGACCATGGCTCTAAGTAAACAGCTAAATTGTCGGGTATTAAATACCCCCAGGACTCGATAGCATGAAAAGTAAATCATAGCATAGCCTTGAAAAGTATAATCATGTGCACTTGTTCATAACTCATTTATGGAGGCATTTTATCAAACACTTTCATGATACAACTTGCACATAAGCTAACATGACATGATTTCTTTATCTTATTAGTTCACATGAGCAATTCATCAAGCACTTACTGAGCATAATATATGTACATAACATTAACAACAAGTGGGCATCATAATTCAACTCCAAATTCACAATTTCAAAGGTTTTACATGGATCCACATGATATAACTTATATATATCAATTAACCTTACATAAAACGTATCATAAAACATGGATTAAAATCTCAATTAATCATTTTAAACTGAATATAATCAAACCTAACATGAAATTCATGAAATCCATAAACTTGAAGTTTAAAAATAGTTTCTTGGACTCCAAGGGTGGAAGGAACCCTTGGATGAACACTTCACATACCTTGATTGCTACTTTCGAGGAGATTGAAGTGAGTTCTTGAGACTTGAATTCTTGAACTTGATGAGGCTAGGGCTTACTATTAAGAGAGTTTATGAGTAAAGAATGAGATTTTGCCCTATAGGCTGATTAATTTCGTGTTAAGGCTGAATAAGGGTGGGGAAAAGGACTTATTTGCCCCCACAACCCGTATTAAAATAATGTTGAACAGGGTTGTCCTCGCATCGCGACCCCTACTTGGGTCAAGTAGCCATCGCGATGCGACCCCTGCTTGGGTCAAGTAGCCATCGCGGTGCGACCCTTACTTAGGTTGATTGACCCTCGCGACACGGGGCTATCGCGACCCCTCACTGTTTTGGGCATCCAAACTCGCCCTTACGCTAGTCCAAAAAATTTGAAACTCACCTAAGATGACCTAAAAGTGACCCTGATCATGAATCAATTTGAAGATCGACAAACTAAGGTCAGGAAGGTCATGAATAAGATTGCCAATTTACGAAGGCTAAAATGACTCTGAATGAGAATACTTAGCTAAAAATTTTCAAGTCTGGGACCCCTTAACAAGCTTAAAGGACTGAATTAAGCTAAGAATTTTACGGGGTCTTATAATTTAACCTGCATAAATCTCGATCTTAAACATGCAATTAGGGGTGTTCATGGTTTGACTTTTAACCAAACCGAACCGCGTTCCAAACCAAACCAATTAAAAAAACTGATATTTGTTTAGATTTGGTGTGGTTTAGTTTTGAATTTTAAAAAACCGATACTAATTTGGTTTGATTTGGTTTTACTCTAAAATAACCGACAAAATAACCAAATCGAATCTATATATATATATATATTATAATTATTTATGTATTATTCATAAATATAATATAAATATTTGTTACACTTTATTTTTTAATCATGATTTAATTTTAGTCGTAACACATTAAGTCATTTCTTCATCTAGTTAATAGTACCTTATGAGATTCTAAGTGAATTTTGCACTTTGAATGACAAATGATATTAATTGTGAAAATAATATCTTGTTGTATATTGAAATTTATAGCTGAGATTCATTTAACTATAGACAATCATTAATTTTAACTTTTTTCCTGAGCCTTATTGAATAAGAAGTTTATGTGTTTAGAAATGTAGTTTTAAAATATCTTTTTAGAAATGTTCATATGGTGTTGTTCATAGCTTTGCCGAAGTATAACACTCAGTTGACATCTTAGTTTCACGATTGAGATACAATACTCGGTTAACATCTCATATGTTAGAATGGGTTTATTTTTTTTTAATTTTTATTTTTTATCATTAGATAAAGTTATAAATCGAAAAAAACGAACCAAACCGAACTAAATCGATAAGAACCAAACTGACGATTATTTTTTTTGGTTTGGTTTGGTTTTAAAAATTTAAAAACCGACTAAGATGGTTTGGTTATGGTTTTGACCAATAACCGACCCAAACCGATCCATGAACACCCCTACATGCAATGTGTTCATATGTGGTGGTACTGCCATATCTTGGAGCTATACAAAGCAGTCTATCGTAGCCACTTCATCGAATCATGTTGAGATAATAGTTATTCATGAACCGAACTGAGAATGTGTGTAGTTGAGGTCCATGATACATCTCATTCGAGAAACATGTGGTTTGAAATGTGACAATGTACCTATAATTTTATACAGAGATAATACAACATGCATAGTACATCTTAATGGAAGATTCATAAAAGGAGGTAGAACGAAGCACACTTCATCAAAACTTTTCTACATACATGAGCTACAAAAGAATGGTGATATTAACGTGCAACAAATTCGTTCAAGTAACAATGTGGCTGATTTATTCACCAAGTCTCATCCAATTGCAACTTTCAAGAAGATGGTGCACAAAATCGGGATGCAAAGATTCAAGGATGTTCTCATTAGGGGGAGTTAATACGCGTTGTACTCTTTTTTCCTTACAAGGTTTTGTCCCACTGGGTTTTCCTTGTAAGATTTTTAATGAGACAGCCGAAATGCGTATTGTTAGAGATGTGTACTCTTTTTCCTTCTCTAATTTTTTTTCACACAGGGTTTTTTCTAGTAAGGTTTTAACGAGACACATTATTTATCAATTAGACATTCAAGGGGGAGCGTTATGAATGTATTTACATTATAGTGAATGTCTATCAAGAATATAGATAAGATCTATCAAGATCTAGTTGATATCTATCAGGATATGAAGTACCTATCTTTTAGAGAGAAACTAGGAGTATTTTCCCCTATAAATAGAGAAGTTTTGTTCATTGTATCATCAATCTTATGATCTCTCATCCCTCAAGATAAATAAAGAAGCCCCTCCTCTTCTCTCTCTATTCATTCTTGTTGTTCTGATTTTATATTTCAATAGAATCTTCAAGAGAAATAACAATTACCCTCTCTTCTCTCTCTACTCTTCTTCTTTATTATTAATTATTTTATAAAAATACTATTATTAAAAGTGTGAAAGGCCTTAGAAATATTATTTGAACATTTTGTTCGTCACTAAAAGTCTCCGCTTTAGATAAAATCATCTTTTAACTATTTTCTTAATATTGAAGAATTGAAAATTAATTAAATATTGATAGAAATTTTTTTTTAATTAGAAATCATCAAAATTAATGACAACTAATACATTTTTTATTAGTTTAAGAATTTAAAAATCTAGAAATAAATATGAAAACGTTAGAATAAAAAAATATAAGAAATAACAATTTTTTAAAAGTTTTAAGTAAGTAATCAAAGATCATTTAAAGAATTAACTTTAAAAATAAGAAAAGATTTTGAGAAATGATTTGAACTTTTTACACTTCATTAAAAATTATTTTATATCAAAGATTACACGTGTAAAACAGATACGGTTGAACTAGTATATATATATATATATATATATTGAATGTAATATTATTTGATCGTTGGATTAGATATGTAACTTGCCCTTAGTACGAAGCTAATTTCGTTGTCATGCCAGCTGCATCTTAGTATTTTTGGATACTAATCTAGTTTCTCGTAGGTAAGGTTAGGTATATCGATCTTCGATACTAATCTTGAGTATTGTATGTGAGACTAGCGAGAGGAAGCCGTGTATCTATTCTAAATTAATATTACAATAATAATCATATCAATTAATGTGATATTTTTGAACTTTAAAATTTAAATAAATTTATTTCTTAAAGTATTTTTTGTATATATTCTTAAAATATTTTAAATCATCAATAATTATGATTTATTATTCAAATATATAATTCATGATCAAAATTAAACTCTACAAATGTATAAATTAATAAAGAGTGTGAAAAACAAAATTTGATGGACCTATATTACTGTTTTTCTAATAACACAAGCTCAGTATATGTTATTTTTTTTTTATCTCAAAGTATGTGACACAGATAGAATTTAGATAATCAATCATACTTTTAATATATTTTTAGATATTTTAAGATGTTAACTATTGAAATTCATAATATTTTTTTTAGTTTTCAAATAATATATGTTATTCTCCTTGTCCAAACTTTTGTGGCGTTAATGATCAATTATATTTTAAAAATAATTTAAATTTTTAATTATTATGATTTATAATACTTTTCTTCTATTTCAATTTAAGTGGCATTGATATAATTTTGAGAGTCGATCAAATATTTTATATATTTTAAATTTTTTAAGTTTTTAATTTGTGATTTATAATATTTTTTACGTATTTTTTTGAAATATATAACAAATTATTATTTTTTTGTAGATATTTTAAGCTATTAACTATTTTAATTATAATACTTTTTATGTAATTTTTAAATAATATATGTTACTCTTCTTGTCCAAAATTTTATGGCATTGATAGTCAATTACATTTTAAAAATAATCTAAGTTTGTAAGTATTGTGATTTATAAAGATTTTCTTTATATTTCAATTTAAGTGGCATAGTGCTTAGACCATAATAATTAATTAAAGGTTATATAGTAAAATCACGATTGAAGCATCGAAGCAAGCATGTCTTCAATGACTCACAACAACTAATTAGAAGTGATATAACAAAATTACTATAAAAAATACTTATGAAAAAAATTAAGTGGGTCTCATATAAGACGTAAAGTTAATTTAAAACATCAAGAGTTAACTTATCATTTTATATCTATTTTGCCTTTTTTTATTAAATATTTTTTTAATATTTAAATAACTTATAATAATTAATTAGGATGGTATTTAGTAAAATTATGATTGAAGTAGACATGTCATCAATGTCTATTTTATTATTTTATTAAATATTATTAATTTTTTAATATATAAATAACTTATAATAATTAATTAAGAATGATATAGTAAAATCACGGAGCAAGCAGCTGAAGCAAGCATGTCGATGAAGAGCAGCCTACTTCTTCAACCGCCCAACTCGCTCTTATATAATAAGAGAATAAGGTGTATCAATCTTCTATACCATTTTATTTATCGATGTCGGTAGGAAAAATTATACTATATAATTTGTTAAAGATATTTATTTAATGTATATATATCACATTATTGACACCTCTTACTTTGTGAATTTCCTTTTTAATTTTTTAAACTTCTTAATAAATATTATGATTCAAGATACTAATCTGATGATTTTGAGTTTGAGCTTAAAGGGAAAAAAATAGAAAAAATTATATAATACCACTACTTAACTTTGCATAAGGCATAACTACTTCAAATTTCTATTTTTTTAAATAATTGTATAAATTCCTGATTTTACTTTCTCTCTATTAAAAGTTCGGATATATCACAAAAAAATATGATGTATATATATAAAATTAAGTGATATATCTAGAAGAATATTATATATCCGTATAAAATGAAGTGATGTATTTATGTAAACTTAAGTGATGTACCCAGAAAAATATGATTTATATGTATAAAATTAAGTGATGTGCCTAAAAGGATGTGATATTTTCGTATAAAATGAAGTAATGTATTCGGAAGAATATGACTTATTTGTCTAAAATTAAGTAATGTATCTAAAAGAATGTAATATATTCATATAAAATTCAGTGATGTATTCGAAAGAATTGTGTAGATTAAATCAAAAACTTTTAATAATATTGGAAAAAAATTGGATAAGGAGGGATAGTATTTCTAAAAATTACATATATACGCAAGGTAACTTTACCTTATTACATAAAATTCTATATTAGAAAAGTAATTACAAAAATCTTAAAGTAATTACTTAAATTCCTTAAATTTACTCTTTCTCTCTCATCCCTTTTATACATATCAAAATGCCATTATTTGCTCCCTTTTTTGTGCATTGATTTTTGCCCCATATTTCTGCTCCTTTATTTACGCCTACAATCAAGCTAACATGATCTGAGGAATTTTAAAATTTTCAGTTATCAACCATTAACTAAACAAAGTTTCCCTTCTTCATTAAATTTTAATTTTTTTTTCAACTTTACCAAATCAAATTTAGATTCAAATTTTCTTTGGTGCTGGTGATGATTCAAATTTGAACTCTGACATCCTTGCCACCGTTTTCGGCTAACCTTCCAGTGACAGCTCCGCCACTTTGCCACCAAATACAGCGACAGAGTTATGGTAGAAGTCGAAAACGATCGTTCATTCGCAGTCAAAGTCGACGCCCCTATACTCCAAATTGATTTCTGAGGATATGCTCTTCTCCACCGTAACTAAAATCGATGTATATTTGTTGTTTATATTTTATAACAATGTCTAACTATTATACATAATGGTAATGTATTATACCATCTCATACAATAGTATTTAAGTTCATACAGATATTGTTACTTCAGTTCTCATACATTACTAAGCAATGTATGAGGATGTGGTTAAATTCTGTTATCTGTTCAATTCAACCCTCATACATTACTAAGTAGTGTACGAGTATGTGATTATATTTGTTGTTTGTTCATTTTTATACATATCAAGTTGTGTATAAGAAAACATTATTCTTAAGTTAACGTGAGTTGTTCAATCAATAGTTCACATAACTATAATATAATATATAAAATGAATATGTATAAGGTTACCATACTATGTATAGATTGAAATATTCAAGAACCTATATTATTTTTAAAAAAATTAAAAGTCACCTGATGCAATTTGATTTTTAACATTATACATATCAAGTTATGTATATTCTTCAACATAATATATTTTGAAACTCCGCTAATGTCAACATAATACATTTTAAAACTCCGTTAATGTCAACATTATACATTTAATTAATTACACTATACATAAGACTGTTATGTATAAGGTCAATGTAACCTATAATGTTTTCTACATACATAAATATCACCTCGTTCGATGCAATTTGATTTTTAGACCTTATACACATAAAAAATAATGATTTATAGGAAATAGTATTTTTATGAACTTTTTAAAAAACAATTGCATATAAGAGGTCGTATTATGTATTATACAAAAATATTCATGATTTTTTTTTATTTTTAAATGTATTAAATTATTTTCAATTTGAATTACTGTAACTAATTTTAAGATATCCTTAATCAATAAATTTATAATTTCCATTAATTAAGGTGCTTGATTTAAGGTTTCTGATTTACTTTACTTAAATATAGGTGTCTGATTTAATCAATAAATTAGATAATTAAGGTGGCTGATTTAATTTTCTTAGATAGAGAAAAAATGATTTATCTTATACATTCCATTAATGTATAAGATGTGGTCGACATGTATATGTAACTTTTTTTTTTTATTTCAGATCGTAATCGAACAAAAAAAAAATAATGTTGATGTTTAAGATATTTTTTGAATTTAAATTTCAGTTATTATATTTAATCATACATCACATAATGATAGGTAATTAATGCGTTAATTAAGGAACATAAAAATAGTATCTGATTTATCTTTCCATAAATATAGGCTAATCAGTTTTCTCATACATTCCAACAATGTATGAGGGTCCACGACATGTATAAGTGTTTATCCAAAATCGAGAGAGAGAAAGCCAACCGAAATTTTAAGTAAATAGTTTCATTTTATTCAACGTATAATATAATACAATACATACAAGAAAAAAAAATAACAAAACTTAACAACTCTATACGACAACAACAATTTCTATTAACGATTTTTAAATTTATAAAGAAATAATGCACATTCAACAAAAGCATCAGATTCAGTTCCTTCAACACAAAGAACAACACCGGTTTCACGATCAAAATCAATCTCTTTATTGGACTTGTCAAATGTTGTAATCCACAAAGGATAATTAACAAAACCTGAAAAAATTTTCTTCAAATCAATGTATACTCTCACTCCATTATCATTCCTTATAATAATTGGAGAGGAATTACCTTCAACAATGTACTTTGCTTCAATTTTTTTCGATATTCATCAATATTCAATTCCGTACCAATCGTTGAAATCATTTTCAAGAATGTGCTACTATCTGAAACCACAATTTCATCACTTTTGTATTATTCATAAATAATTTTCGACTGCCAAAAATCAAAATGCCGCAATAATATGGCGATGTTCATATTAATTTTGAAAAAAAGACGAAAGAATATGTCAATTTTTTTTTTTTGCAGTTTGTATTCCAAATTGATTTTTTTTTTTTTATTAAAAAATATTGTGGTGATATTTTTGAATTTGAATATTTGTTACTACTTTTAAGCATCCAATAAATCACAACATCTATTAATGTCTTAAATAAGCAATTGAATAAGGATAGCTGATATTTTATTTTCATAAATATAGGCCAAACGATTTTATCATACATTGGAGCAATGTATGAGGATCAATGACATATATATGTATTTTTTTAAAATTGGGAGAAAGAAATAACACAAGAAATATTATGTAATTAGTTTCATTAAGGAAGAAATTTATGTTGTTTTACACGTAGTATTTATGTTGTTTTTACAAAAGTAGGCATGTGGGCTGGCTAACCATTTTGGGCTTTGTAGTAGGGCCCATGATTAGTAAGACTGGTGGGCCCACTAGACTAATTGGTTTTGGCCCAACACAGTAGGTATGTGGGCCTAATTGCCATGTGGACTTTGCTGAATGCTCCATTCGTCGCATATTATTTGCTTCAAATTACTCGTTAATTATAAAATTAAAAAACATTAATTATTTTTATTTTATTTTACAATTAATTTCTTTTTAAAATTTAGATGAATTTGTAAAGTTTTAAAAAACGAGTTAGTCCTCATTACAAGAATGATGTCACCATTTACCTCATCACTATTAAATAGTAGTAATTTTTAGTGTATTAATTATTATTGTTGTAATTTAATACTTGCAGAATATATACAATGAATGATACCCCACCAGTCCATATTATCTTTCTTAAAAGAATTTCATTTGTATGGTATTGTTGGAATTTCAAAAATTCGATTTCTTTTTCTAGTTTCGATTGTGAAATCAGATGTAGTCTTTTAATACAAAAATTACTATCGCCATTTGATGATCTTATTTTTTTTATTTTTTTTTTGCTAATTTTTTTTAGAAGAAGTATTTTTTAATAATTTATAATCTTAATTTTTCACATAACGTGTTTAACATCACGAAATTTTAATACATTCTACATATTTTTATTTTTAAATTATATAATTTTATTTTATTTATCTTATTAAATTATGTATCAAATTAAAATCAGATGAATAAATTAAAATTAATTATAAAAGTGTTTATGTGACTATAATTATTTAATTAATGTTTAAAAAGAAATTTAAAGTTAAAGCCGTTTATTTAAAGAAAGATGTCTTTTTTTTTTTTCTTACGGACTAAAAAAAAATATTTCACGTTAATTAAAAAGAAAAATAATAATATAAAACATTTAATCGTCATATGAAAAAGTAGAGTAAAAAAATTCTTTGAGTTTTGTAATGCAAAAATTATTATTTAAATTGAGACGAAGTGAATGTTATTTTGGACGGAGAGTATATTTTTGAAAATTTTCCAATAAAAAATATTTCCATATATGTTTTTGTGCAGTCACCAACATGTGCCCAACTTTTCATAGTACTATATGTTTTGTACTTCTCTCTCTTTCTTTCTTTCTTTATTATCCCTTTCTCCTAGTTTTCTACTCAAATGCTTCTTTAAATTCTTGTTTTCTCCTCTTATGTCTATGGGAAAAAAGGGGGAGAAAAGCTCAAAGAGAGAAAAAGAGGGATTTTAATTAATTGATTTTTTCGTCATTTGATTATTGTGCTAGATAGAAATGGGTGATTCTTCTGCTCAATACATCCACATGGTAAGTATTTATTAATAAATTAATTAGCATCTTGATTGTAATACTTTCATTTGGATGAATTTTGAGTTATATATAGTGTAATGGATTTTACACAATTGATCTAATTTAATCAATTAGAGCATTACAACAGTAATATCAAAATATCAATATAATTTTATAAGTGGAATTTGAGAAGTGCGGTATGTACAGACTACAGTCTTAGTTAGAGATGTTTAGAGATGTTTTTGATAGATCTTCGATTATTGGTATAATATACAAGTTAATTACAATATTTTATTTATTTATTTTATATTATAGCTAGTAGTAATGAAGAAAGGGGTGGTGGATGCAGGTGCAACACTTGATAGAAGAGTGTATATTATTCAGCATGAACCAAGAAGAATGCATGGATGCACTATTTAAACATGCAAATATTCAACCTATTATCACTTCCACAGGTATGGTAACTACACTTCAATTTGTCACTCTTCTTTGCTTCTTTTTTTTGGGGTGGGGTGGGGTGGGGTGGGTGGAGTAGGCATAACAACACAAATCAGGTGACAACTACTAGTAGTGGATAGGTTTTAAATCCATATGAAATTTTATTTTTATTGTTATTATTTATACCTTTTGTTTTTTTTTTCTTTTACTATGATGATAAGCTTAAATGACTAAATAATGAATATGTATATAGTTGATTTTAATTTACTTGGGACCGAAAAGTTAATTGTTTTTGTTAGATAGTATTCCACATTTGGGGGCATGGCAATGAAAAAGGTGTTTCTTATGGCCTATGGGAGTTTTTTTTTTTTCATGTTTAGAATTTAAATTCAAAATTTCTAATTAAGAAATGAAGAAAATTTGGCCATCCTTGATTCCCATTTGTGGTGTTATTTAGTTGCTTATACTATTTAAAACTAATTTAGTTTGGCCTATAAATTAAGCTTCATTTATAATTACAACCTGTTGATTAAGTAAAAATATAATATGTCACGTAAAATAAAACAGATAACAGATCAGAAAGAAATTTGTTGAATAATAATGATATTGCATTATATGCAGTATGGAAGGAATTGGAGAAGGAGAACAAAGAATTCTTTGATGCATACAACAAGAAAACTAGAGAGGAAAGAAGATCATCATCATCAATACAATTGGAGATTACAAGACAAAGAATCCATAATATGATGTTGGAATCTTCCTCTAATAAGAATTCCAATGACAAGTGACAACTATATATTATTTTATTATTAATTAGTAGTTGAATTTGTATTAGCAAATTAAGTTTTGCCTTCTTCTCTCTTCTTGGGATAATGATGTTTGATTTGAACTTTCAAAACTAGCTCTATGGCTAGTTCCTTCAAATAATAAAACAAGAAGATAGGGTTCAAAAGGAGGTGGTCCTAGGTTGTCTTATTCCTATATATGATCAATATTCAAATAAGAGAAAAGGTTTTATAAGTTTTAATTTATATATGGGGTTGTGTACGAGGAACAATTTTTTTCATTCTCTATATGCTGATTGGATGTGTATTCGCGCAAAATAATTAAATTAAATAAAGAAAATAGAGTTTTATAGATGGAGCAGTGTACGATAGAATAATTTTCTCATTCACTATGCGCTAACTGAATGCAAGCTAAATAATTATATGAGAAAAAAAGTTGGGAATTTTATATATGAAGCAGTATAAGATGATAAATTTTCGATGACAAATTTACTTGATTTGATGAATGGAGGGAAAATCCTCTTCTATCCTATCATAGTATCACGTCACAATCTTAGGACTATTTAAAATTAAGCTTATTTTAAATATGGTAAAATTTTGAAACAAAATATACTGGCTGCTTCACACATTAAAAATATATTTTCTCTTTTTTATTTGCCATATTTTATTTCACGGGTATCAATTTTTTAAAATAAACTTCTATTAGACAACAACAATAATAACATAGCCACCACTAAAGAATATGGAGCAACGGATAAGGTTGTTCTTCCTTAATTAGAGATTTTGAATTTAAGTATTGGATATGAAAACTTTTTTGGTAGGAAGTGATTTTTCCAAATGGATTATATGCAGCACGAATTTAAATTAATCGAGCTTTAATACAGATATCGAATATCGAATGAAAAATTAAAAAAAAATACATAGCCAATCTATGCTCACACATTGAGATCTGAGGAGAATAAAGTGTATTATCTCATAAACGAGGTTATTTTCGAAATATCCTTAATTCGAGACATAAAATTTAAATATAGATGTTTGAAATGAAAAAAATATTTTATATTATTTTAAATTTAAATAGTTTGATTTTCGAAAAATAAAATATAATAAAAAGTAAAAAAAGAAGGGAAGAAAGTGATTTTGGGATTTGTGATGGTGACATACAAAACTGTTTGACACGTTATTGCCATGCTCTTTAGTCGGCAATGCCTCTCCTGTCCACGTGCCAAACATATACACTGTCCATGTTGTTATCTTTTTTTTTTCTTTTTACTTAATTGTGTCAATTTACATGAGAATATTGAAGAGAAGGTGTTTTTTAAGTTTTCAACGAAGAATTGGTGATATTGATCAAATTAAAGAGTCAAATATAATTAAGAAGTTTGAGTAAATTAATTATGGACTTGATTAATATTTTTAAAATTTTCTAATCTTTTCAAAAATACAAATCAACTCAATTCACACCCCTCTTCAATTCAAATCAATCAGTCTCTCCCTCGAAAGCTTCTCTCAACTCTCTCTCAACCAACAGGTCTGCAAATTTCTCCTTTCAATCCTCGGCAACTTCAACCTCCAACGACAAACAGTTGTGCTTCGAGTTCTTTTTTGACTTGAATCGTTAATTGACGTGACAGCCTTACTCTCCGGTCACAACAACTTCGAATTCTTCATCGTTTCTTTTCTTCTTTCACAGGCAAAAATTTATGGCCTTTTTAATTTTGAAGAAAACGAGGAATTTGAGCCAACTTCTCTTATAGTATTGGTTAATAATTTCAATATTTGTTGCATTAATTTGAAATGCAGTCTGAATAAAACCCTAATTTCTGGTATTTTTTCTCTTCTCTTTTCAAAGTGAATTATGATTTTTTATTGTTTGTTGCGTTTTTTAAAGTTTGATTTTCGTTGTTTGTGCTTATACAAACAAAATGAAGATTTGGGTTGATTAGTTCTGTTCTTGGTAAAAATAGTGATATTGCTATTTTCTGTTGAACAAAATCATGCTGCTATTTTTTTTCCAACAAATTATTCATCTGGTGCAACATATTAACTATCTGATGTAACAGATTTTTATATGATGCAACAAATCAATCATCTGATGCAATGGAGGAATCATCGGATTAAAATTCTAATACAACAGATTAATCATCTAATGCAATAGAGGAACCATCGAATAGAAAATTTGATTCAACAGATTTATCATATGATGTAACAATTTAACTATTTGATGCAATAGATTAATCATATGTTGCAACAGATTAACCATCTGATGCAACAAATTTACTATCGAATGCAACAGAGGAACCATCGGATAAAAAATCTGATGCAACAGAAGAACCATCAGATTAAAGATTTGATGCAACAGATGAACCTCCTGTTGGATAAAACCTATCAACTTTTCCAATAGGACAAGTCCAAGACTGGATTTTTTCAACTGATCATTCATCTGCCGCGATAGACGATCCTTCTATTAGAAGAAATCTAAACAATATTGAATGTTGATAACTGTTCCAATAGATAACTCATGTGTTGCAACAAATGTGCGACCTGTTGCACATATCATTCATCTTTCTCAACAGATGAGTGATACGGTTTTTAGGGTCGCAATAGATTACTCAGCCGTTGCTGCAGGTTAATTAACTATTTTGACAAATCTTTCATATGTTGCAACAGAAATGCGACCTGTTACATAGATCATTCATTCTTCTCAATAGATGAGTGATATTTTTTATATTATCACAACAGATTACTTAGTCGTTTCTATAGGTTATTTAACTATCCCAACATATCACTCATATGTTACAACAGATGATGTTGCAACAGATGTGTGATCTGCTGCACATACCATTTATTTTTCTCAACAAATGAGTGATATGTTTTGTATTATTGTAACAGATTACTCATCCGTTGTAATAAGTTATTTAACTATTCCAACAGATCACTCATATGTTGCAACAATATGTGATCTGTTGCACAGACTATTCATCTGTCTTAAAAGATGAGCGATACATTTTGTATTGTTGCATAAGATTACTCATCCATTGTAATAGGTTGTTATATGCTGCAATAGATATACTACCTGGTGCAATAGATCACTGATCTGTTGGAACTGTTATTTTATTGTTTTGCTTGTAAGATTTACTGTTATCCTTTTTTAACGATGCATTAATCAACTATAATATATTTTTTTATGTTCCTGTTAGTTTTAGATAATATGGCTCCCAAAAGAACAGAAATCAAATCAAGTCCAAGTAAAGGAAAAAGTGAAACAGCTAGACTATATCCACCACTTTATGAGCTTGCTTTATAAGCGTTATCTCAATCAGGAGCAGAATATGATGAACAAGGGGAGGAGGAATATTTCAAAAGAGATGATCCAAATGCTAATAACCTTTCCACTGAAGAGTTGGTCAAAACCTTCAGCATTGATTATTATCCTGTGAGAATACAGTGCGATGGTGCTACAGATTTAATGGGTGATTTCATGGTTAAGTCAGTCATGGGAAAATCTTTCGACGCCTTTAGAAAAATACTTCAAGAACAAAAATTAGATGCTTATTTCAGGGACAGCTGCTTTGGGAAATATCTTGATTTATCGGAGGACAACAAAGCTCGTTTTCAAATGAAAATGGTATATGAACTTCTCAAGCGTAGGTTTATGTATGAAAACAAAGATAAGATGGATGAGGTATGGATAAACTACTATGGCACCTGTTTGTTTCGGTTTGAAGGAGTTTATCATAGTTACTCGACTAAAATATTATCCTCCTTCTCAAGTTATACCTATTCTAACAAAAAAAACACCCCGTACACCCAAAAAAGGCAAAGGCAAGTCGTGTAATCGTGATGACTTGGTGTCCATTGTTGGTCCAAGCTTCAAAATAAAAAATTTGATAGAAACGTTGAAAGGTACGGATTTTCAAAGAAGCACAAGCAGTCATTGTGCTTAGTTTGGTTTGTACATAATATTCTTTGAGCGAGAGACGTTAACAACAACATAAGCGTCGGTTTAATAAAGCTCTCCGAGGATCTTGAGGCGTTTAACAGCTATCCTTGGGGTTATGAAAGCTTCAAAATGACTGTCAAATATTTGTTGACTCCGTTAGCACCAAAGACAGTCAACTTATATGGCTTTTCATGGACTTTTATGGTAAATGTTTCTTTCTTTTATTATGATATCATTCATTTATTTTACTCAATAATGATTTTGATTTATTGACATTATCTTATAGGCTTGGGCGTTTGAAGTCATTCCTTATTTGAGACAACAAGTAAACTACCAAGAAGAAGTTTCCTGTCCAAGAATCTTGAGATAATTGTCGGTCAAAACTGATAAAAATGCTAAATTTATTGATCTCTTCAACCCCCTGGAGGATGCAGTAAGTATAATTATAATTAAGTTTTTATTTTAATTAATGATTTTTTGAATGATCTAATCATCATTCTAATATATGTAATAATTTATGTTAGATTGTACGTCCGTCGCTAGTTTCGATCAATCGAGAGTTGAAGATGCCATTTTTTCTTACTTTACGGTCTGTGCAAACTTTATCGGATCCTAAGGTCATTAACAGAATAAAAATGGAATTGTTTGGAGCAACAACCATTAAAGAAAAATAATTTTGAAGGGTGGGCTTATTGTTGTTGATGGTCTTAGTGGTGATGGAGCTGTTGGTGCTTATGATGCTCTTCTTACAGTATTTAAAATAAACCATTATGAGTATGATCATACTGGTTATATAGATTTTTCCTCCCCCAGCGAGTGTTCTACATGAAAATGTTAAGACTGCAGGGCTAAACATAATGTAGTGATTAATATTATTAATGCATTAACTGCTTCTGCAAAGGAATTGACATCTAAGAGGGGTGTCATTCCATATTAAGGCTAAGAGAAGAAGGAAAGTGATTTTCCATGCATTATCAAGCATCTAAAAAAGCGAATTACAACTCCTCTGTACGTGTGTTGCACTGAGAAATGTACAATCTCCAAAGAAGAGCAGCACGAGCTAAAGAAGTTGAATATATGTGTCTGTTCCAACTAACAAACAAACACATATCTATTTCAACAGATGACACATCTGCTAAAAATTATCAAATAAATATATATATGTTGCAACAATTGACTAACTTGTTGCACCAGATAAAGTATCTATTGCAACATATGCCTAGTCTATTTTAGCAAATCAAACAGCTCTTTGCACCTCTTTTATTTATGCTAACAGATGACCTATCAGCTGCAATAGATGAGTCATATGTTGCAACAAATGGTTTATCCATTGAAAATTATCATACAGGTCTTCCTCATATAGAAATTTGTCCCAACAGTTGATTCATTATTACAACAGAAATATAATCTGTTTGGGATAATTTAAAACAGGAGAAAGACCTGATTGATTTGCTAGAACATATGAGTTATCCTTTTTTGTTTTGTTGTATCTCCATGATTAGCATTGACCAATTCTAGCTTTCTAGGTGGATGTAGAAGCTATTGTTGAACAAGATTGATAATATGCTACTCTTTTTATGGAAATACGGAGAACAGAACATGCAGAAACCGTACATAAGCGATAATAAAGATCTACGACGACCAAAGCCGAATTTCATAGCACCTGACGAAGAACAACTTGTCCATATTGAGTAGATCTTTATAGCTTGAGTCTGTCAAAGTAATAACCTGATCCCTCCTTAGGAATCCTTGGCATCAATACTTAAATTATTGATGTACTTGTTGAGATCTGTACCCATAATAATTTTTTATATTTTATTTATTCGTTGATTTATTTCAGCTAATTTCTGAAGGCTTTGATTTATTTTATTTTGTCTACGAATTTTATTTATTTCTTAGATTTGAACTTATTAAATGAAATGGAATACTAATTCAAATATTGCAAGAAATAATGTATCTGTTGCAACAGATAACATATCTATTGAAAAATATCAAACAGATTTAGACATATGTTACAATAGGTAGTTAATCTGCTGGAATTTATCAAACAGGTTTTTCCACTGTTGCAACAGATAGACTTAGATAGAAACATCAACATAATACAACAGATGACCAACCTATTGCAATAGATAAACTACATGTCAGAACAGGTAGAATATCTGTTACAATGGATGGAGAATCTGTTACATTATAAAAATTTAAATTTTATTGGACGTAAATAATTGCCACTATGTATAAAAAAGTGAAAGTGAATTGAAATAAAAAAGGCGAAACCCATTGACTGTGTTCAGTTCAAAACATCTAAAATAAAATAAAATAGGCATCAAGTAGACAGTGTTTATTTTAAACACGTAAAATAAAATAGGCATCAAATATGTCAGTTTGACTTTTTTCCCCCGTGGCTTCTTGCATATAATTCATGCAGCCAAGCCTCGTTGAACCCCCATTTTTGCTGACTTGACGCCTGATTTGGTCCCAACGATCATTTTTTTCTCCATTGTCTTATATATTCATCTTTTTTCTAAAATTTAACTCTAAATTCCCAAATCTTCTTCTTCATCATCATTTTTTTATCTATCCAAAATTTTCAAATTATTTGCATTTGGTCTTTCTTTTCTTCATTTTTTTTATTTTTTCCAACTAAGCTTGACAATGTCGAGCGCATCTTTCACTATTTTTTGTGATAAAGATTTTTTGATATTATAAGTGCGGTCATGAAGCTTATTGAAGACTTCTTGGACTCAACAAAATCCAAGTCATAGGTTTTTTACTTGTAAGATTTCAAAGGTATATTTTTTTATTTAATTAGTTGACTAATTATTGACTTATAATTATTTTGTAATTGTGTTCTTGTTTTTATAGAAATTAAGTGGATACGATTACTTTGATTGGTATGAAGAATGACACCCTTCACAAGCAAATCATGTAATCTGGGGTTTGTTGAACAAAGTCAAGACTTCTGAAGAGAAACAAAATTGAGTAAGAAGATGCTACATTGTTGTCGCTATTGCTACTGATTTGGTGTTGTCAGGCACATGGATATTCAAGCCTAGTTGGTGAAATTTTCATGGTGGTGTATTTGCTATTGGTTTGGTGTTGTCGAGCACATGATATTCAAGCGTAATTGTAGGAAAATATCAAATAGATTTAGGCATATATTGTAAAATTTAGGTCATCTGTTGGAAATTATCAAACAGGTCTTTCCACTGTTGCAACAGATTAGATAGCAATAACATCTGCATAATGCAACAAATGACTAACCTATTGCAATATATAAACAATCTTCCAGAATAGATAGAATATATTTTACAACAGATTGACAATCTATTGCATTATAAAAAACTCAATTTTCATCAGAAAAAAATTATTGCCACTATATGTACATGTATGAAGTTTAAAGTAACGTGAAGTGTGACTTGAAATAAAAAATTATTATTTCACAGGCTCCAAGCGTCCAGTTAGTACCCCATAAGACCATACCTCTTGCAGGTTTACCACAGCGTTGTCGCATAGAAAGGTCATTGGCTTAGCAATTTTTGTTCCCGTCAGCAAACATTCGATGCGTGCAAGAGTGTGCGAGCCGCACGCGTAACCGGTATCATTTTTTGGAAGGTTCATGCCCTTGTTTCGACCTTTAAAATTCCATAATTTCTTCATCAATACTTTTTTTAGCAAATGATTCATCATTTTGCTCTCCCACAACAAGATGGGGAACAGCTCCATCAGTGGCTGCACGTGGAAAAAAAGATCGACCTCATCGACGGCAGGTTGGTTGCAGTCATAAACTTTGATCTTTTCCTCCTTGAGTAGTATCTCAATAACCCGATAATGTATACGGTTCATGCTAATAACTATAAGAATCCTCTTTGCCTTGGTTCAGCTCTTACCGTGTGGATTTGGCCTCTCTCCTCTAAAATATTTTATTATTTCTTCTTCATCCCAGTCTAATGTAGAAACTAAGAAATCAAATCCCGCGACATATCCTAACGTAGAATTATTGAGTTGATCATACTTATCCTTGAGCTTTTTGCAAAAGTCGAGGTCCATTATCCTATCGGCAGCGTCATAAGCTTTCGGGTACGTTAATTGCCTTTTTCTCATAAGGCAGAGAATTTTATCAACATGTAGTGATATAAGAAGTCAATTTTTAAATAGGTTAGTAATTGTAAATATTCAACGGATGGTCCATATGTTGCATAGGGTTCTCTGAATCAATAATCCAACGTAACTTATGCAACAGATGGATAATAAGTTGCATCAGAATACCCAGCTATTGCAATAGATTTTATATCTGTTGTGTAGCTTCTTCTTCATGGGGTAGATTATAAGGCTAGGTTAGGAAAGTAAACTTGCCTTGTCCTCGTACCACATATGCATATCTGTTATAATTTGGAAGTCTTAGGGGAAAAAGGGAGGCCTGGGGTAATCTGGTGTGCCTGGCTTAGTATTCTTGGCCTATCGCAGATCTATATTCTCTTTGGCACCAAGTTCCACGTATATGTACACCTTCTTGAATAGCCCCTGAACTTCAACGGCTTTTGGAGAGGGAGGAGTTGCAATTTTTTTATTTTCAACCAGAGAGTAGTCGCTAATTGTTCTTTTCTTCCTTCTAACCAAAATTGTAGGCGTGTATTGCTCCCTCACCTTCTTGGATGGTATGACACCCCTCTTGGATTTTAATTCCTCAACAGCTTTAGAGATAGCCTCTACTTATTAAAGATTTTATCCTGATTGTCCTTGTACTCTTCACATTTGCAACGAGAACACAAGGTTGAAGAAGGGTGAGAGGGACCTGTGTAAGGGTGAAAAGAGGTATTTTCAAACATATTTATTTTTTCTTGAGCATCAACATGATCATCATCACGAGTGGTAGCAGCCTTAGCATACCTTCCACCAACACCAATAACTCCACCAGAAGAAGTACCCGGTTCTGCCTTAGTAGGTTGGTCACGAAGAGACTCAACATTAGGCTAACCTTGCCTAACTGCTCTTTTTATGGCTGTTGCTCCAGCCAATTCTTTCTTTATTAACTCCACCGTTGGGTCTACTATAGTATAACATGACCTAGAGTAATATCAGAAGTCATCACCAACTCCTTCTCAGTAGGCACGATCCATGGATGCACAACCTATTAAAAAAAGACAAATATATTTAAATCATATAATATAATAATTTTCACAGTTGAGTTACATTTTAACACAGTCAACTTCTGCAACAATATGCTGCATTAGATTACCCATTATTGCATAGTTTACAGTAGATAGTTAAAATCCATTTGAGTCGGGTTCAGAGAATCAGAGCAACACATGAATAATCTAATGCAAAATATCATCTCTCACAACAGATTACCAATCTGTTGCACCAGTTGTACAAGACGGATAATTTATTGGGGTACATATTATGCAACAGATGATCTGTATGTGCAATAGATTAATAATATGTTATATCAGATTACACATCTGTTGCATAATTTACAGTAAATGGTTAATCTATTTGGAGTCAGGTTCAAAGAACTAAAGCAACAGATGGGTAATTTGATGTAAGATATCAATCATCTATCGTAATAGATTATCCATCTATTGCACCGATTGGCACAGGACGAGTAATCTGTCGCAATAGATATCCCATCTGGTGCATCAAATATAACATCTATTGCACCAGATATAACATCTGTTCAATATCTTTCATTGAGTAAAATTATTTTACTTGAAAAAGACGTACTGCATCATCCGGAGGGTTAAAGAGATTAGCCTCCTTAATTTTGGTATCGTTCTTTGCAGCCAACCACCTAAATATACCTGGATGAGAAACCTCATTCAGGTAATCAATTACCTGCTTTCGGAGGGGAGGAATGACTTCAAATGCCCAAGCCTAAAAAATGTAAACAAGAAGCAAGCAGAAAAAAGTCATAATAACTATATTCAATATAAACTAATGGATGAGTAAGAATAGTGATTAATTTTTACCATAAAAGCCCAAGGAAAGCCATATAATATGGTTGTCCTTGAGGATAGCTTTGTCAGTAAATATTGGACAGTCAAGTATAAGTTGTCATATCCCCAGGGATAATTGTTGAATTTATCAAAATCCTCAGGACGCGCCAACAAATCATTTTCTATGACGTTGTTTACGTCTATTGCCAATATAATCGAATGGGCAAACCAAACTAAGCATAATTTCTCCCTGTACTGCTTTGGTATGGTTTTATCCATGAGATCTGTCAACAAATTTGATGCTTTGTAGCCATGTCGAGCAATGTTAAACAACCCATCTATTTTTTTCTTGCATTTTCTTACCTTGAATCTTTTGTAAGGTGTTCCCTTGGCGATAGGTGGTTCTTCTGAATGATGACATCTCTAGCCCGTCACTAAAGCAAAATGGCATCTCAAGCCCGTTACTAAAGCAAACTCTTGCAAGCCAAAATAAACCGGCATGCCACAGTAGTTGATCCAGATTTCATCCATCTTTTTGCCCCCCTCCTTCGAATCTTTATCATCCCCCACATACATGATCCTGCGCTTGAGAAGACCATATACCATCCTCATAAGGAAACAGGCAGGGGGTCCTCAGGCAGCTCAAGAAAGCATCCAAAGTAGCTTTTCTTAAAAAGTCTATCTATGCTTTCGTTCTTCATAATTTTCCTAAAATAAATAAAATTTCTCCCCATCTGACATTTAAGTACAAGTTCACCAGTTAGTTCTATTGCTTTTGGGTCATTTATCGGCATCGCAACTTGAAACCTGTCAATACTAAAAGTTTTGATAGGATCATGTTGGGATGTTGATATTAATTCACGCCCCATTGGTGATCCATTATCATCATGTTGATGATCATCCTCTTTTTCTTTCTCACTCTCTAATTCCTTCTCTTTCTCACTTTTATTTTCTTCATCACCATCTAAAGACCCTTGTACAACTCCCTCAATGTTGTTTTCATATCTCTCCCCAACTTCATTTTCCCTGACTGAGATTGTTTAGGAAGCTCCTCCGAATCCTTTTGTACTGTAGCCTTTTTTGGGTGCTCAGATGTTGATCCACTTTCATTTTCTTTTCTTTTGGGAGATATGTTTTACTACAAACAATGGAAAAAAATTACATTACAATTGATGTATGCATAAATTTTGAAAAATACATTACAAATACCACCAAGACCGACACACCAACAGCCACCACCACCACAAACACCACCAACCAATGACACAAATACCACGAATACCGACACCACCGACAACCACTACAAATACCACCAATCAATGCTACCACAAACACCACCAACCAATGCCACCAACAGCCACCATTAGTTCCACCAAAATGACCACGACCACCACCAACAACAACAACTCCATAAACACCATCCAACAATACCACAATATTCAACGGAACACTGTGACAGAAACTAGGGTTTTCTCGAGTTCTTCCTATGATTTTACCATCAAAACTCAAAATTGTAAATCTATTCTCAAAGATAATACAACTAAAAGTTTTATTTTTCATCATTAACTTTAAAGCCCTTATTTTTTTAGAAAAAAAATATACAACTCTTCTCGAACTCTGTTAACTACGACGACAGAGAAAATGACTGATATAAGCAAGAATAAAGTCAAAAATAACACCTATGTGGTCGAAAATGAGAAGAAAATCAAACTGTTATGAAGGATAGAGCAATTTATTGAGTAGTTGTTGTCTGTATTGTATAATTGAGTGAGAAAGAAAAAAGAGCGAGAACTCAAGATTTGAAATGAAAAAATATTTTATCGCAAATGGATGATTTGTATGGGTTGGTTTGTATTTTGAAAAAGAATGACAAGTTTTGAAAATATTAATTTGATCCGAATTGATCTTAATTATTTTTTAAAACTATAAAAGATATGCGTAATTTTTAACCCTCTCATCATGCAATTGCTAAAAGACTCAATCAAAATTGTAGTTGATCCTATGAACTCACCCCTGGTCCTAGATTAATCAATTTAGGTAATAGACTCTAATATATGAACTCAATTGAAATTGTATACAAATAAATGTTCAACCTATTGCGTAAAATTACGCATTTGTTGTAAATTATCAATCAGATTAAGTTATTTGTTGCAACAGATTACGTATCTGTTGTAAACAATCAAACATATTAAGTAATCTATTGCGGCAGATTACTCATCTATTATAAATTATCAAATAGATTCTCATATATCGCAATAGATTACCCTTCTGTTGTAAATTATCAAATAGGCGTTGCCATCTATTGTAGTTGACCCTATGAGAACTCACCCCTAGTCCTAGATTAATCAATTAAAGTATTAGTTGAATATATGAGGTAGTAAGAATCAGTTCAGCTCAGAGTGATCGATCAATGACTCTAGTCGGGAGGAATACAATACCGTCTCATCATGCAATTGCCAAAAGACTTAATTGCAGTTGTAGTTGGCCCTATGAGAACTCACCCCTGGTCCTAGATTAATCAATTAAGGTATTGGTCTAACATATGAAATCAACTGAAATTGTATAAAAACAAATGTTCAACTTGTTGCAATAGATTAACCATCTGTTTTAGATTAAGTCAGTTGTTGCAACAGATTACTCATCTATTGTAAAATATCAAACAAATTAAGTCATCTGTTGCGACAGATTACCCATCTATTGTAAATTATCAAATGGATTAAGTCATATGTCGCAATAGATTATCCATCTATTATAAATTATCAAATAGGTGCTGCTATCTATTGTAGTTGACCCTATGAGAACTTACCCCTAGTCCTAGATTAATCAATTAAGGTATTAGTTGAATATATGAGGTAATAAGAATTGGTTGAGCTTAGAGTGATCAATCGACGACTCTGGTCGGGTGGAACACAATACCGTTTCATCATGTAATTTCTGAAAGACTCAATTAAAGTTGTAGTTGACCCTATGAGAACTCACCCCTAGTTCTAGATTAAGCAATTAAGGTATTAGTTGAATATATGAGGTAGTAAGAATCGGTTCAGCTCAAAATGATCGTTCGATGACTTTGGTCAAGAAGGACGCAATACCGTCTCATTATGCAATTGTCAAAAGACTTAATTGAAGTTGTAGTTGATCCTATGAGAACTCACACCTGGTCCTAGATTAATAAATTAAGGTATTAGTCTAACATATGAACTCAATTGAAATTGTATAAAAACAAATGTTCAACCTGTTGCAACAGATTAACCATCTGTTGTAAATTATTAAACAAATTAAGTTATTTGTTGCAACAGATTACTCAACTGTTGTAAATTATCAAACAAAGTAAGTCATCTATTGTGACAGATTACCCATCTGTTGTGAATTATCAAATGGATTGTCCTATGTCGCAACAGATTACCCATCTGTTGTAAATTATCAAATAGGCCCTGCCATCTGTTGTAGTTGACCCTATCGAAACTCACCCATGGTCCTAGATTAACTAATTAAGGTATTAGTTGAACATATAAAGTAGTAAGAATTGATTCAGCTCAGAGTGATCAATTGATGACTCTGGTCGGGAGGAACGTAATACCGTCTCATCATGCAATTGCCAAAAGACTCAATTAAAGTTGTAGTTGATCCTATGAGAACTCACCCCTGGTACTACATTAATCAATTAAGGTTTAGTCTAATATATGAACTCAATTAAAATTGTATAAAAATAAATGTTCAACCAGTTGCAACAGATTAATCATCTATTGTAAATTATCAAACAAATTAAGTCATTTGTTGCAACAGATTATTCATCTATTGTAAATTATCAAACAAATTAAGTCATCTGTTGCGATAGATTATCCATCTGTTGTAAATTATCAAATGGATTGTCTTATGTCGCAACAAATTACCCATCTTTTATAAATTATCAAACAGGCGATGCCATCTGTTGTAGTTGACCCTATGAGAACTCTCCCTTGGTCCTAGATTAACCAATCAAGGTACTAGTTGAATATATGAGGTAGTAAGAATCGGTTCAGCTCAGAGTGATCGATCGACGACTCTGGTCGAGAGGTGTTGACACCTAATTTTTGCTTCCCGTGCTTAAAATTAACGTATTCAGGTTTCCTGACCATTAAAGAGCACAAAATACAATTTTCGCATATTTTTTACAATTGTTAATAAATTATTGATATTTATCCTTACTTTAGAATTTTATCAATTTATTTTCATATTTATACTTTTTATAATTTATTGATAATCCTCTGTATATTAGGAGTTTTTTTAATCAATTTATTATCTTTTAACATTCTTACAAACATATGCACACGTACACGACATGACATCATATTTTTATAATATTTTTCATATTAAATTATATTTTTTAATAGTTTCAACATTCTTTACATTTTTCATAATTACAAATCAAAACCTGCATTTTGTACATTTTTTACGATCCGCAAATGCTAAGTCGGATCAATTATTTTTACACAATATGATAATTCAATGTCTTGTTGCATCCGACAACGACCAGGGTATTTTGTTCAGCAACACTTGGTGTTTTCATTGACCTTATTGCTTCTGCTTTTGTTATTGTTCAACCAATGGCTTCTTTGTTTATTACTACTGTTCTTCTCTTTGTGGTGTTCTTTGTTTTTTTTTTTGGGATTGCTGGTGATGCTTTGGGCGATGCTACTTTTAATCCTACTAGTACTGTTGCCTTTTATGTTGCAAATGTTGGAAAAGATTCACTTTTCACTGTTGCCACTCGATTTCCAGCTCAGTGGCTTTGAATTTGCGAATATCTACTGTTGCTAGTCGATTTCTTGCTTTTTATCTCTTTGCTCATCTTTGGATATATACTAATTTTGGATATATATATTGATAATGAATAGATACTACACTATTTGGCCAATGACATTATCTCTCCATCGGATACTTGAGGTCACCCATTACAAAGACGGACCTTATTTTTCTCAAGTTTATTTATTCATATCAAGTATCAATACATTGGCCGATGAAGAAATTATCCGTCGATTTCGAAGGCCTTCACAAATAAAAAGACGAATTTTACTCACACAAATACGTAACAAAAATAAATATTTTTGGGTAATGACGAAATATTTATAATATTTAAAATTTTATCCGAGCCCATTTTTTAACAAAAAATATATTTTTAAATACATATATGCATATGTACCTTTTTAATTTATTTCAGTAATTATTTATTTGTTACCAACATTTTTCTTACAAGTGTTTATACAGGTTATTGAGAATCCTCGTCGAAAATTGCATTCAAAGAAGACTTTAAATTTTGTGTTGTATTTTATATTCTTATACTTGTACAAAGATTATTATAGTGAAAACTTTACTTTTGGGGAGCCGGGTGGGATATTCTTTATTTATGCAATTCTCATCACGCGTTTAGGCAAATTTAGGCAAATCTAGGTCATTAATATTTACACCAATAAATTAAATTAATCAATTAATTTACATACTTTGACATCATAAACATTGTGATCTTTTCTATTCAAGAAAACCTTTACTTTTTTCATGAATTTTAATCAAATAAAGAATATTATTTGTAAATACTTTTTCTTTTCACGGCATATCAAGATACATTTTTCTTACATCATAAAATATTTTTCTTTTTCACATATAATTTATACATTTTATACATATCTTTTACATTCTGATAACAATGGGTTTGTTTTATATACTTAATATACATATATCTTAACATAATTTTAAATATTCGTATTTCTCAAAAGAATTAATTTATACTTAGGGCCTGTTTGGCCATGAAAAATTTTCCCATTTTTTTCGAAAATTTTTTCCGGAGTTGGAAATTGTGGTGTTTGGCCATGAAAATTCGGAAAATAATTCTGAAAATTTTTTCTGAAAAGGGAAAACAGGTTTTTGTTGTTTTCACAATTTTCCAACTCTAATTCCAACTTTTATTATTATTACATATAACCCCAATCTTTTAAATTTTTACATAAAACTCTCCTTATAACATTACTTTTTCAATATTATGTATATAGCAGTTTTAAAGAATAAGATAATTATAATTTCAAACTAATGCTATCCTAATTAATATATATCTCTTTTTCTCTCTCATCATTATTTTTATCTCTCATTATTAATTTTCTCCCTTATTTAAGACATT
Organism: Capsicum annuum; assembly: GCF_002878395.1. Taxonomy (NCBI): domain Eukaryota; kingdom Viridiplantae; phylum Streptophyta; class Magnoliopsida; order Solanales; family Solanaceae; genus Capsicum; species Capsicum annuum. The sequence continues at coordinate 16,850,356 of NC_061119.1, read as the reverse complement.
ATTTTACTACTAATTTATATTTATACCCATAAATATATAAAGTATTATTTTTATAATAGAAATATACAAAGTATGTTATATATAAAGTCTATACCATGTATATACCATATACACTCATATATAAATATACAAAGTATTAAAAAACATACTAAACATATTTATAATATAAATATACAAAGTATGTTATATATGAAGTTTATACCATGTATATACCATATACACACATATATAAAAACACAAAGTATAAAGAAACATACTAAGCATATTTATATATTTACGGTATATGATATAATATACCATAAATATGCAAAGCATGTTTTACATAAAAATAATTTATTCACACACAGTAAAATCTTTCATGTATAAGAAAATTAAAGAAATAAATTAATGGCACCCTAAAATTTAATAACAACTCATCATTTCCTATTTTTTAGGAACGAAAAATGAAGGAAATAAATTAAATAAATTCCTAAAAAAATAAATTTATTTGAAAAATAATATTTGTTACCTAAAAAACAGGAAGCAGAGATCTGTTAATATAACATCCATATTTAAAATTTTCAAATATGAGAAAACGACTATTAATGTAAATATTATATATGTCATAATTGAAATTCATTAAATATGGCCACGTATATATAATTATTTTTATAATAGTGGCTAATTGTGTTCTTTTTCCATTAGTAGGTAAATTTTAATTGGGTGATTTTGATAGTTTGTAAAAGTTTGGGCATAAAATCATATTTAAAAAAAGTTTTTTCTAAAGTCAAAAAAAAAAATTCAAAAAAGACATGGCCAAACACAACTCCAACTTCAACTCCAACTCCGGAAAATTTTAATTTTCATGGCCAAACGGGTACTTAATATACACACATCTTTTACATCATTTTAATTATACTTCCTCTCTCTCTGAAAATTTAGTCTAGTCGGGTACCACATTGGTGGATCCTGAAGGGTGCCTAACCCCTTCCCTTGGGGATAATTTGAACCCTTACCTAGAATCTCAATTGGTTTTTTCGCAGACTAAAACATCAATCATATGTGTTAATAAATAAACAGGTTTCCTTATTTTCCTTAAAAATTAGGTGACAATTCTATACAATTTTCATTCTTTTAGAGTCCATAACGTCGTACTTGTTTTGACCTCAGATAAAAATAGGATATGACAGAATGACGAATCTACTGGGGAATAACAACAGGTTCTAACCATAATAGACTCGACTTTTCAATCGAGGGAAGTATTTTTACTTTTTCGCATATGATTAAATTCCTTGATTATTTACTTGTTTTACATTGCAAATTATTTTATTTGCTCATAAATATTTTGCATAAATTAGTGTTGCTATTTATCAATTCTTTTATTCATTATTTGTTTAATACATTGTATCTATAAGAACGGTTACACATTATTCCTTTAATCACAATTCACAATTCCATAGAGTCTTTGTCCGTACACTTCACACACTGTGGTTCGCACGGGGGGTATATTACACTCCCCCAAACCTTCTTTGAAATTTCATAGTTTCAGAGTTGGTGCATTTAGGTTAGTGCGCCTTCGCACAATTGTTCAGTTTTACTCTCAACTATTTAGGAAACTTCCTGTTCTAGAAATAGATCACACCATGTACAAACTTATAAAAATTTGAACTACGTTTTGACCTGATTCTTGTCATGATAAGATACGTAGGCAACCCTGTATTAGGGTTCGGTCTCTTCACTGTTTTAAAATAATTCCTTCGGTATTTATACTGGGGCAATTTTTTTGAAACAGTTCAAAGATGCTCTCCAAAAGTCTTCAAGAGCGCAAATAAATGATTCCTCAAATTCAAATCTCAATAACATTAGTGTTTAGGCAACCTACCTCCAAATCCGCACCCGATTTTGGTTCGAGAACACCTAGCTTCTTCTTTCGGACGTCGTAAACCATTAAATTTATGATGTATCAGTCCCCACTATCAAAGTAAGGGTTCAATATTCTTTCATTCATAATAATCCTGCCAACTATGGTGAAATAATTCCATAACTTCTTCAATGTTTGACCTTCTCAATCTCGTCGACATATTGAAGTAATTTCAAAACTCTTCTCATGCTCGACATCCATCCTCTTGATCGTCTAATCAACCCAATTTTGTTGATACAAGTAATTTCTTCCTGATCGTCTTTCACATTATTTTTTTTAAAGATGACCACCACTTTTGTACATTCGTACATGTTACATAGAAATTTACAAATTTGCCTGAACTACGCATACCTGATTCTTATTTTCACAAGATACGTAGGCAACCCTCATTTGGGTTCGGTCCCATTTTTTTTTTAAATAAAATAAAATTTTGACTTGGTTGTTACCAACATAATTAGGAGTGTGCATGAAAAAGAACAATTGGTATGATAGAGAGGACCGACTTCACGTTAAACCATAGATTCTTTTGGTACCTATTAGTCAAACCTGAGTAACACTCAAAAATTCTCTTGCATACATCTAAGACAAAAACAAATTCAACCCCATCATTTCAAGTGAATTGTGTGGTGAGATTTAGACTAGTTCATTGCATTGCATTGTTGATCCAGAACTTGGCTTGAATGTATATCGAGGCAAAATTCTGAGTTATAGTTAGTTTGGGAAAGGATTATAGGCCTTTCTTGACTAGATTGTGCCTTTCACAGCCTAACAAATGACATAAATCCCTAGTATTTCCCCCTTTGAGCCTGAAACCTTTTCTTTGGAATAACCACATTTGAGTCTATACCTTTTGAGTGCTGACATCACTATCCCTCTTTGGACCACCTCCTTGAGCGCACTAAGTATGTGCAAGTTGCGAATGAAGATTCAAGATCAAAGTTGTCAAAGGCAAAGGACATATATCCCAGAAGAACAAAAATAAAAGACGACTTCAAAGAAAGAAGGAGCAAGAACCCCCACAAAGAAAAAAAAGAGAGATAACTCTGATAAAGGTGGAAAATTATCATCCCCTAAAAAAAAAAAAAAGAAAGGAAAATATATCGAAAAGGGAAAAAAAACTCCAACACAAGATTCAAAAGAAGTCGAAACAAATACAAAACAAGGGGAAAAAAAGCACAATAAAGAAGACTGAGCATCAAAAGCACGGATACAGTGCAATGCTCATTGAGGAATAAGTCACTTTTATCCCAAATGTCATCCTACCCGACCCCAAGCCTACATTACAAGCCAATAACAAGTCCTACAAGATCTTACTCTAAGTTTTCTAACATTAGTGGATACTTACATGAAGGCCAAGTCTATGGTATCATAATTGCATTCATTGAACTTCTTTCTGAGTGTGAGTATATATTTCTAGACGTCTCCAAATTCAAAAGAAAATAATATTCAAATAAGTGTGAGAACGAGACATTCTTTCTGGAGAGCGCACTTGAAACATGAGAACATGCACAGTCCAAAATCTTTGTTTGAAGTAAGACGAACGAATCTTGTCGATACTTAGGTATGCCTGAGGTACCACTTGAAGCTATAGGAGTTACCCTGAAGTCAATCTCGGTTAGCTGGAAAAGATGAGGAAATTCTTGTACACACTACTAATTGTTGGTACCAATATAAGTCCTCGTAGACAATCGAAGACATCATCATTCATCACAGTTTCCGTAAATAATCAGAAACAACAATCAACATCAGTCTCCATAGACAACTGGAGATGTCATCAAGTCTTTGTATATAATGGAAGACATCATTCATCACATAGTCTCCGTAGACAATCGGAGATGACAATCAACATCCATCTCCATAGATAATTGGAGATATCATCAAGTTTTCGTAGACAATAGAAGACACCATCATCCAACATCAATCTTCATGGACAATCGAAGACATAAATCGACATCAGTTTCCATAGACAATTGGAGATATCATGCATCAAGTCTTCGTAGACAGTCGAGGACATCATCATTCATCATTTAGTCTCCGTAGACAATCGGAGACGAAATCAACATCATTCTCCATAGATAATTGGAGATGTCATGCATCAAGTCTTCGTAGACAATCGAAGACATCATCATTCATTATAGTCTCCATAAATAATCAGATACGACAATCAATATCCATCTCCATAGACAATTGGATATGCCATACATCAAGTCTTCGTAGACAATCGAAGATATCATCATTCATCATTCAGTCTCCGTAGACAATCGGAGATGAAAATCAACATCATTCTCCATAGATAATTGGAGATGTCATGCATCAAGTCTTTGTAAACAATCAAAGACGTCTTTCATTCGTCACATAAGTCCCCGTAAACAATCGGAGGAGTCAATCATCCTTAAGTCTCCGTAGACAATCGGAGACATCATGCACCTTTAAAAAATAAGACATTTTTTGCAAATCACACATATCATACACTGGGGCAAAATTTGAGAACCGTCTCAAAATTTACCTTATTTTCTTTTTGAACTACACCCGACCTGATCCTCATACAACTCGAGGTATTTAGAAAGCTCTAAATTGGAGTTCGATCGAATTTTTATCAAAATCATTTTTTGTCGAGCAAAATTGGCTACGCGTCAACGTTTTCTTTTAAAGACTTCTACATCGCCTTCAAATAAAAAGGGGCAACTGTTGACACCCAATTTTTGCTCCCCGTACTTAAAATTAATGTCTTTAGGCTTCCTGACCATTGAAGAGCACAAAACACAATTTTTGCATATTTTTTTACAATTGTTAATAAATTATTGACATTCATCCTTACTTTAGAATTTTATCAATTTATTTTCATATTTGTACTTTTTATAATTTATTGATAATCCTCTGTATATTAGGATTTTTTTTATCAATTTATTATCTTTTAACATTTTTACAAACATCTGCACATGTACACGACATGACATCACATTTTTATAGTATTTTTCATATTAAATTATATTTTTTAATATTTTCAACATTCTTTACATTTTTCATAATTACAAATCAATACCTGCATTTTGTAAATTTTTTACGATCCGTAAATGCTAAATTGGATCAATTATTTTTACACAATATGATAATTCAATGTCTTGTTGCATCCGACAACAACCACACAATAAAATCTTGTCACATCTGATAATGACAACTCAATGACACTACCCTTTGGACAATAACTCTAACCATTGGTTAAAAGGATAAACATCCTTTGGTGAATATCCTAAGGACTAAAGGATGTGCTATTATAAAAAGAGGGAACACCCCTTTATCCATTGGATAATAGAGAGTGCCTAATTTTATTATAAATAGGCAAAGGTGGAAGACCATTTTTTTTGTTATTATTCTTCTTTCTCTCAAAACAAACACCTATATTTTCTCCTCCCACACACAAACATCCACATTTTTCCTTTTCTCTCTTAAAAACATATGTAAAATACACATATATTTATTTTTTACAACTCATAAATATTTTTTCCTTTACAAACCCACACAAACAGACGCATGATCTTCTCTCCTCCTTCACTTTCTCTCTCTACCCTCATCTCTCTCATCTCACGCTTCCTTCCCCTTTTCCGTAGCTGCCGCTCCACCGCTGGCTCGTTGGAGGTGATGACCGGCTAACTTCCAGCCACCAAAACATCACCACGCACCTCTCTTTTCTTTTTTTACCCCTCCCCTCCACCGTTGGCTCGCCAGAAGTGATGACCGGAGAGTTCCAGCCGAACCACTAGTGAGCTGCGCCGCCCCCCTCTCCTCCTCTTTCCCGTTCACCTTCTTCGATGACTCGTCGGAGTTGATGGCCGACGAGTTCTAACCATCATAATACTTCAGACCAATACCTCAATTCTCCTTATCGATCCCATACACCACCACCCACGTCCAGATCTGCCGCCATCAACCACGTCGCCATGCGCCACCGCTACTGCATCCCTCTCTTTTCTACTGCAACACCAGAAACCATGGAGATTTCTCTGGTGTTATCACCTCTAAACACTAGATCTATAAGAAAAATGGCATTTTCTTCTCTTTGTTTGTTTATCATATTGTGGTTCTAAATTGTTCTGATGTTGTTGTTCTTGGCCAGGGTAGTTTGTTCAGCAACACTTGGTGTTTTCACTGACCTTATTGCTTTTTCTTTTTTTATTGTTCAACCAATGGCTTCTTTGTTTATTACTACTATTCTTCTCTTTGTGGTGTTCTTTGTTTTTTTCGGGATTGTTGGTGATGCTTTGGGCAATGCTGCTTTTAATCCTACTGGTACTGCTGCCTTTTATGCTGCAGATGTTGGAAAAGATTCACTTTTCACTGTTGTCACTCGATTTCCTGCTCAGCGACTTTGAATTTGCGAATACATGTTGCCAGTCGATTTCTTGTTTTTTATCTCTTTACTCATCTTTGGATATATACTGATTTTGGATATATACTGATAATGAATAGATACTACACTATTTAGCCAATGACATTATCTCTCCGTCGGATACTTGAGGCCACCCAATTACAAAGACGGACTTTATTTTTCTCAAGTTTATTTAGTCATATCAAGTATCAATACATTGGCCGATGAAGAAATTATCCATCAATTTCGGAGGCCTTCACAAATAAAAAGATGAATTTTACGCACACAAATACATAACAAAAATAAATATTTTTGGGCAATGACGAAATATTTATAATATTTAAAATTTTATCCAAGCCCGTTTTTTAACAAAATAAATATATTTTTAAATACATATATGCATACGTACCTTTTTAATTTATTTCAATAATTATTTATTTGTTATTAACATTTTTATTACAAGTGTTTATACAGGTTATTGAGAATCCTCGTCGAGAATTGCATTCAAAGAGGACTTTAAATTTTGTGTTGTATTTTTTATTCTTATACTTATACAAATATTATTATAGTGAAAACTTTACTTTTGGAGAGCCGGGTGGGATATTCTTTATTTACGCAATTCTCTTCACGCGTTTAGTCAAATTTAGACAAATCTAGGTCATTAATATTTACACCAATAAATTAAATTAATCAATTAATTTACATACTTTGACATTATAAACATTGTGATCTTTTCTATTCAAGAAAACCTTTACTTTTTTCATGAATTTTAATCAAATAAAGAATATTATTTGTAAATACTTTTTCTTTTCACGGCATATCAAGATTCATTTTTCATACATCACAAAATATTTTTCTTTTCCACATGTAATTTATACATTTTATACAATATCTTTTACATTCTCATAACAATGGATTTGTTTTATATACTTAATATACATATATCTTAACATAATTTTAAATATTTGTATTTCTCAAAAGAATTAATTTATACTTAATATACACACACCTTTTACATCATTTTAATTGTACCTCCTCCCTCTCTGAAAATTTAGTCTAGTCGGGTACCACATTTGTGGATCCTGAAGGGTGCCTAACCCCTTCCCTTCGGGATAATTTGAACCCTTACCTGAAATCTCAATTGGTTTTTTCGCAGACTAAAACATCAATCATACGTGTTAATAAATAAACAGGTTTTCTTATTTTCCTTAAAAATTAGGTGGCGACTCTATATAATTTTCATTATTTTAGAGTCCATAACGTCGTACTTGTTTTGACCTCAGATTAAAATAGGGTATGACAGGAGGAACGCAATACCGTCTTATCATACAATTGCCAAAAGACTCAATTGAAGTTGTAGTTGACCCTATGAGAACTGACCCCCGGTCCTAGATTAATCAATTAAGGTATTAGTCTAACATATGAAATCAATTGGAATTGTATAAAAATAAATGTTTAATCTGTTGCAACAGATGTCTTTTCTGTTGGATTTAGTCAAACCGATTAAGTCATCTGTTGCAATATATTACGCATCTGTTGTAAATTATCAAACAGGTGTTGCACCTATTGCGACAGATGACTAAGCTTTGAAAATTTTTAAACTGAGATTGTCATCTGTTGCAATTAGATGTTTTAAGACCCTTTTTTTAAAAAGTAATTTAGGTATTTCCTGTTCAAGATAAAAAATTTAAAATACTAAAGCGATAAAAAATATTACTTGGCTAACTCAAAAATCTCCTGAGTGAGTAGTATTATCTGGTCTTTTCAATGTCACCGTCTCCTCGTGCCTCTCAAAAGTTATTAATGAATATTTAAAATCCTTATCTAGAAGAATACTCCTTCAGCCATAAAGTAAGACTCAACCCATCTATCACTCTTCTTTACTCTCAATTCTCTTTCTTTCCTTTTCTCCTCTCTTTTCTCTCTTCTTTCGGATGAGAATCCTTTCGGATCTCAACCAGTCAATATCTTTTCTCGACTGAATTGGATGTTCTGATCCCTTTGCTTTTTTCACATTGCAAGTATTGTTCAGTATTACTCTTTCCATCTCATCTTATTCTTTGTATGTCATTTAAATTAGATATTTACATCTATTGCTATTAATGATTTACCCATTACCAGTTTCCTATTTATTGAGAAAATTGAATGAAAGGTGACTTTTAAGTCTTGAATGAATGAACCATTGTTTTTATTAAAATATGCAAAAAAGCCACTTGTTGGGAGAATTAAAAAAGCCTTGTTGTTAGTATAGTTTGATGAATTAGCTGTTGGAACAAATGGAGCAACTATTTGAAGAAATCAAACCAGTAGCAAGGCTGGTTTGATTTATTCCAACAGATGAACCATCTATTGCAACATGTCATCCATATATTGCAACAATGCCTCATCGATTGAACAGATAGGTAATCTGTTGCATCAAATTGGTCATTCATTGATTCACTCAATTTTGTGTTACCCTTTTGTATAGATGGAGCAACTATTTGAAGAAATCAAACCAGTAACAAGGCTGGTTTAATTTATTCTATTCCAACAGATGAACCATTTGTTGCAATATGTCATCCATCTGTTGCAACATATGCCTCATCGGTTAAGCAGATGTGTAACCTGTTGCATCAGATTGGTCATCTGTTGATTCACTCAATTTTGTGTTACCCTTTTGTAATGTTCTTTTTGTTCTTCACTTGTTTGACATCAAATGTATTGCTCTTGTTTGCAGATAAAAGAAAGTGAAACTGAATCCACTTTTGCCCGACCAGCATTAAAGGCTAGAGTAAAGATGGGTTTAGAGGAATAAGCTGCTTGCAGATGAAACCATTTCATATGTGAGAGGTATGTATTACTGATCAATCTATTATGACAACACTCATCTAGTACAATGATTTTGTGAATGCTTTTTCTTTACCTATTAGGCATTAATCCTTCAAACAAGATATGACATTTTATAGTTAAGATTGTTAGGTTTAAACTGGTAAGGCTGAGGGACCAAGTAAGTGGTGTCGATACCTTGTTATAACTTAATGACCATTTATTCTCATGTTTTTGTGTCAAGTTTGGGGAAGGGTTCAAGTTTTTAGCGGTAGTGTAAATATCTAATAGTGATTGGACCGAGTTTAATGGCTCAATGGACTTCTTGAAAGGCCTCCGAAGCCTTGCACTACAGCAAATAATGATGAAACCAATAGAAATTTCCCTGGTCCAAATTTATATGGATGAGTTGCTAGAGGAGACTATTATGCAGCAATAGGTGCTTGGAAGAATACCTGTGCGGGAAGGGAGAGGTTAAGAAGGCCATATATCATCTCAGACCTTGTTTAAGAGAAAACACAGGGTAGGAAGAAAAGTGTAGCGAAATTGGCTGTTGACATGAAAAATGAAAAAATTGGATGAGCTGCGAATGTGAAATTGTATCCAAAAATGAAAATCCATCAGTTTTTGAAGAAAAAAAAGAATGGTCAAGAGGACTGGAGCTGGTCACTTTTCTAGAGACCGCAACTAGTGAGCGTGCCCTCAATCAAGACCCACAAAATGCAGGACCAGAACTTTAAGAAAGCAGCTTTGCGAGCACAGAAGGTGGTAAGATTGTTGGTTAGAATTAAAACTAGAACCAACTACTCTTGAATTAAAAATACGGGATCAAGCCAAGGTGGCAATTTCTCTAGTTAAACTTGCATCTCATGCCTCTTATTTATGGCTCTGGTCAGGTCAAAGGCAGTGGAAACAACAAGGCATGGGATTTCTGCCCAACTTCAGACCTTTTTGTTTCTGCTGCCATTGACATGATCATAGCTACAAACAAAAGGCATGGCATGGAAGTTAGACTTCAGAAATTGATGCCTTGGCTTTCCTTATTTTTAATTCAGGAGTTGTTGGTTCAGGTTTCAATTTTGACCGACAATCGTACCAATTTCCTGTGTTGGAGAAACTTCTTCCTTGGAGTTCTAGTCCTGCACTTTGTGACAGTCTTCATTGAGGCCATGCTCTCTAGTTGCATTCTTGAGCAAAGTGTCCAGCTTCAGTCCTATTAACCATTATTCTCTTTCTTCAATGACTGACAAATTTTTATATTAAGATACACTTCCATATTTGAAGCTCATCCAGTTTTTTCGTTTCTCATGTCAATTTCATTGGCCAGATTCGTTAGAAGTTCCTTAATTGCTTCTCTGCGTTTTCTCTTAAATAAGGTCTAGATGATATATGGCCTTCTCCACCCCCTTTCCACACAGGTATTCTCCCAAACACCTTCTGCTGTATAAAAGTCTCCTCGTTGTTTCTTGCAGTGCGAGGCTTCGGAGGCTTTTCAAGAAGTCCATTGCACCATTAAAATCGGTCCAATCACTATTGGATATTTACACTGCCACCAAAAACTTAAACCCTTCCCCAAACTTGACACAAAAACATGAGCATAGACCATGATTAAATTGTAACAGGGTATCGACACCACCGTCTTAGAACCCTTCGGCCTTATCATTTCGTACCTATCAAACTAAACTGTATAATGCAGGATCTTGTTTGAAGGAACAATGTCTAATTGGTAAAAATTGCATTCACAAAATTATTGCACTTTATGTGTGTCTGTCACAGTAGCCTGATCAATAATACATAACTCCCACGCATGAAAGTGGATCCATTGCACACACCTTATTCTTCCTTCCCCATCAAGACATGTTAGACAGTGTTGTTTATTCATCTGCACGCATATGATGACTATTAAAAAAGAGGTGTAAAGATTCATGGCTTTTAATCTTAACATATTCAAAACAGATGATAAATCAAAATCTTCATCTGTTGCAACTGATGAATCAGCTGTTTGAAGAAATAAAAATATTTCTTCCAATATAAGGTCCATCTGTCGCAACAAATAATTCATATGTTGCAACAAATGGTAAATCTGTTGTGATAGACCAGGCATTATTTATTCATCTACACGCATGTGATGACTATTAAAAAAGAGGTGAAGAATCATGGCCTTTTATCGAACACATTCAAAACAGCTGATGAACCAAATTCTCCATCTGTTATAACTGATGAATCAGCTATTAGAAGAAATTAAAACATCTCCTCCAATATATGGTCCATCTGTCACAACAGATAATTTATATGTTGCAACAGATATTGCAATAGATAGTAAATCTGTTGCGACAGACCAGACAGTGTTTATTCATCTGTACGCATGTGATAACTATTAAAAAAGAGGTAGTCATGACTTTTTATCTAGCACATTCAAAACAGCTGATGAATCATATTCTCTATATGTTGAAACTGATGAATCAGCTATTAGAAGAAATCAAAATATCTCCAAAAGATGATCCATCTGTCATAACAGATAATTCCTATGACGCAACAATGTCTCATCTATTGCACATATAAACCATCTGTTGTAATAGATGGTAAATTTATTTTGACAGACCATATGTTACTCATACAGACAATCTATTGTAATAAATGGTAAATCTGTTACGACAGATGGATGATCTATTGAAACAACTCAATAATAATGGTTATTATCAAGTTTCAAAATCGTTTTGAAAAGGTGAGAAGTATTAATGTAAAAGAAAAAGTCGCAACTTTTCACAGAAAATAAAATGCCACCAGTTTGAATGTAATTAATACATTGGAGCTTAACAGTCGTGTCTTTTGACCTGACACATCCAGATTCAATCCTCTATAAATAGGTCTCTCCTTAATCTTCATTCTACTAAACTTTATTTATTTATGGCATTATTTCTTTTCGTGTGACGTATTCAACCACTTCTCTTCAAAGAGCATATTCCTTTCTTATTAAGGTAAGTTTTTTTTCTGGTGTAAATCTACCAGTTGGTAGTATACGTTTTATTATATTTGGACTCTTTTTCTTTACATTTGTCAGTTCATACGTGTTCTAGATATGGCTAATTCTATTTAGGATAATGCTATTTTGCGCGACACAGTGCGGGAACTTCAAAGGCAGGTTAATAACCTGCAGAAGGAGTTGGTTTCCGTGAGAGCGGCGATGTTCAGAGAGATACAGAGGCTGATGAGGGCCCTGCTGCTGCGAGTTGATTGGCCGATTGTCATTAATGATGATGATGATGATAATAATAATTAGAATGTGTTTTTTATTTTAGCGTATATATTTTAATTTTTCTATGTCAGATCTATACCTAATGTATTTTATTTTTTGTTTAGTGAAAATTTTATTTTTAGTCGACTTTGGCTTTTTAATTCTTATTCAATTTTCATTCTGTTTATTTCTTCTAAGTATACATGTTAATATTAACATGTCGACGATTAGAGTAAGGAACAATTTTGAATCCAGCAGTAATAGTAATTTTGGCTTTTGAGTTCTTTCAACAGATGGACCATGTGTTGGAACAGATTGGTCATCTATTGGGTTTCTGTCAACAGATTATCCATCTGTTGTGATAGATGTGTCATCTATGGAGGAAAACATTCCAGTTTGATGGAACTGTGTTGTGTTCTTCCAACTAATGTCCATCTGTTGCCACAGATGGTTAATCTGTTAAGAATAATTATGGCCTATTGTATTATTTAGTTCATGTTTTACTTCTTATTATTGATGCACAAGTTATTAAAAAAGATATTTTATATATAATAAATGACAATATTACGTTCACAACAATGAGTTAAATATATAAAAGTCCACAAAAAATAACAACACAAGTTTCTGCAATTACAATGATCATGGTGGATTACGATTCGGGCATGTAGTTTTTTGGTGGCCAGCACGCTTACATACGGAGCACTTGTTTCTTCTTGATGAAAATGATTCTCTGACTCCACGCCTCCTCTTATATGGATTTCTTCCCGGTTTGACAGTGCTTGGATCAATATATGAAGGAGGTATTAATCTCTCCAAAATCTCTGCAGGAACAACCCAAGATTCTTTGGGAGGCATCGGAGTAATATGCCTACTATATGCCATTTCATATTCTTCCACCGAATAATATTGAGAGGAGTGCTCGTAAAATTTATGTCCATATTTTGAACCGTATTGATCTCAAAGCGCTGCCATGGAATGTGGGCTGAGTATTTTGTCCAAGTCAAAAACTCTACACTTACAAATCTTATTTGAAGATCGACCGTGGCAACATCACCATGACCGGTGATATTGAATTTGTAATCTGTTATTTTATGAGATAATAACCTATTCCCCAAACTAACATTCATTGATATTATTTTTTTAATTTCGAGAACAAATCAACGAAACTACTCCTGAAATATTCACCGAGGACCTCTGTCGTGGCGTGAGGATTTTGGCCCGAGATGTGCTCTGAACCACATGTGTGATGATTTTCATGTTTATGAATGACGAATATGTCAGAACTTGTGTACTTCACTGCTCTCAACCACTACTTGCAGTTCGGATTAGCATATTTGAAGCAAAAGGCACTGCTCGAATTAATCACCTTCTTTATTCTAAAATCCTTTTTCATGTAAGAAATAAAAAAAGTGGTAGATAGTACATTCTTGTCCTTGAATGACATTCCAATAAAAAATCCAATCCCGTCATCTTGAAGATTTTTGGACTGTGTCGATTGGGAAGAACTATCCATCGTATTGGCCGCATAAACGGGCGTGGGTGTTTGATCATCATTTGAAATATTCATGTCTAGATCATCCAACCTATCATCAAAGATGTCTTGTTGTTGTTCTTCTTCTACGTTCTGATTCTCATTCTCTCTCATCTTTTCAACTACGTACACCCTTAACACCGGCCTAGATGAATCAATAATACAAGCACGCAACCGAACCTGATCGGTTATCTTGAAAGGTAGTATCCTCTGATTTTCAAAGGAGTTGTGTATGTAGCTGATGATGAGTTCTTTCGATTGACAATTCAGTCCACAATAACTGATGATTAAGTTCAAAAAATCATCATACGAAACATCACTTTGGACTATCATAGCTCTCGTCTATAGCATTTTACCCTCGTTTCACCGCCATACATATCTATTGCTCTTCTTGATCCATTGACTACGACAATTTACCCCTATTGTTATTGATCTCTCCTTTAATGGTACCTAAATAAAGTCATTTGTTAAAAAAAAAGTTAATAGTGATTTCATAGTACCGTAAATGAATCCCAACAGATGTGTAATCAGTCGCAATAGATTACTTACCTGTTGGGATTCATGTCACACTCCTGAAGCTGATTTCAACAGATGAGTTATCTGTTGTAACAGGTGAATCATATATTACAACAGACTTTCAACAGACGATGATCTGTTGGAATCGAAGTCAAGCTCTATCGAAACAGGTTACTAATTTTTTGCAACAGATATTTATCGTTTGTTGGATCGAGTTTAGGTTCTGTTGCAACAGATATTTACCCTATTGCAACAGACAACACGACTGTTGGAATCGATTTCAGGTTCTATTACAACAGGTTACTAATCTGTTGCAATAAATTTTTATCATATTGCACTAGATAACTAATCTGTTGCAACAGATGGGCCATATGTTGCAACAGATGATCCATCTTTTCAATTCATGTTACGGCACTATAGAACCATAAATATGAATCCAACATATGAGTCTTCCTTTAAAATAGATCTGTTTAAACAGATGACTCTTATATTGCATTCATGTTCGCATGTTATCTATAGTTGAAAAAACAACACAATAGTAGTTACCCAGATGACAAATTCAACTAAAAATTATAATTTGACGTACTAAAGTCTCCTATGAAGTAATGCCAAAGTGGAAAGTGATGTACGATTTGACCTAAGAAATTGGTCAAATAGCAACAGTAGCGGTGACAACAACAACGACAATGGTTAACAAGAAGAAGATGAAGATGATAATGAAGTAGAAGATGATGATAATGAAGCATAAGATGATGAATAAAGCAGCAACAACAATGAACAACAAAAATCGCTAAGAGAGGGAAAGCAACGATGGATGAGAAGAGAGAGAGAGACGCCCTTTTTTCCTCCATTTTTTGTTATATTAGGTAAATATTTAGATCAAAGTGTAAATTTAAAAACTTCTGGGCTATTATCAAACTTATCAAACTTTCTTAATCCATAATAAAGTAATTGTCACCTTTACTCAATAATTAAGACTTGTGTCACCTATACCTCATTTTAAAACTCTTTTGTCACCTACAGCTCAAAGCCCCAATTTACATGGTGTGATTGATAAATAAAGAAATTATTTTCAAAATGGTTGTCAAAACAAGTTATAAATATTCGTATGATTATATTAAATCATATTGTTGTACGTAAAAAATAAAGTTATAATAGAGTGGGGAGTATTTCTCAATCCTTAATCAGAAATTTTAAATTTAAATTTTAAATATAAAATTATTTTTATAGAAAGTATTTTATACTTTGTGAGACTTTTTAATATTAATCTAAATTAGTGGTACTCCAATATGAATATTACACATCAGGAGAGAAATAAAAAAAAAGTATAAACCACATAAATCCCTTTCATAGTGAAAGTAATTACTTAAAATTCCGGTTGCCTTTCTCTTTCTCGAAATTGAGAAATATACTTATACATTAGGTCGTCCCTCATACATTGCTAGAATGTATGAGAAAACTGATTAGCCTATATTTATGGAAAGAAAAAATTGATACTATCTTTCTGTTCCTTAATGAACGTCATTAATTACCTATCATTATGTGATGTATGATTAAATATAGTAACTGAAATTCAAATTAAAAAAAAATATAAAACATCATAGTAAATTTTCTTCTTTATTGAATTATATTCTGGAAAAAAAAGGGTCATCAACTGCTTTCTTCAATTCTCAAAAATATCAATATGAACATCCCTATATTGTTTCGTCATTTAGGTATTTGGGAGTCAAAAATTATTTATCAATCCTACAAAAGTGACGCAATTATTATTTTGGTAAGTATAACCTTCTTGAAATTGATTGCTACGATCGCTATGGAATTGTATATTGACGAAGTTCGTAAAAAATTGAAGTAAAATACATTGTTGAAGATAATTCTTCTCTAATTATCATAATGAATGACAATGGAGTGAAGATTTACATGAAGTTGAAGAAATAATTTTTGGAATTTGTCAATATAGTATTTTATCCCCTGAAAAAATAAAAACAGACTCAAATTAAGAGAGAGAAAAAGATAGCAGCAAACTGATACGTATTAAAGATAACATTATACAATAGTTGCACATGTATGTGGCATATTATACATTTAAAAAGTAATCTGTAGTAATGTATAATGTCATTCTATACATTTAAGTATTAACATTAAACATGTATACTCCTGTATCCTTATCAGAAGTTATACTGTAACCTTATACAATAATAATACTTTCTAATTGTACAATACCAAATAATACATAAAATGCCTCTTAAATGTAATAAGAACTTCTTAATGTATAAAATGATGAAATATATAGCAGAAAAATTATATTATACATTAGTCTTCCAAAATAACTAATGTATAACGTCTGATATATTATAATGTATACATTAAAATATAATCTTCCAAAATGTATAATATCACACTATACATATAAAATATTCACCTTATACATTGATTATCTACAAGATTACAATAATTTTAAGAAAAAATTAGTGTTACTGTAACATTACATTGGCAACACGATAATAAAGAAAAATAATGATTCAATTTCCTTTATTACGTGAATTGAAAGTGTACATCAATCGTGTTTTGAATATTCAAGTGTTATTGTAATATTACATTAGCTTGATTGTAGGCATAAATAAAGGAGCACATATATGGAGCAAAAATTGGTACAATAAAATAGGAGCAAAATATGGTATTTTGATATGTATGAGGGGGATGAGAGAGAAAGAGTGAATTTAAGGAATTTAAGTAATTACTTTAAGATTTTATAATTTCTTTTTCAATAAGAAATTTTATGTAATAAGGTAATGTTACCTTGTGTATGTATATGTAATTTTTTCAAAAAAGAAAAATAAAGTACAAAGTTATATGACTATAATATAGCCCATAACTTAAGCCCAATTTTAGACTACTACCTAATACGGTATAACGAGGTAGTTATTTTTTTTTTTTTGGTTGCCCAAGGTATCCCCACAGCCGGCAGCTGTGAAACTAATTCTTCGTTCCTCGGTCAGCGTATTTTGCGATAGGAAACTGTCCACAGAGTTTGCTCCATTCGCCAGAGGCGGGGATCAAACCCCCGACCTCTTGCTTAAGGGACATAGCGATGAATCACTATGCCAACTCTGGTGGTAAACGAGGTAGTTGTTACTTATTGTTAGACTTGCCTTTTTCTTTGTTGCTTGCTGCTACTATCTTTATTTCTAAATACAGGAAAATCTCACTAAATTAATATTATTAAGGTTATAAAATATTATTAATTTATAAAAGTATTATTTAATAAATTAATATTTATTAATTTAAAAAGTATTTTTGAGATAAAATAAAGATTAATTTTAATTAGATCATAATCATTATATCTTATCAATTTATGTATCATATTTATTGAATTAATGTAAAAAAATAAATTTGTTATATGTAAAGTGCATTGTATCGATATTATAAAATCCATTGTGTCTTAAACAATTTAAATGAATCCACTTATAAAAACGACATTCATGAATTTGATTTCATGATTAATGATCTCAGTTACTATAATAAAATAAATGTTAATAACTTGTTAGATTCTCTGAGTGAAATGATACATGTTCAGCAATCTAGAGCTTATAAGAAATTGTGGATACTATAATAATATTGATGATGAAGTTGACGAGGATGTAATACCTTTTGGAACCAGTTATGCATAAGGAATCACTTATCGTGTTTAGAACTCTTAACAATTTTTTGATGCAGCTCAAGAAGAAAACACCGAAACTTTTGGATGCAATAAAAAAAGTTAAAAATGAGCTTCAACTTAAAGTTTAACACATAACAAAAACACTATAATCATATTTACCAAATTGTCTTAGATATTTTTATAATTTTAAAGAATTAGTGATTTAGAATACTAATAGGACCACATATTTATATAGGGGTCTTTAAAAATATATTATCTTATTATCTTTCAAAATCGATAATTTTTCCAATGGCTCAAGTCGGAATCGGAAAACAATATTATCTTAGAAATTTATTAATTTATCGAGTATCAACTTAGAGAGGTTAGAATCAAATCAAAATAATAAAAATGATTAAAATGAACACAAAATGGATCTGAGTTAGGATGATTCACAAATCAAAATTTGAAATTACAATTTGATGATGGTCATAATCGAACTGAATTGAGTAGCTAAAATTTGTGGTCAATTGAGTAGATTCACTGTCTTGAAATATTTCAAACTTTTAGGGATCGTTTGGTAAAATATGATTAAAAAAAATTGAGTAGATTCACTGTCTTGAAATATTTCAAACTTTTAGGGATCGTTTGGTAAAATGTGATTAAAAAAATAATGCATGCATTAGCTCTATGTATTATTAATACCTTATTTAGTAGTTCTTTTCAACTTATGTATAACTAATGTACTCTACTGTGTATTATGTTATGCATAACTAATACCATCATTTTTTTATGTATTAGTAATACAAAGCTTTCAATACATACATTACCTTATTAAATGACGAATTTGCTCCTCAAATTTTTCCCAATTCCTTTTCCGTTTTTGTCCCAAAAGTATGCTCATTTCACTAGAAATTGAATCTTATAAATATTTTAAAATTGTTGTAGAGTAGCCTATCTTTTGAATTTTTTATGTCAAAGAAAATTCAATATTGTAATTTGCTCAAATTTTGACTCTGTTTGATTCTTCTTTTTCCGATTTCTTTGTCTTTTTCCGATGAAAAGTTCGCCGGTTTTATTGTCGGAATTGTTCATTTAAACGGAGTGAAATTAATTGATGAAACCTCAAATTGTGGCTGTTGATTTACAACAGCTACGGTTGCTCCCAATAGACTTCCACTGTGGCCATCTACCCGAAATGGCTAAAGAAGAAATCTTTAGCATATGATACTGCATGTTATTATCAAATAACAACAACCAAAAAATACCTAGTCTA
This sequence comes from Capsicum annuum, assembly GCF_002878395.1. Classification (NCBI taxonomy): domain Eukaryota; kingdom Viridiplantae; phylum Streptophyta; class Magnoliopsida; order Solanales; family Solanaceae; genus Capsicum; species Capsicum annuum. The sequence continues at coordinate 16,831,090 of NC_061119.1, read as the reverse complement.
CACAGCAAAGTCTGGGGACAGAGTGAACACAAATCATCCCACTACCTACTAGAGAGGCTGTTTCACATAAGTAAGCATAATTTTAATTTTTGACAAAAGAAAGGGAGTATATAATGCTAATAAAGGATATTTTAATAAATAATACTATTTGATAAAAATTATATTTTATATTTTATTTTTAGTACATCAAATCAAACAGTGCGTAAGAAATATTGTCTGCATTACCAATTACAGCATAACTAATACAAACATTATTAATACAACTCTATTCAGTATTATTCTTATACGCTCTACTAAACGATCTCTTAATGACAGGTAAAAGTAATTCATATTCACAACTTATCCCTGATATGCAACTTTACCCACGGAATTTTTTTGAAGCGAGAACTATTTCTTTCAACAAAAAATTTAACCAAAAATTCAAGACCAGCCGTTGTGTTCGGGGTGTGTTTCTACGTATATTTTTCATATGCAAACGGCCTTCGAATTTGTTGCCAAACTCATCATCGTAGTTATTGAGTTCACAACTTAATATTCATACATATTAAATGAATTTCTTTACACGAATACGTGATATAAGACAAATTATTGAGTTCATCTAAACCCGTAAACCCGGAACTAATAGTATTCAATACTACTTTCGCTAATATCAAGAACCCTTGATATATCTCCACTTTCAAGAATTCAAATTCTAAACCTTAATTTTTGAAATTTAAATAAAGATGTAATAAAGTTTTCGTATCTTTCTCTATATCCCCAAAAACCATATTGCTAAAAGTTATCTGAAACTTTTGCTGGTGAGATGCAGCAGATACTTGATGAATTGGTCGAGATGCTCACAAAGGGATTAAAGGAGCACAGAAGGGAAATATCATCAATGCACTCCCCATCACTACATAACTTTCATGACAACAATTATTTCACATTGAGTTGTCAAAAGCCCAGAGTAACTGGTAAAGGGATGTCACTGACAGCCTATTGCAAAAACGCAAGGTAAGGCTGCCTAAAATAGACCTTTGTGGTTCGGCCCTTCCCTGGACCCCCTTGCCGGGGTTGTCAAATGCTAAAGTAACACTACAGACTGCAACAAACAAGAAGACCCTCCACCCACCCCACAACCTCAACTCAAACTAATCCAAGCATTATTTAGCTAGATGAATAACGGATCAAGAACCAGTCGAGGAACCTATAAACTGACAAACACAAGGCTAGCTATAACAAAAAATCACGATATGCAGTCGGCACCAAATTGAGCTACAACCCAACTATGACTCAAGACTCATAGTTGTGCCTAAGGGATCAACAATATGGAACAAGCAAAAACACCGTACAAAATAAGAACTAATGAAAAAGAGCAGCCGGTGAACCACATCTCCCGCTATGCACGTGTCCGGTGAAGGGTTGGACAACAAGGGTCTATTGTACACAGCCTCACTGTACATTTCTGTAGGGGTTGTTTCCACAGCTATAACCAGTGACCTCCTGGTCACAAAGGAGCAACTTTACATATTTTGTGGTGGCTAGCTATCCACACAACCACATCTAGTCATGAACACAATAACTGATCAAGAAGTAACATCCAACTCATACTGCAGTAAATTACTACAATGACTAGTATCCCTTACCTCGTATGAAAGTGTGCTAGCTAACCTTGTTTTCATTCAAAACAATTCAAGGATTAGGATACCAAACCGGACCAAGCATTCATGGATCATGTTATACCAAATCTGACCTAGCATTCATGGATCATGTTAGTTCCAACTGCAAAGACATTAAAACTCACTTCTTAAAGGTGGTTGTATGATACAGGTATTAGTGTGCTTGTGGGAAGCAACAGATACTTGATGAACCAATTGAGATCTGCACAGGTGAAAGGAGGGCAAAACGGAAATATCATCAAGGCCTTCCCTATCATGATCTACATAACTGCCATGACAATGATTATTTCACATCCAGCTGTCACAAGCCAACAGTAATACAACAGACTAGAACAACCCCCCACCCCACCACAACACTACAACCCAAAACTCCACTTAAGCTGATTCAAGCTGTAACTACCTAGATGAATAAAAGATTAAGACCCAGTGGAGAACCTAAACTGACAAACAGAAGGCCTGCTATAACAAGATTTACAGCCAGTGCCAAATTCAAGTACAAACCAACTATGACTCAAGACTCAACTAACCGCTAGATTGTGCCAAAGGAATCATCAATATGAAACGAGCAAAAACACAGCAGAAAGTAAGAACTAAAAAAGTACATGTTTCAGGTGGCTATCCACACAAAACCACATCTAGTCAACAACAACAGCATACCTAGTGTAATCCCTAATCAAGAATTAACATCCAACTCATACTACAGGAAAAAACTGCAATTACAATTATTCCTAGCCCCGTCCCAAATTGACCCCGCTAACCTTGTTTTGTTTCAAATCTATTCAAGGATTAGTATCCCAAATCTGACCTAGAGATCATAGGTCATGTTTATCTCCAACACAAACTTATCATAACAAGAAACATTTAAAAACGGTAAATGCACTTCAGAAAGCTAGGATCGGATGTGGCGGTATGAAACATGTTTTATCAAACAACTCAAGAGCTACAAAATGGTTAGATTTGCTTTGAAACTGGTTATCATTGCAAAGGAAGAACAGGGGCGAACTATTAAAAACGTCCACTAAAGCCATGGAATAAGATTCACAGATGCAATCACGAGAACAACCAACTGAGCATTCAACAGTTAATGGACAAAATAGGAACATGTTCCTCAAACTGCTCTGTACATATATAACACTCTATGCAACAAAATTTCCGCTGTAACCTCTGTCTCTTCCACATCAAAATCGTAACACCTATCAAGCACATTCCTTTTGGAAAAGGACAGCTCATATCAAGCACATATCGTCGAAATTCCAAAAGTTAAAGAAAAAAACACAAAGCATGATTCTCAATATAATGCTTGATTAAATGAACTACGATATCATGCCGTTCATATATCTTTTGAAAATTAAAGAGCCTTAGCACCATTCCCCTCCAACTTACAAATAAATTCTTGTTTCTTGATCCTACTTGATACTCAACAACTCATATAACAATAAACCTATGCAAACCAAACAAACTAAATTGAAACATCTAGTAAGCTAAAACCATTATGTGACTAACTAGTAACAGATAAAGCAAAACAATTTCCACCATACCTCAAAAAAAACAAAATGCCTTATTCCACTCAACTTTTCGAGCCAGCTTTCTCGTTCTCCACCCTCTGTGCAAAAACCTTTGTTGCAATCATATTCTCATCGAAATACCTAGCATACGGATGCCCTTGTGGTACAAGCCTCTTATACTTCTCAAAACACTTCTCCGCCTCATTATTCTTCCTCAACAACGTATATATAATCCCTTGACACAAATACGGCCTAAAATCCCTCGGCTCCTCTTTAACCAGCTCCCCATAAACCTTCAATGCCTCATCATACTTCCCTTGGATCACTCGAATTTGCGCTTTCAACAGCTTAAAATCCCTCAAATCATCCTTCTTATTCTCTTTCTTACACAATTTCATCCCCTCCTCAAGCTTCTTCTCAATCCCCTCTAAATCCTCTATCGATTCATCCTCAAGTGAAGCTGCTGCCATTACCAATCCATGATAAGCCTCAACACGTAAAGGATCTTTTTTCAATATCTCATTAAACCCAACTTTCGCTAATTCAACCTCACCAAAGTTTACATACAAATGTGACTTCAACAAAGGCCATTCTACCTCATTAGGTTCTAGTTCAATCAACCTATCAATAACACTAATAGCCTCCATCATTTTCTTATTCTTTATCTTAATTTCCATTAAACCCCTTAACGCTTCCACGTCATTCGGATTCCTAACCAAGCGTTCTTCAATTTCCCTCTCCTTTTCCTCCTCTGAAACTGAAACTGTATCAGAATCATGCTGTAATACATCAGCTTCCGTAGTTACAGGTGGAGATGAAATTGCGGGTTTTGGGAAGACGAAGAATCTTGCGAACAAAAGGGTAGTTCCGGTAATTGTAGCAATGAGTGTTGGCTTCAAGAATGAAAATGGGTTATGGGGTTGTTGATTAGGGATTTTAGGGATAATAGGTTTTGGGATTTTAGGGTTTTGTGAAGAAGAAGAAGAAGAAGCAGCAGCAGCTTTGATGGTGAATGAAGAAGGGTAAAATGGTCTAAAGGAAAGACAAGAAATGGGTTTAGTGTAAATTGTACGCGGAGGACTAAGATTATGGAAGTGTTTTGTTTTGGGGCCGACAGGGTTTAAGGTTGTCATTATGGTTGTTGTTGTTAGGGTTTAAGGAGGTGAAGAACAATAATAATGAGAAGAAGAGAGAGTGTAGGAAGTCTTAAACCCTAATGATAATGGTGGGATTTTGGAGTGTAGGAAAAGAGGAAGAAGGTTGATAATGGAGAAAGTGGGGAGATGGTAGGAATAAAGGGGATTTTTTGGGCTTGTTTTGGGGTGGGCTTAATTAAGGATTTTGGGCTTTTTGATTGAGGCCCATCAAGTGACACCATGAGCCATGATTGTGGGCTTGTGGCCCCTAGAAAGGGGTAAAGATTTGGGAAAATTTTCTGAAAAGGAAAAATAACATAAATATACACACCTTAAGTTATCATATTTACATAAATTTTCATTTTTATAAAGCATTTATAAAATTTTAACTAATTATGTATCTTCATTGGATGTACCGGGGAACTAATTATGTATCTCGACAGACTCAAAATTGAAAACAATGCATTGGAAGCTAATTATATATCTTTACAAGAAAAAAATGTATATTCATTGGATGTATTATGTATCTCAATAGATCCAAATCGGAAAAAAAATATCGGGAGCTAATTATGTATCTTTACAAAGAAAAAATGTATCTTCGTTGAATGTATTGGGAATTAGTTATGTATCTCAACAGACCCAAGATTGAAACTTTTAGTAATTATGCAAAATGTCGAAATTTTCTGTAATTAAACTCTAAACTGTTGGCATTTATGTTGTTTATCCAAATTTTTAATGAAAGGGAGGAGGATGCTTTCACGGAGAATGGAGAAGGGTAAAATGGTCTAAAGGAAAGTCAAGAAATGGGTTTAGTGTAAACGGTAAGAATTTGAAGTGTTTTGTTTTGGAACCAACGAAGTTTAAGGTTATTATCATAATTGATGTATTGGGTTTAAGGAGGTGAAGAAGAAGAGAGTGGACGATGAGTTAACCCCTAATGATAATGATGGGATTTTAAGTGTGTTGTGGTAGTAAAGAGAGAGGTTGGTAATGGAGAAGGGGGGAGGGGATGTAATACCTGGAACTTTTCCTAGCTTAAACTCGTCCCAAAAATGTGAGGATTAGCTTCTTCAATGAATGATGTTTATTTCATATGGAATTCCTTAGATTTAGACTTTCCATTGCGTAGAAAATTGAATTAGCTTTCCAACGATATAAGATTCGCCTAAATCCGATAACCGAGTAAAAAGTTATGGCTATTTTAAGTTCCAGTCGCAAAACACCATCATTTGGACCCTTAGCGCGTCGCAGATCAGTGTAAAGTTTCCATTTTCCCATTCCAGTGGCCCTCTGCGATATTAGCGCATCACGGAGAGGGTCAATTTCCAAAGGTCCAGCGCGATAATGGCGCATCGAGCCATGTGCCAGAATGGCATTCCAAAGGGGCACCGTGATGTCTCCGCGTAACGGAGTCTGCCTAGTTTCGATTCGTCAATTTCCAGTGAGCCATCGCGAATCGCGGTGTGTCACGGTGGCTACCCAGATCGGGAAAATATACGTTTTTCAGTTTCGTTACAAAGTTTAAAGGGGGTATTTTGGTAAATCTCCAACCCCCAATCCGTCCAAAAACAAAAGATTAATCATATTTGAAAGCACTTTATGCTTTATTCAGCATTCTCTCTCAAACAAAACCCTAAGGCTCATACTTCTTCTCCAAGAAATCTAAAATTTCCTCCATCAATTCTTCAAGATAATACAAGATTGAGAATCCCCAATTCAAGAACTCCAAGAAGTCATCTCCAAAACATCAATAGGGATCCAAGATTCAAGTTTTCCATCAAAGATCATAAATTAAGGTATGTGGGGTTTGAACAAGGATAATTCTTTCATCCTTATGCCCAAAACTTTATTTTAATCACAAATTTACTGCAATTTATGAGATTTTCCATGAAACTAAAGTTAGGGTTTATGCCCATTATCATTATTTGCAAGATTATGAGATTTCTCATGATTTAGAAGTTGGATTAAATAACTATAATCATATTTCTATGCATTATGCAGAAATTTCTAGATTTTATGATGAATTATGAGTGTTTAAAATTATCAAGTATGAATTTTAAGATGTTTAACATGAGCTTGATGCATGGGTCATTAAGCCCCAATTTAAGATTGTTATTTCGAGATTATTTGTTCCATGAGCACCCTCAGATAAGATTATTCACAGATTTCGATAACGATTTGACCTTTTGGTCCTACGCTAAGATAAGAATCCACTTTGTTCAGATAACTTGAGATTTAATGAAAGAAAAGCATAATTGATTTTCTTGTAAACCCTTGTGCTATTTTTTAAGTGGATTTCTTAAGATCTTGAGCATAATAATGAGCGTAGTATTTAGCACCGAGATGGGTAGGTTACTACAGTTTCATACCCAGAATTACGTGCCAACGTAGGATTCAGATTTATTCACTTCTACATGGATGACTCAGATTGCGATCACTTAAGATAGAAGTTCTCTTCTGATGGCAAGGGTAGAACAACCCTACCTAACGGGGGCCAGACGTTGGACTTCACGGATGCTCACATGGTATATGTCGGTTAGAAGAACCTCCCAACAGATGTCCCTCACTCTTCAACAGTCTATTGATTTAAAGATTTAAGATAAAAGCATATGATTTGGAAGTTAAGTTCTTAAGATTTTAAGCCGTAAGATTAACTATTTTACAGACTTCAGAACTAAGTATAATCACAATATTTACGTTATATTTCTTATCAATTATGATTATGTTTTTCAGATTTCAGATTACTCAAGCCTGTGTGAGTCATTTACATTTAGCATACATGATTTTATAAACTGTGATGATATTGTTTGCTTATTGCATGCACCCCCATATACTCAGTACATCCTTAAAGTACTGATCCACACATATGTCTATGTGCTATATTATCTTATAATGTAGGTTCAGGTGCTCAATCTCATTAACGTGAGTGATCTTCGAGCATCTCTTCTATATTTCTGCAGTTGGTGAATTCTCATAGTTCGGGGACTTAGTTGTTCACACTTTCAGTTTATTAGCAGATGTTTCTCATTTTATTTCAGATAGTTTGAGTTAGCTAGGGCCTGTCCTAGTGACTCTCTAGATTCAAATAGTAAAGGCTTGTCGACTACCAGATTGAGTATTCAGATTTTTATTTTAGTACTCAGATTTCTAGTATTTGTTTAATCAAACTTTTGAGATTAGTATGATTCAGATATACCCAGATGATTCAGACAGTTTTCCATAAATATTATGATTTTTCATTTATATTTTCCCCTATTTTGAGGTTCAGATTTAGAAAAGGTAGCCAGGGTTAGCTCAGGACTACTTGTATTCTGGAGCACCGTGTGGCGTCCCGGGGATCACATTTTGGGGCGTTACAAACTTTGTATCAGAGCCTAAGGTTTATAGAGTCCTAAGGAGTCAGACAAGCCGTGTTATATAGAGTCTTGATCATCCGTGTGAAGCCCACCACATCTATGAGCAAGAGACTATGAAGCATTTTAGGAAATCATCTCTTCTTTTATGATCTATCATGCATTCAGTGTCTCTATTTACTTCTAACTCGTACTTTCACATGATAGAAAATGCCTCCTCGTCGAGCTAACGCCCACAGAAATGATAACCATCTACCTCAACCCACAGATCCTTTGAATGAGAATGTGTCACATGCAGAATTTCAGTCTTCCTTTTATGCGCTAGCCCAAACTGTGACAGCTAATGTTCACTGCAACCGTCAGGCTGCAGTCTCACCTCAGCAGGATGGGGACTTAGCCACAGCCAGAATCTGAGATTTTATGAGGATAAATCCGCTAGAATTCTATGGGTCAAAGGTAGGTGAGGACCCACAGTTGTATCTAAATGAGGTGAAGAAGATCACCCAAATTATGCGTGTTTCTGAAGAAGAGAGTGTAGAATTGGCATCCTATAGGCTGAAGAATATTTCGTATGATTGGATAGTGATGTGGAAGAAAAATAGAGGGGAGAATGCAGCTCCCATGACTTGGCAGATATTTCAGGATGCGTTCTTAGACAAGTTTTTTCCACGTGAGATGAGGGAAGCTAAGATAGAAGAGTTCATGAACCTGAGGCAAGGCTTAATGACAGTGAATGAGTATTGCCTCAAGTTCAACCAGTTGTCTAAGTATGCCCCTAAACAGATGGCTGACTCTAGGTCAAACATGAGTAAGTTTGTGACCGGTGTGTCTGGGTTAGTAGTTAAGGAGTGTAGGTCTTCTATGCTTATTGGAGATATGGATCTTTCTAGATTGATGATGCAAGCTCAGCAGATTAAGACAAAAAAAGGAAAAGGAAAGAGAGAAAGCAAATAAGAGAGATAGAACATGGCAGTTTTATCTTGGTCAGAATAGGTATAGAGGAGAAAATCGTCCGCAGTTTCAGAATCGTTCATCTATGTCTGCACCTTCTTCAACCAGTGCTCCTGCACCCAGCAATAAGCAAGACAATGGGGTAAGTCTTTTATGTCCAGATCTCATAATAGTGTGAGTGGTAGGCCCAGCTATCCTTAGTGTGCGAGGTGTGAAAAGAATCATCCTGGTGAGTGTGTAATGAGACGAAGAGGTTGTTATGGGTGTGGCCAGCCGGGCCATAGAATCAAAAAGTACCCACATGCTAGATAGGGAAATAAGAATGTTCGTCCTCAGACTCAGGCTAATAGTGCACCAGCTCCTCTAGGTCTCCCAACCCCTCTTCAGGGTCCATCATCCAGTACTGGCGGCGGTCAGCACCAGAATCGGTTTTATACTTTACCATTCCGTCAAGAGCAGGAGGATTCACCAAATGTTGTTACTGGTATGCTTCATGTATTTTATTTTGATATTTATGTGTTGTTATACCTTGGGTCGAGTTTTCTTATGTGACCCGTTAGCTGCTGTAAATTTTGAGATAAATTCAGAAAAGATCCCTGAACCCTTCTTGGTGTCTACTCCAGTAGGTGAGTCCGTTTTTGCCAAACATATTTATAAAAAGTGTCCTATCACTGTCCTTCATCAAGTCATGTTAGCAAAACTAATAGAGTTAGATATAGTTGACTTTGATCTTATTCTTGGTATGAATTGGCTCCATTCTTGTTATACTTCTATAAAATGTCGCACCCGTGTGGTGAAATTTTAGTTTTCAGATAAGCCAGTCTTTGAGTGGTCAGGTAATTTAGTGTCTCCCAAGAGTTATTTCATATCTTACCTTAAAGCCAGAAAGTTGATATCTAAAGGTTACATTTACCATCTAGTTCGAGTCAAAGACACAAAGTCTGAAACTCCAACACTTCAGTCCGTCCGAGTGGTCAACGAGTTTCCTGATGTTTTTCCAGAAGATCTCCCATGGGTACCTCTCGATAGAGAGATAGAATTTGGTATTGACCTTCTCCCAGAGCTTAAGGAGTTGAAGGAGCAACTCAAAGATCTTCTAGATAAAGGTTTCATAAGGCCTAGTGTTTCTCCATGGGGAGCTCCCGTCCTATTCGTGCGAAAGAAAGATAGTTCTTTGCGTATGTGCATTGACTATCGTCAGCTAAATAAGGTCATAGTCAAGAACAAGTATCCCCTTCCTATAATTGATGACTTATTTGATAAACTCCAAGGTGCAAGTTATTTCTCAAAGATAGACCTTAGATCCAACTATTATCACTTAAAGTGACAGAATGTAATATTCCAAAGACAACCTTTAGAAACCGTTATGGTCATTTTGAGTTTTAGTCATGTCTTTCATTCTAACCAATGCCCCAGCAGCTTTCATGGACCTCATGAATCGAGTGTTCAAATAGTATCTAGATATGTTTTTCATAGTATTCATAGATGACATCCTTGTGTACTCCCGTAGTGAGGATGACTATGTAGATCATCTTAAATTTGTATTGTAAACTCTTAGAGACCATCAATTGTTCGCTAAATTCAGCAAGTACAAATTTTGGCTAAGATCAGTAGTATTTATCGGTAATATTATCTCCGCCGATGGCATTAGAGTCGATCCCCAAAAGACAGAAGCCGTAAGGAATTGGCCTAGACCTATCTCACCATCAGAAATTAAGAGTTTCTTGGGTCTAGTTGGTTATTACAGACGTTTTATTGAGGGTTTCTCGTCTATTGCATCCCCTATTTCTAGACTAACCCAAAATAAAGTTAAGCTCCAGTGGTCAGATTCCTGCGAGAAGAGTTTTAGGAGTTGAAGACTCGACTCACTTCAGCCCAAGTTCTAGAATTACCTGATGGTACAGACGGTTTTGTGGTGTATTATGATGCATCTAGAGTTGGTTTGGGTTGTTTGTTAATATAGAGAGGTAAGGTCATAGCTATGCCTCTAGACAGTTGAAGCCTCATGAAAAAAATTACCCAACCCATGATCTAGAATTAGTTGCTTAGTGTTTACATTGAAAATCTGAAGACACTATCTGTATGGTGTGCATGTTGATGTGTTCATGGATCACAAAAATTTACAGTATGTGTTTACTCAGAGGGAGTTGAATCTCCGTCAGAGAAGGAGGTTGAAGTTGTTGAAGGACTATGATATGAGCATGTTATATTATTCGAGCAAGGCCAATGTAGTGGCAGATAGCCTTAGTAGGTTGTCTATGGGAAGTGTTGTTCATATGGAGAATGATATGAAAGAGTTAGCTCGAGAAGTTTATCGTTTGGCTAGACTGGGTGTTAGTTGTTGACTCAGCTGAAGGGAATATTTACGTTCAGAGTAGTTCCAAATCTTTCCTAGTTTCGAAAGTGAAGAAGAAGCAAGATATTGATTCTAGTTTGGTCAAATTGAAGCAAACATTTAAAGACCAAAAGGTAGAGGTTTTCTCTCAAGAGGGAGATGGCGTGTTGAGATATCAGGGTTGATTGTGTGTGCCTTGTGTTGATGATTTGAGATGAAGAATTATGGCTGAAGCGCATGGTGTGCATTATTCTATTCATCTAGGTGCTACCAAGATATACCGCGACTTGTGGAAAATCTATTGGTGGAGTGGTATGAAAAGAGATATAGCGGAGTTCGTAGCTAAATGTGCAACTTATCAACAGGTTAAAGTGGAACACCAAAGACCTGGTGGTACATTGCAAGAGTTTGGTATCCCCACTTGGAAGTGGGAAAAGGTGAATATAGATTTTGTGACTGGTTTACCCCAATCACGATGTTATCATGATTCAATTTGGGTTATTATAGATAAATTGACTAAGTCAGCGCATTTCTTGCCAGTCCACACGTATTATACAACTGAGGATTATGCTAAATTATATATCCGAGAGTTAGTCAGATTGCATGGGGTTTCCTTGTCTACCATCTCGGATAGGGGTACTCAGTTTACTTCCTAATTTTAGAGAGCTTTTCAGAAGGGTCTTGGTACCCAAGTCCACCTTAGCTCAGCTTTCCACCCTCAGATAGATGGTCAAGCAGAGAGGACCATCCAAACTCTAAAAGATATGTTGAGGTCATGCGTTATTGATTTCAAGGGTAGTTGGGATGAGCATTTACCATTGATTGAGTTCACTTATAATAACAGTTATCATTCTAGCATTCAGATGGCTCCGTTTGAGGCTCTTTTTGGGAGGAGATATAGATCACCCATAGGTTGGTTCGAGGTGGGTGAGGCCGCTTTGCTTGGGCCTGATGGAGTGTTTGAAGCTATGGAAAAAGTTAAGTTGATTAGAGAAAGATTGAAAACAGCCCAGAGTTGTCAAAAATCTTATGCAGATGTGGGAAGAAGGGACCTTGAGTTTGAGGTTAGTGATTCAGTGTATCCAAAAATTTCACGTATGAAAGAGGTGAAGAGATTGGCAAAAAGGAGAAGCTTTGTCCCCGGTATATTGGCCTTTATAGAATTCTGGGTTGTGTTGGGAAGTAGCTTATGAGTTTGAGTTGCCCACAGACTTGTCAGTCGTTCATCCTGTATTCCACATCTCTGTGGTTAAGAAGAGTGTCGGTGACTCTATTGTTGTAGTTCCTTTAGAAAGCTCAGATATTCAGAACAGTCTTTCTTATAAAGATTAGTTGAGATTTTAGATCATCAAATCCGTAGACTAAGGAACAAAAAAGTTTCCTTGGTCAAAGTTCTTTGGCGGAATCAGTCTGTTGAGGGTGCCACTTGGAAAGCAGAAGCAGATATGCGAGCCAAGTACCCTCACCTTTTCTCCGCAAACTCAGATTTAGCCGAAGGTAATACTCTTCCTTAATTTAGTTCTTTTCTAATCATATATTCAGCTAAATAGTTTTCCTTATGTAAGTTCATGCACTCACAGAACTACTCAGAAGCTCAGAATGATTTAGATTCAGTTTTGCAATTTACTTTAGTTGTGCATTCTATCCTATTGCTTTAAATTTTCCTCAGTATTCTTAGTCTAACCAGCAACATTCGAGGATGAATGTTTCCAAGGGGGAATGTAATACCCGGAACCTTTCCTAGCTTAAACTTATCCCAAAAATATTGAGGATTAGCTTCTTTAATGAATGATGTTTATTTAGTATGGAATTCTTTAGATTTAGGCTTCCATTGCGTAGAAAATTGAATTAGCTTTCCAACGATATAATATTTGCCTAAATCCGATAACCGAGTAGGAAGTTATGACTATTTTAAGTTTCAGTCATAAACCACCGTCGTTTGGACCCTTAACGCGTCGCGGATCAGTGTAAATTTCCAATTATCCCATTCCAGTGGCCTTTCATGATACGACGCATCGTGGAGAGGGTTTCGTTTGTTAATTTCTAGAGGTCCAGCGAGATAATGGCGCGTCGCGCCATATGCCAAAATGGTATTCTAAAGGGGCACCGCGATGTCTCCGTATTGCGGAGTCTGCCCAGTTTCCATTCATCGATTTTCAGTGAGCCATCACAATAGTGGCGCGTCGCTGTGGCCACCCAGATCAGAAAAATATACGTTTTCCAGTTCCATTACAAAGTTTAAAGGGGGTATTTTGGTAAATCTCCAACCTTCAATCCGTCTAAAAATAAAAGATTAATCATATTTGAAAGCACTTTATGCTTTATTCAGCATTCTCTCTCAAACAAAACCCTAAGGCTCATACTTCTTCTTCAAGAAACCCAAAATTTCCTCCATCAATTCTCCAAGATAATACAAGATTGAGAATCCCCAATTCAAGAACTCCAAGAAGTCATCTCCAAAACATTAATAGGGATCCAAGATTCAAATTTTCCATCAAAGATCATAAATTAAGGTATGTGGGGTTTGAACAAGGATAATTCTTTCATCCTTGTACCCAAAACTTTATTTTAATTATAAATTTACTGCAATTTATGAGATTTCCCATGAAATTAAAGTTAGGGTGTATGCCCATTATCATTATTTGCAAGATTATGAGATTTACCATGATTTAGAAGTTGAATTAATGACTATATTCATATTTCTATGCATTATGCAGAAATTTCTAGATTTTATGATGAATTATGAGTGTTTAAAATTATCAAGTATGAATTTTAAGATGTTTAACATGAGCTTGATGCATGGGTCACTAAGCCCCAATTTAAGATTGTTATTTCGAGATTATTTGTTCCATGAGCACCCTCAGATAAGATTATTCACATATTTCGATAAAGATTTGACCTTTTGGTCCTACGCTAAGATAAGAATCCACTTTGTTCAGATAACTTGAGATTTAAAGAAAGAAAAACATAATTGGTTTTATTGTAAACCCTTGTGCTATTTTTTTAGTGGATTTCTTAAGATCTTGAGCATAAGAATGGGAGTAGTATTTAGCACCGAGATAGGTAGGTTACTACAGTTTCATACCCCAGAACTACGTGCCAACGTAGGATTCAGATTTATTCCCATTTCTACGTGGATGACTTAGATTGTGATCACTTAAGATAGAATTTCTATTCCGATAGAAAGGGTAGAACAACCCTACCTAATGGGGGCTAGACATGGGACTCCATGGATGCTCACGTGGTGTATGCCTGTTAGAAGAACCTCCCAACAGATGTCCCCTACTCTTCAACAGTCTATTAATTTAAAGATTTAAGATAAAAGCATATGTTTTGGAAGTTATGGTCTTAAGATTTTAAGCCCTAAGATAAGCTATTTTACAGACTTCAGAACTATGTGTAATGGCTCACAAGATTTACGTTATATGTCTTATCAATTATGATTATGATTTTCAGATTTCAGATTACTCAAGCCTGTGTGAGTCATTTACATTTAGCACACATGATTTTATAAACTGTGATGATATTGTTTACTTATTGCATTCGCCCCTATATACTCAGTACATCCTCAAAGTACTGATCCACACATATGTCTATGTGCTACATTGTCTCATAATGTAGGTTCAGGTGCTCAATCTTAGCAGTGTGAGTAATCTTCGAGCATCTATTCTACATTCCTGGAGTTGGTGAGTCCTCATAGTTCGGGGACTTAGTTGTTTACACTCTCAGTTTATTAGCAGATGTTTCCCATTTTATTTCAGACAGTTTGAGTCAGCTGGGGCCTGTCCTAGTGACTCTCTAGATTCAAATAGTAGAGGCTTGTCGGACTACCAAATTTAGTATTCAGATTTTTATTTTAGTACTCAGATTTCTAGTATTTGTTTTATCAGACTTTTAAGATTAGTATGATTCAGATATACCCAGATGATTCAGACAGTTTTCCACGTATATTATAATTTTTCATTTATATTTTCCCCTATTTTGAGGTTCAGATTTAGAAAAGGCAATCAAGGTTAGCTCAGGACTACTTGTAGTTCGAAGCACCGTGTGGCGTCCCGGGGATCAAATTTTGGGGCGTTACAGAGGAGATGTTAACCATAGAGGGGTTTTTTTGGGCTTGTTTGGTATACTATGCTTCAGAAAATTATATGTCATAGACTCAATTATGGGTGACTTTAGATATTTTTGACCCCAATAAGAAATGTCTTTAAAGAATAACCTTCCTCACTTTTTAAGTATAGTACAAGTACCATTTTGCCCCTCTACACCTCAAATATATTTTTTGAACCTTCCATACTTATTTGTCACTCAATTTTTTTCTTTTTATTTTCACTTTTTTTTCTTTAATTTTACTATTCTATTTTTTATTATTTTTTATTTTTTATTTTTCCTTTAATTTTATTATTCTATTTTTTTTATTTTCACTTTTTATTTTTTCATTTAATTTTATTTTCATGTTTTAATTCATTTGTCTCAACCTTTATTTTTTTCTCTTTTTTCTCAAGCATTATCTATTTCTTTTTTTAATTCATTTGTCTTTAACCTTTATTTTTGTTTTTTATCAGTTCTCTTTTTTTCCTCATTTTTCTCAAACTTTATTTTTATTTTTTCCTCTCATTTTTTATTTTCTCAATTTTTTTAATTCTTTATTTTTTTTATTAATCTTTATTTTTTTTGTTGCCTTTTTCTTCTCACTCTTTTTTTTTCTCTATTTTGTTTGGTCGTTTTTTCTTTTTTCAGTTCTTTTTTTTTTTCTTCATTTTTCTCAAATTTTATTTTTATTTTTTCTCTCATTTTTATTTTTCTCAATTTTTTTAATTCTTTGCTTTTTTCTTGATCTTTATTTTTTTTATTTCCTTTTTTTTCTCAATATTTTTTTTATTTCTCTATTTTGTTTGATCGTTTTTTTTTTCTCAACTTCTATTATATTTTGCTAATAAATAAAAAATTGGATAATCCACAAAGGTATCTTTTTTTTTTACATCAAAGCAAATTTAAGGGCATGAATTGTTGTTACGAAGTTTTTTGAAAATTCTTGAGATAAGTCATGTCTCTAAGGAGATAGTTGTAGAATATTTCATAAATAAAGGCATAATGTGGTAGTGTCAACTCTTGCCCGTGGGGCATAGTTTATTATTTAAAAATCCTTGAGTTAAGTCTTACCTCTAAGGCAAGAGTTGTAGAACATCCCATAAATAAAGACATAACGTGGTAGTGTCAATTCTTGTCCGTGGGACATAATTTGTAGTTTGAAGATTTTTGAGCTAAGTCTTGCCTCTAAGGAAAGTGTTGTAGAACATCTCATAAATGAAAGACTTTAACGTGATAGTATCAACTCTTGCCCGTGGGGAATAATTTGTAGTTTGATAGTCCTTGAGCTAAGTCTTGCCTCTAAAATAATAGTTGTAGAACATCTCATAAATGAAAACATAACATAGTAGAGTCAACTTTTGCCCATGGGGCATAATTTGTAGTTTGAAAATCTTTGAGCTAATTAAGTCTTGCCTCTAAGGCAAGAGTTGTAGAACATCTCATAAATGAAAACATAACGTGGTAGTGTTAGCTCTTGCTCGTGGGGAATAATTTGTAGTTTGAAAGTCCTTGAGCTAAGTCTTGTCTTTAAGGCAATAGTTGTAAAACATCTTATAAATGAAAACATAATGTGGTAGAGTCAACTCTTGCCCGTGGGGCATAATTTATAGTTTGAAAGTCCTTGAGCTAATTAAGTCTTTCCTCTAAGGTAAGAGTGATAAAACATCTCATTAATCAAAATACTATGTGGTAGTGTCGACTCTTGTCCGTGAAATATAACTTGTTGTTTGAAATTACTTAAGCCAAGTCTTGTCTCTAAGGCGATAGTTGTAGAACATCTCATAAATGACAACATAATGTGGTAAAGTCAACTTTTGCCCGTGGGGCATAATTTGTAGTTTGAAAGTCCTTGAGCCAAGTCTTGTCTCTAAGGCGATAGTTGTAGAACATCTCATAAATGAAAATATAATGTGGTAGAGTTAACTCTTGCCCGTGGGGCATAATTTATAGTTTGAAAGTTCTTGAGTCAAGTCTTGCCTCTAAGTCAAGAGTTGTAGAACATCTCATAAATGAAAATATAATGTGGTAGAGTCAACTCTTGCCCGTGGGGCATAATTTGTTGTTTGAAAGTCCTGAGTTAAGTCTTGTCTCTAAGACAATAGTTATAGAACATCTCATAAATGAAAATATAATGTTGTAGAGTCATGCCCGTGGGGAGTAATTTGTTGTTTGAAAGCACCTGAGCTAAGTCTTTCCTCTAAGACAATAGTTGTAGAACATCTCATAAATCAAACTACAATGTGGTAGTGTCGACTATTGTCCATGAAACATAACTTGTTGTTTGAAAGTCCTTGAGCTAAGTCTTGCCTCTAAGACAATAGTTGTAGAATATCTCATAAATGAAAACATAACGTGGTAGAGTCAACTCTTGCCCGTGAGGTATAATTTGTTGTTTGAAAGTCCATGAGCTAAGTCTTTCCTCTAAGGTAAGAGTGATAAAACATCTCATTAATCAAAATACAATGTGGTAGTGTCGACTCTTGTCCGTGAAATATAACTTGTTGTTTGAAAGTCATAAGTCTTCCCTCTATAATGTAGTAGTATCAATTCTTGCCCATGAAACGTAGCTAATTGTTTGAAAGTCGTAAGTCTAGCCTTTATAATGTGATAGTGTCAATTCTTGCTCATGAGATGTAACTTGAATGGAAGAAATCGAAGAGAAGAACAAAAATAATAAAAATTACGGAAAAAGAAGAAAAATATTAAAAAAAAATTAAAAAAAATGTAGAAGTTGAGAGAGAATAGGAAAAAAATAAAAGTTGATAAAAAAAATTAAATAAAAATAAAGGTCGAGAAAAATCCAAAAAGAAAAAAATCAAAGAAATATATATATATATATATATATAAAAGTAGACGTAGAAAGGTGTAAAGAAAAAAAAGTAAGGGTTGAGAAAAACTACAAAGAACAAAAAAAAAAGAGAAAATAAAAAATAAAAAATAAAAATAATATAAAATAAAAAAAAAGAAGTTGAGAGGAAAAAAAGGAAAAAAAGTAAGGGTTGAGAAAAATAAAAATAAAAAGAGAAAGGAAAAAATAAAAATTAAAATAAAATTAAAAAGAGAAAAAAAATAAAAGTTAAAAGATATAAATATGAAGTTGTTATCCATTATGAGGATCATTTACGTAATTTATTCCTTTGATCAGGGGCAATTTTGTCCCAAAAATATTAATTAATAGATAAAGACTATTTTAAAAAAATTCTTTTATTTGAGATTAAAATTTGAAAATCACTCCAATTTAAATATATTTATTAGATTCACCCAATTCTATATTGTTTGGGCTCTTGATTTTAGGCCCATTAAAAGTGAATGTACTTGAGAGACTATGGGCTATGATTGTGGTTATGTGGCCAGTAAAAATTTACTAAAAATTATACAAATATATAATTTATGTTTTTAATATTACAAAAAATCTAACTCTCTCAAAATATCACAAAAATCTCAACAAATATATAAAATGTTATGTATATATCGATTATGTTATTTATATTAATAGGCAGAAAAAGTAAAATAATTAAAAAAGTAGGCGAAAGTATAATTATTTGTTGATATTTATGTTATTTATATAAAAATTTAGAGTAAAATTCATTTCAGGAAATTATGCCTAGCATCTCCCAAATTAGGTGGTTTTGAATATTTGCTTCCCAAATTTCGGCTCTTGAACTTCTGTCTCCCAAAGTATAGGGTCTTGAAGTTTTATCTTCACTAAATAAGTTTTTAATATTTTCCTATGAGGCAAAACTTCTGAAGGAGAGACAAGAAACGGGCTTAGCATATATTGGACGAGGATGATTAAGATGGAAGTTTTTGTTTTGGGGCCGACAGGGTTTAATGTTGTCATGTTTGTTATTTAGGGTTTAGGGACCCTAATGATAATGGTGGGATTTTGGTGAAGAAAAAGGTTGATAAATGGAGAAAGGGGAAGATGAAAGGGGTTTTTTTGGGCTTGTTCTTTTTTTTTTTTTTGGAGGGGTGTGTGTGTGTGTGTATTGGGCTTTAGATTTAGGCCCATTAAAAGTAAAATGCACTTGGGAGACAATAGGCCATGAATGTGGGTAGGCAAAATTTCAAAAAATAGCTAATATTTACGCAATAAATAATGCATTATAGCTTAATTTTGCCTAATTACATGATTTAGCTATTGTTTAGTAGTTAAATATATAAGTTAAAGACTATATATATAAATACAAATTTTTCCTTAGAGATTTGTATATGAGACTTGAAATTCGTTTTGTATTCAAATACAAACCTTTTTTTTTAGAGAGATTTGTATATGAGTATTGAAATTCGCTTTGTATATAAATACAGACTTATATGAGCCTCAAAGTTAGAGAGTTGTAAATGAGCCACGAAATATACAAATATAAAAGAAATATATATTTTGCTGTTTAATCTAAACCTTAGTTATAAATGATAATTATCTTAAATATTATCTATGCCTCGTAATTATAGTTTGATGGTTTCCACTCCACATAAATTTTCCTTGTGTGTATGTGGCCTGTAAAAATTGAGAAAATTTTAGAAACTGCTAACCTTTAAGCGAAATTCAACATCCTTAGATAGACTTTGGCTAATTACAATTCCTAACTACATATTAATAGTTATTTTAATAACTAAATATATTTACCTCTTGAATTTAATATCCGAGTACAAATACAAATGCGTCTTATAAATACATATACATATGCATGTTGAATAGAGGTTCAAAAAAGTTCAACTGTATAACTGAATACATAAAAAATACACATATGAAAATACACAAGACATCAAATACCTATACTTTTGGTATGATGTATATTAATATGTATATGTATTTGGTATGTATTGTATATTAGCTGAGAATGATAATAGTTTCAAATATTAGATCTGAATGATAATTATTTCAAACCTTAATTGCAAATTGTAATTATATTGGGATGTCTTTTATGTCAAGTAATTTAAAGTAAAATCTGTTTATTTGAATTAGGCCCTGATATACAGAAAAAAGAAGTTAAAACACTAATATGAATATCAAATTTTATCTCATGTCCTTCGTTCTCTTTCGTAATTTTCTTTCTTTAAACTTACAAGTTTACAAGATTATTTTTACAATATACCTCTTATAAAAAATATTTTTTTATTCTTTTTAAAGTAGATGTATCAAATTTTAGTACACAAAAGGAAGAAAAAAGTGAGAGCGGAGAAAAAAGAGGGTCTTAAAGTGGAAAAATAGGAAAAAAGAGGCAGGAGTGAATTTTCTCCTGTACATAGCTTTTTGCAAGTTAACACATCAATGAAATTTTAAATTTTGGAACTTAATGGGAACTCTAATGGGTCGTTTGGTTTGAGGTATAAAAAATCTAAAGGATAAGTTATTCCGAGATAAAATAAAAGATCACTTAATCCCTTGTTTGGTTGGAGGAATTAATCCAACCCGGGATAACTTATCCCAACATTTTCCCCTTAGTGATGGAATAACTTATCCCATATACATGGTGGGATAAGTTATCCTGGGATAACAATTTCCCAACCAAACGACCCCTAATAAGTGTAATTGGGAGACACTTCGGTCCATATTTCATGTCGATATTAGAGCATTGAGAAAATTTTTTCCTAGTACAAGAAGATTAGAAAAGACACACTATAATAAGTATTTTAGTACTCTTTGTTTCATTTTAGTTGGAGACATTCTATTTTACGTGATGATAAAAAATTTGAATAATGAATTTTACTATTTTACCTTTTATCCTTATTAATGATATTAATTGGGCATAAAATTGGACATTGAAATTGTAATTGTTCACATTTAATGTATACTGTTAATTGTAAGGATAAAATGGAAAAGAAATTAATTAATTCTATCCATATTTACTACTGACAGAAAATTATGAGACAATAATGATATTATTTCACGTCAGTTCACTGTACAATTCTTTTTCTGCCTAGCAAAAGTTACACTGAGAAAATTTGAAAAATGAGAATTAAAATTTGCTAAAATCATGAAATTTTATGTATAAGATCTTATCCTGATTGTACTATATATATATATATATTATACATGAAAGGTACTTCGTCCGATCCATTTTTTGGTGCATTTTTTTTTTAGTTTGTATAAAAAAGAATACCTCATAATAATTAAAAATAATTTAATTTTAAAATTTTCTCTTTATCTTTAATTAAATGATTTACGACCATAAATTATTCAAGAATTATTTTTTTATCATAAATTTCAAATTTTTTTATTTTTTTTCTTAAACGTTATGTCAAGTAAAATATTGCCACCTAAAATAAGACGAGGGAGTGATATTTTCTGTGTAAACGTAGAGTCAGTTTTTGTATCAATGTGTACAATGTCCTTTTCTCTGTAATAAAATTCTTCAATTTACGGTTAATGGAGTAGGCAATTCTTATTGACATTATTGCCTTTTAGAGTAAAATATAGTGTTGAAATAAGTGAATAATTTTTGGAGACTTCGCTTCAATCTATAAAGAGTTTTGTGAAATCAATATATATATTTCTGTTAAGTAGTATTTAAAATATCACTACGCAAAAATAGTTTGATAAAAAGATTAAAATCAATCAGAAACAACCCTAAGGTGGATCTAGGAAGGGCGAGACCTTTTTTGTTTTAATTTTTAGTGTATTTATATAGATTTTGAATTCCCTGGATACAAGACTACAGTCTTAGGCATCACCATATTTTTATTTTTCAAATCTCCATAGTAAAATTTTTGAATTCGCTACTACTCCACTGCACATAAATAATGAGTAAGTTTTGCGTAAGATTCGTATCTTTAAAGAGTAAGTTTGTCGTTGATATATAGTTTATTCAAAAAGTAAGTTTGAGTTGCATGAAGTGTAATTAATTAAGGTTAGAGAGGTCCTAATTATTGTTATCAATTAGAATAATTTATGATCGACTTGATTAGACCACAAATTGTATTAACTCCAAATGCATTTTACGGATTTTTCCCCATAGTGTAGGACTTTGTAATATATACTTCCAATTTCGGGGAAAATATTTGTTGATTTGATAGAAAGCACCTATTTAATTTTCTCTTCAAATCGTGCACATTTCTTCATAGTTGAACTAAATTATAAATGTTTGGTTGTGATAAAAATAGCTAGGAGTGGTTGGAGGAATATAAATATATATAATTAAAAAGAAGTGGTTCGAGGACAAAATGTCACTTCTTTTATTTCATCATTTCATGATTGAATTGAAATAGTGAAATATTAGACTTTTCATCCTCTTCCAATAATTATATAAAATTATTGCAAGTTAATTATTCATTATTTCACCTAATTGATTTAGTAAATCAACTCTTTTTTCTTGGAGATTTTTTTTATATCGACTTCTTCAAGTTTGTTTATCAATATAATAGATTGCCTTTCTAATATGATTTTCATCATTTAAATGTTACAAAATCAGTACTCTGACCATGATTCCAATGCCTAGTGGATTTAATACGCCAAAGTATAAAATAATATTTCAATATTAATATTTTAAGGTACCACGTAAATTTTCTATATACCTAGTGGATAGATGGTTAAGTTTCTAGTTAGGACAAAAAATATAAATGAAAAAGTAGGTTTGTCTATTTACTATACTATATCTTCTTGATGAATTCTTAAAACCTATGTTTCTAAGAAGATTTGAGATTTTTTTGCATTATTGGAGTACTATTTTAACCTATTTGGATTTTTGTTTTTATATATCCAACTAGATTCTGCTACCAGCAAATCTCTTATATACATTCTTATTAAAGACTTTTTGGCTAATAGAAATATTCTCTCTTTCAATGTATTTTAGTTACCACAAAATCCAACTTTTTTTTTTTTTTTTGGGTAAAATAGATCTTGAGAGTCATGAATCATATATATGTGTAAAATATCTTGAAAATTCAATAATAACAATAACAACTATATCCAAAATCCAAAACAAATTGAAAAACTAACCTACTCTTGTGGAAACTTTGGCTAGTTTGGTACTAATGGAGTTAGTTTCTCGCACGTAGAGTGTTGAGTTGAGCATATTTCTTTGAAATCTTTTGTGAAGTTAATAAGTAAGTTGAAGACGAAAAATAATTTTTGTGATAACTTTTATATTCATTTGTGACTTTTTGTCTATACGACGTATTACTTTGGATAATGAGATATGACTCTCTTCTTGTTTAGAAAAGTAAGATAGATCCATCTTAACTAATTCATATATGTCATATATGTGGTGATTTTGTATAGAATATTCTTGTGCTTACTTGTATCATCTGAAACTAATGCAATTAATTTTTCGATGTATACTACTTATAGTTATAAGTTTGATTGAAGGGATGAACATAAGCAATTTTTGTTTACTTTTAAAAAGCTTCTTTATACTTTCTAGCATATCATTGCACAAATATTATCACTAGTTAACTCAGTTTGGTAAAAGTGGTCACCAATAAAATGATTTAGGTTAATTCTGGAAGAGTAATTGATTCCTTTAACAAGAAAGGCTATTTGATGAAACCCTAATTTATGGACATTGATTAATTAAAAGTAATCATAAGTGGATTTGGACCTGCAAAACACAACTTTAATAATTAAGACAATTTCCTTTTTTTAACTTTATGTTTAACTAAATGTTGCTTTAAGTCAAAGTTATTCAGTTAAACAGCTCCATCCTTGTTAAAGAAGTTGTATTAACGTGTCAACACTCACAGAAAGAAAATAATTTAATTAATAGTACCAATGTTGGCTACTTATATCTATAATCTATATCTATATGTATATCTATATCTATAATCTATATGTATAATATATTAAAAGTGTGAAGACCCTTTCAAAAGTGAATCAAACTTTTTACCCTTCATTAAAAGTTTTTTGGTTAGATAAAATCGTCTTTTCGCCTTTTTTCACCAATTATTATATCAAAATTATAAATTAAAAAGATAAATGATTGGAAGGTTTGTTTTTTCGTGGGATTTGTCTAAAGTGGAAAAGTTATTTTTGGATTTTTTTTGGGAAAAGAGCCACTAAAATATACTTCAATATATGAAAATTCTGATAAATTACTAATTAGTGTACCAAAATTATAAATTAAAAAGCTAAATGATTGAAAGTTTTTTTTTACGTGGGTTTTGTCTAAAGTGAGAAAGTTATTTTTGAAATTTTTTTGGGAAAAGAACCACTAAAATATATAAATATATGGAAATTCTGATAAATTACTACTTAGTATCCTTATTGATTTCTGAATGTAAATTGTTATAATTTTGGATTCTTCTTCATCATACATTGTTGTGTTGGTAAAGGTCTATCCAAAGACAAAAAAGCACGTGAACTTGCATTATTTTTGTCAACCATAAATTTTTATGGTAGAGAAATAAATACTTGAGAGATGACTTAATCACAACTTCAACAAGAATGCATCGATTACCTTAAATCGGTGAGTGATCTCTTTTTAATCTATAATTTTTTTATTAATAAATTTGAGAGTAAATTCTTTCACTTCAAGATAGATTTTATCCCTCTAGGCTGCACGAAGTTAAAAAAAATGTTTGAGATGTTTTTTGCAACACTTGAGTAGCTATGAATATTCACAAATAAAGAGGGAGGCATATGAAGTTGTTATTATGGATGCAAAATTTTTATACAAGGTGATGATTGAGGATTCAAGCATAGGGTCAAAAATTATGAGAGGCAAAAAGTTGCAACAACGCTTAGGGTTGACGAATGCAAGATGATATTTTGTTGTTTTCTTTGTTTCAATTTTGGTGTCTATTAATTTGATTAAGTTTAAAATATAAAGAGATTTTGAATCTTGTGGTTTTAAATTAAAGATGTATATAATATTTTAAATATTATTGCCTTAAACTTATCAAATACTTCCTCCAACCTATATCTTGTTGGGTTGAAAAAAGTGTCGTATTTTTATTTTTTAAAAAAGTTAGGCTTTAAGAAAAATTTTATGGGAAAAGAACACATCTAAACTATATGAATATATAACACCTTGTTAAAATACTAATTAGTATTCTTTTTGATTTATTGATCCTCAATTTCTATAACAAGTCCTTATAATTTTATATTCCTCTTCATGATCAGTGATCACTTTTGCAACATTTTTTTCCCCTCAACTTTATCGTTACATCTTCTTCATCAATTTTGTCCTAAATTTTGATTCAATTTTCATATTTTCTTAATCATAAAATCTATACATTTTTATTATTGATTTGATGAATACAATATTAATTAGTTGAATCTGTTTTAGCTGAGATGTAACAATTCGTTTTGAAATTTTATATGACTGATAGTAGCATGTTTTTGTCAGGTTCTACCCTTCTACGGCTGAAAATTAAAGTTTGATCATGTGTAACTAAAAACTTCTACAACTGTAAGCTTTGCTGGTATATTATTACTACTGGTAGAACAATACTTGCATGAAGTTTAACTAGACATCACACTTGTGCATGTTGTAAGTATTGTGAAAATGTATATAATAGTATGCTATTAAACTTATATTGCAGTAGTCTTGTGCCAGAAAATGTATATAATAGTAAGCTATTGAACTTATATTGCAGTAGTCTTGTGCCAGATTAGTTAGATGCTAAAGACTTGGTAGCCACTAAATTCTACTTGGGTGAATGTTTTTTTGAGACTAATTGCTCGGATAAGTTAGTAACAAATTTAAATGGAGTTTCACAATTAGCATTTTTCAGATACACTTAACAACTATAACAAGAAATTCACCTGACTTGTTATGAACACCTTATTTTGTCAATATTTCGATAGCTGGCTCAAACTAACTTTCATATGGATAGTTAGGAGGAATTGAAATAGATCTCAGAATGATAAAAGAATAAGTACTCTCCCAACTACAATCCTAATTAGGTTTTGAAAAAAATATGTATGATTCATTTTAGTACTTTGTATTTTGATATAACACTGTCTTTACTTGATTAATTTGTGTTAGCATGTTAAGAAAGTGACGGGCCATTGATGTATGTTTTGTTTGCATCGACGATGCTCAAGTTGTGATTGATTGCTTAATTTTCGTTGCTAAGCTTGTAAAGAAATGATTGAGGTTTTCAGAACACTCTTGACATGTTAAATAAGCATCTCAAACTATTTTGAAGAGATTAGGTATCAAGAATAAATGGAAGAAGATATTTATGATAATGTAATTAAAATATATTCTTAGATATTTCAGAAATAAGTTATAATATATTCGCATAAACTCAAATTATCTTACTTTGACTCTTTTCTTTCAATTGATATAATTTAAGGTTCGAGAAAATATGATAGTGTAAATAGCTTCCATCTATTCCACTATATTACATCAACCTAGTTACTTTAACCTCTCCTGAAGGGGAATATTTATGGATAAAATATTCTTTAGGCAAATTCATTGGTGCAACTTTTGGCTAGCAGTAAAGTTAGCTTTGCATTCTCTTTGCGTTATCTCTCAACTTTCAGGTATTTATTGATGAAGGCATGGTGAAAGTTACTTAATTCCATGATACTACAGCGAAAAGAAGGCTAAAACTTGAGGTAAGACTTTAGCTATATATTACTATTTAAGTATCTCACATGGTTAAAATTATGTAGCTCTATCGAGAGAAAAAAGTTTTCATCATATTCACCTATTAGTTTAACCACCTACAATAAATAAATTTTTTCATTATTTAACATACAATATTATTCATAATGAGATCACTGAAATTTTTTTGCATAGGATCCGTTGAATGTGCCTATATACTGTTGACGTCTTATATTTTCTTATTCAATAAAAAGTTGACTCCACATCCAAGTTTGGAACAATCCTAGCAGTTGCTTCATTGTTCAGTCTGTGGTATTTTTCTTTTATTTTATTTAACCGTGTGAATGAATTATAAATTTCTTGCAAATATATGTTGGTCTTGCCAAATTCGGAAGCACAAACTTCACGATTAAATAATAATAAAAAAGTTAAAATCATTGGTTAGTAAAAAATATATAGTTTACTTTTCACTATAGAACCTTAATCGGATTGATTGTAGCGTAAATATATACAAATTTTATTTAAGAAAACATGATTACACTGTACATTTTTATTTTGTTTCTATTGATTTTGCCTAAGATTGGAAGCTATTTGATTGGAAGCTATTTTAATTTTTTTTTCCTTATGTTCTTCTTCACAGTTGATTTGTCTTCAATTCTTTTTTTGAATTTCTTATCCTGATATGTGCAAAAAAGAGACGTACTGAAAAGTTATTTTTCTCAAAATGTTATGATAAAGTGCATAATCTGTCCTCATTCCTGATTATACTATGTGTTTGTATTAAATTTGGTAATCCACTTCATGCACATCAAATAAAAGCTTCCAACTTTGGCTTACTTCTAAATCCCACCTCCCCTCAATCTAGAAATATAGTGTCGATAGATTAACTATGTTCTTGAAAAACACTCTGTATTATATGGTAATGTCTATCTTTTTATGTCTTACTTAATTTTATTGGATGGTGATAAGGATTGACAGAAATATTATAGGTTGTGAAAGGTGAATTGAAAGAAGGATTATTCCATCTTATAAACTAGAGATATGAAATATTATATTATTGTCAAAAACATTCTCAAAAAAATGAAGCTAAATGGATGGTTCTTTAATCATATTGAGTACTCAATGTTTACTCGCAAAGATGTCACACCCCTTTTTCGCTCGAGGAATCGAGGTC
>NC_061119.1:16794267-16800391 GCF_002878395.1 Capsicum annuum | reverse complement strand
TGTCACATAAACAATATCAAACTCTGTAAGCAATATCTGCCATTTCGCGAGTTTGCCTGTGGGCATAGGCTTCTGAAAAATGTACTTTAAAAGATCCACATGAGAGATAAGGTAAGTAATATAAGATGACAAGTAATGTTTCAGCTTTTGGCCTACCCAAGTTAAGGCACAACACGTTTTCTCAAGAAGAGTGTACTTGGCCTCATAAGTGGTAAACTTTTTGCTGAGGTGGTAGATGGCTTGTTCTTTTCTTCCTGTGACATCATGTTGACCCAATACACAGCCAAAAGAATTATCTAAAATAGACATGTACAATATCAAGGGTCGGCCTGACTTTGGAGGAACGAAAATAGGCGGATTCGACAAGTGTCTCTTAATTCTGTCAAATGCCTCTTGACATTCTTTAGTCCATTCAACTTTAACATTCTTCTTCAACAACTTGAATATTGGCTCGCAAGTTGTCGTAAGCTGAGCAATGAATCTACTGATATAATTCAACCTTCCAAGTAAACTCATCACCTCCATTTTATTTTTTGGTGGAGGTAAATCTTGGATAACTTTTATTTTTGAAGGATCTAACTCAATACCACGTCGACTGACTATAAAACCCAAGAGTTTTCCTGACGGAACTCCAAATACACATTTTGCTGGATTAAGTTTGAGATCATACCTCCGAAGCCTTTCAAAGAATTTTCTCAAATCTTTAATATGATCAGATTGCTCTCTCGACTTAATGATCACGTCATCCACATAAACTTCAATTTCTTTGGTTATCATGTCATGAAAAATTATGGTCATTGCCCTCATGTAAGTTGCCCCAACATTCTTTAATCCAAAAGGCATAACTCTATAATAATATATCCCCCATGGAGTACTAAATGATGTCTTTTTCGCATCTTCTGGATCCATAATGATCTGGTGATACCCCGCATAACAATCCACAAAAGAAGCAAGATCATGTTTGGCACAATTGTTTAGCAAAATATAAATAGTGGGAAGTGAAAAATTATCTTTCGAACTTGCTTTATTTAAATCACGATAATCAACACACATCCGAACTTTGCCGTCCTTCTTGGAACAGGGACAATATTTGCCAACCAAGTAGGATACTGGGCCACTCGAATGACTTTAGCCTTAAGTTGCTTTGTGATTTCCTCTTTAATTTTTATACTCATATCGGTTATGAGCTTTCTTAACTTCTGCTTGACAGGAGGAAAAGAAGGATCAATTAGCAACTTATGAACTACCAAATTAGTGCTCAAACCGGGCATATCATCATAAGACCACACAAAGATGTCTTTATACTCATGCAAAGCTTCAATTATAGCTTTCTTTTGTTGTGGTTGAACATGTACACTTATCTTAGTCTCCCTAATATTTTCATGATCTCCTAAATTGATCGCCTCAATTTCTTCCAAATTGGGATTTGTCTTATTCTCAAAATGTTTGAAATCTTTGCATATATCCTCAAATGTTTCCTCTTCATCGTATTCAACCTCTTTATTCATTATTTCAAAATTAGATTGGGTTTTAAAATCTGGTTGACAATTCTTCATGCATGTCATATCATTATAATCGGCATAGAAAGAACTGTATGATAGAAAATAAATAAATAAACATCAGACCCAAAATAAAACAAAAAGAGACTATACTTTATTAAAAATAAAGCTAGAAAGAGTTTTAACCTAAAATACCAAGATAAAGGTGTGAATTACAATCCTAAAATTACAGAAAAACAAGCTACTAAGATTGTAAGAAAAACAAACAAACTACCAAGACTCCTTCAGAATAGGGAGAGGAGTGGCCTCCCAATTGTTAATCTGGACATCAGGGTCGACAAACCGCACATCTGTATCGCTGGTACCTTCTTCGATTTCAACCATATCAGCTTCAATGAACATATTCTGAAAAAGGTTAAGCAACTCTATACCATCATAATTCATTGATTCTACAGCAGGTAACTTGGAGGATCCGACATCACTGAATTTGATAAAAGACTCGTGAAGTGGCAGTATCAGTTTGGTAAGTGACCATGACTCTTTCTTACGCTTTTTAGCCTTTTTTATATCTTCAGCGGTAGGCTCGTATCCCAGAACAAAAGTACCAAAGTTCTCATAGAGGTTTACTGGATGAACTATGCCTTGCAAAAATATCCCTAGACCTTTTCCTGGTTCAAAACCATGCTTCAACATTTCATTCATTACCATAAAAGATGTAGAGGACAATTGTGGTCTTGCAATGAGATTCCCCTCGAGGATATACTCAACAGCCACTACCTCAGAAGCTTGATGAATTAACACATTGGCAGTATCTACTTCGATGGAAGAAACGGAGTAGTCTTTATACATTGATAAGTCTCCTTCACCATGAACAACTATCTCTTAGCTGTCACATTCGAATTTGACCATTTGATGCGACTGCTTTAGCCCTATGAATCCATGGCCTTCTCAATAACATATTATATGAAGCATCAATGTTCAGCACTTGAAAATCCATAGCAAAATCCATAGGCCCGATTGTCAATATGAGTTCTATTTCACCAATGGCATCAGTTTTTGATTCGTCAAAACCTTTGACGCACATATTATTAGGTCGAATTCTTTCCACATTAACATTTAACTTTTGCAAAGTTGACATAGGACAAATTTTAGCGCCTGATCCTCCATCAATTAACACTCGAGTGATGATGAAATGTTCACATTTCACAGAAATGTGCAGACCTTTGTTATGCTCCATACCTTCTATAGGCAATTCATCGTCTGAAAAAGTAATTTTATTTGCTTCAAGGATCCTTCCAACAACTTTTTCCAGCTGATTTACTCTAATCTCACTAGGAACACATGCTTCATTAAGAATCTTCATTACAGCCTTGCGGTGTTCCTCTGAATGTATCAATAAAGTCAACAAAGAAATCTGTGCTGGTGTCTTCTTCAACTGTTCTATAATAGAATATTCTGGCAATTTTATTTTCTTTAAGAATTCTTTAGCTTCTTCATCAGTGACATGCTTCTTGACTGTCATTTTTTTCTTTACCGCCTTGTTTATTCTTTCTTAACTCTACTGGAGCGTAACATCTTCCAGATCGAGTTAATCCCCCTACTTTATCTACATCTTCAGTCACTTCTTTCCCCTTGTGCACCACCACAACGCGATCATAATTCCAAGGGACTGCCTTGGTATCAATCATAAGCAGTTGTGACACTGGTTTAATAACAATAGGAGCTACGGGAGCTCCTTTTATGATTAAAAGAGGCTTATTGAATCTTCGAGGAATAATGAGTTTTGGCTTTATTTAACTTGATCCAATATTTTCTGAAATCTCTTTCCCCATCACTAAGGGATCATTCGATGATTCGGGTTTTGCTATCACCATCTCCATTTCTACAGGCTTTTCTTTCATCAAATCTACAGCATTTGCTGATTTTTTTGAATCAGTTTTAATTTTAATGATCGGCTTAAAGGAAATCATAGAATCTTCACCATTAAGTATCACTTCGAGCATGTTTGTTTCATTTTAATCTGGCAGCGGATTTACATTTGGAGCTCCTGGACTTTCTACCATAATCTATTGGGTATTAATCAACTCTTGAATGGCTCTTTTTAGATACCAGTATTTCTCTGTGTCGTGCCCTGGGGCATCAGAATAGTATTCACATCTTCTAGAATTGTCCAAATTCTTCGGAGGAGGATTCGGAATCCTTCTTTCAATTGGGTTTAGAACATTCATTTTTCTCAACCTATGAAATAAACTGGTGTAAGATATTCCAATAGGAGTGAAATTATCTTTTACCATGTTATCCCTTTTTGAATTCTGCTTTAGGCCAGAAATTAGACCTCGGAGGACCTCTTTGAACTTCCAGGGCTATTGGATGATTTTGGATTGCTGGTGTACTCCACTGCGGGTAAGAAGGACCTCGAGTATATGGTTGTGTATTTTAAATAGAATATTGGGGGGATGGAACGAAATATAATGGATTCTGTGCGTATGGTTGACGCGCACCTCTCCAATTTTGTCGTGGACCTACCATGACAGTTGCTACATCCTCTTTTCTTTTCTTTCCCCCAAAACTTCTTGTACCACTTTGAATTGCTTGTGTTGCTGCTTTCAAAGTGGCCTGGCTGATGATCTTTCCTGATTTGATTCTGTTTTCTATCATCTCTCCAACTTTGATAACTTCGGCAAATGTGCTTTCGATAGTAGAGAGCAAATGATGAAAATAATCAGGTTCTTGTGCTTGCAGAAAAATATCAATCATTTCAGATTCTTTTATCGATGGTCTGACTCTTGAAACCTGCTCTCTCCATCTGACGGCATATTCTCGAAAACTTTCAGTCATCTTTTTTCTCATGTTGGCAATCGTAGTGCGATCTGGCACTATCTCAATGTTATACTGAAATTGTTGAATAAAATCTTAAGCCATGTCGTCCCACATGTTCCAACGAGAAATGTCTTGGTCAATGAACCATTCAGAAGCTATCCCTGTACGGCTTTCTCCAAAGTACGCCATCAATAATTCTTCTTTTCTCCTACTCCCCTAAATTGATTGCAAAACTTTTTCAAATGAGCTAAAAGATCGTCGTGTCCTTCATATTTGTTAAATTTTGGCATTTTGAACCCTATCAACAAATGGACATCAGGAAACATACATAAATCCTTGTATGAAATGCTTTTTGGTTCACCTACTCCTTGCATATTTCTCATACTTTGTTCCAGGCTTCTAACTTTTCTAGCCATCTCCTCCTGTTCCTCATTCTTAGCAATCTTCTCAATCACGATAGGTGTATCGTGTTGATGAACATGATAAGGTGGATTTTGGGATTTGAAAGTCATTTCAGGAGAATATAACATATCATGATTTGGTTTTCCCATATTCTTCGGTATTGCCGATTGAATACCCGCAGTAGCTGGCGCTACAGAAGTAAAAAGTGGGTTATTTGTGACAAATGGATTTGGTGGGCACATGGTAGAAGTACCAGCAACTCTAGACATATTAGCAAATGGGCCAAATCCTGATGGGTAAAATGGATCACTAGTTTGAGCTGGGTCAGAATTTGGATCATTTGAAGTTGAAAGTCCAGGGATTGAAGAAGGCGGAGCTTGTCCATTCAACCAAGCTTGGTACATCTCTGCCATCTGTTGTTTCAATGACTTTATTTCTTCCATTGATGCTACTTCCTGCGAAATCAACTGATTTTGGTCTTTTTCACTGTCAGACCCTATACCTTCTCTGCGGGTCATTCTTCTTTTACCCTTGTATCTGGTATTATATGGATGTGATGCTAGTTTAAACCACAAATCAACCACCAATTACTTTATCTTTCTGTAACCAAGTAGCAAACGGGTGAGTGTTATATTTTAACACATTACAATGCCAAGTTATATGTCATGCCTCTATATGCACTTTCCAACCTATCATGGAAGGCTTTGTGTTTAATCTCGACTTTTCTAGGCATATTTTTCAAAAGTTATGATCGAACCCTTTGGAGGGTTGCCTACGTATCATGCCAGGACATGAATCAGATCTTGCGTAGTTCGGGAGGAATTTAACAAAATTGTTTTGTCCATTTTTTATTGAAGAAAAATATTTAAAGTAAGTGAAGTAAAACATATGTGATATATATATAGAAATAAACAGTCTACTTTATTACATTCTATAATATAAATGCGGCAAAATAACTGACCCAACTCCTAAAAATAAAATCTACTAACTAACATCTGAAAACCAAAAGACATAACATCTAAACAAGAAGTTTTAGAACTAAAAATGAAAAACTATGACAAAGAAAACAACGATCCATTCAAGGAGACTTCGGTTTAATATGTCCTCCCAAACTCAAATATATGTCCTCCAATGAAGTAGTGAGTCGTTGTCCGAAAGCTGGTAATTATGCCAAAAAATCCTCGCGATCCAACTGCTGATAATCTAAACCCATTCTGGCAGTATCCTGTGCTACACGGTGGACCTTCCCTCGAAGGGAACTGAAGGCCTGATCCCATTCTTGGGCCTTTTGATCTCGAAAATAAACCATCTCTCTTGCACGTTGTTCACAAGCAAAAGCAACCTCCAACTATTCGCGCAATATTCCTCTTTCACGGATCCATTGAGATCTCTCTCGATCAAAT
>NC_061119.1:16750544-16791267 GCF_002878395.1 Capsicum annuum | reverse complement strand
AAACTTCAATCGGAAACTCTTCAACTCTCCTTTCTTTTATTTGATTTCTCCTTTCTGATGTTCTGCTATTGTTTTCTGGTTTCTGATAGTGTAAAAATACTGCTATTGTTTTCTAGTTTCTGATGGTGAATGTCTATCTGTTGTTCTGGGATGAGAGAGTCCCTTTTGCAGAGGAAATTTTGGGGGGGAACAAAAAGAGGGAACAGTTATTTACAAGATAAGATAAAGAGGGAGATTTAAAATTCAAATTATTATATATATATATATATATATTTAATAAAATAAAATAAAAATAATAATAATAGATAGAGATAATAATAAATAATAATAATAAATATAATAATTAATTAATTTTATATTTAACAAAACAAAAAAAGAATTTATAAACGAAAAAAACAAATATAATAAAATAATATTAAAACTATTAATTTATTTATTAAAATTTATAAAAAAACATATATTTTTAATTTTTATATTATTTAAAGTTAGAATAAAAATAAAAACAAAAATTAGAATAAAAATAAAAACAAAAATCAAAATAATATGTGATTAAATATAAAAATATAATATATTTAATATCGATAAACTAAGTTAAAATTTAGGGAGGATAAAAAAGCACGTGTCTACAAAAGATATGCAAAATTGGGTCACTTAGAGAAGTATTTTTATGTAAGAAAATGTTTGAGGGTGGCATATGTCTGATGTTGTTGCATACTCGACATATATAAGTACATTTTGTAAATCTTGAACGCTAAATATTCAGATATCATGAAAAATTTATAGATTTGATGTTTTTACGAACTACTTGGTATATATATATGTGTGTGTGCGCGCGCGCATTGTGATTATTGTATTATTTTGGTTATAATTTTCATTCTGTTACTATTTGCTATTTTTTTTTTTTTTAAAACTAAAGACAACAGATATACTCACAATTCAAATAAGAAAAATATCAATTTGAACAAAAACTGTGTAGAACTAAGCAAACATATTATGTTTATTTTTAATACTTGATTTAAAGTTTTACATTAAAACAATACCATATTTGAGATGCAATATTTATTTATATTATTTAAATTTAAATATATATATAACATTTATTTTAACGTCAATTGCTACTTTCTAAATTTTATTCTTTCTCTATATAGTTTTATTAAATGAATAGAGATACACGTGCAACACACGTATACTAAACTAGTATAAATATAAATATAAATATAAATATAAATATAAATATAAATATAAATATAAATAGGATTATAGAAGAAACCCAAAGTCTTCTTAGTTAGGCTCTTTTAGTTTAGTGCTCGAGACTTGATGTGTTCATGAAAAATAGAACCAAATTAAAAATAAAATTAAATAGAAGAAAAAAGTAGATTTTTTTTTAATTTGATTTTGGTTTAAAATTTTGCAAATCGATATAATTTGATTGTATTTGTGTTTAGCAAAAAAAAAAAAAAAACTAAATCAAACTGACTAAACAAATACACATTTCAGGTAAATGAGACTAGTTGCGAGTTTTTACTAATACCATAAACATACATCTTAACTTATTACATTTACACAAATTTCTACTATTATAAAGTAGCTACAAAAATTTCAACTAGTTATGTATCTTCGTTGAATGTATCGGGAGCTAATTATATATCTCGACAGACCCAAAATTGAAAAAAATACATCGCAAATTAATTATGTATTTTTAGAGAGGAAAATATGTATCTTCGTTGAATATATTATGTATCTCAACAGATCCAAAATCAAAACAAAAATATATCGAGAGCTAATTATGTATCTTTATGAAAAAAAAATATCTCTTCATTGAATGTATCGAGAGCTAATTATGTATCTTGATTGGTCCAAAATCAGAATTTTTAGTAATTATGTAAAATATTAAAATTTTTTGTAATTAAACTTCAAAGTTTAAACTATCGAAATAATATGTTGTTTACCCTTTTATACATGGGTTTAGAGGGGATCATATTAAAAATTACATTGAAATTCTAACAATTCTTTACAAAAAAAATGATCAAATGCAATTTCGATTTCAACTCTGACTTAAAATTTTTAAATAATATGAATAATATTTTACTTTCATGATAAATTGCCCACTAAATTTTACCCTTTTTACAAATGGGAAATAGGACCAACTATTTTGAAATAGGACCACTAAATAGTTGGCAGTTATACTATTTTACTCTATAAGAGGGAACAATAGGACCAAACGAATAAATTCATACATATAGGACAAAGGGTTTGATCACCTAGAGAGATTTTCATAATTCAAATTTATGATACTTATTGTTCGCTTTTGTCTGAGTATATATGGATTTAACTTTTGTTATTTTACGGATATAAAAACTGTATGCTTTTATACAAACTTCAACACTAAATTTAAGAATAATTTTTAAGAATTATAATGAAATTTAACATCTTCAAACATAAGTTCAAATGAATATTCAAATGAACTGTCAAAATGAAGTGTTTATCAACTTTTAAGAAATAAAGACGAAATAAAAATTTTAGAACCAAGTCCACCGACTTCACGGTGTGTCCTTAAAGAATTTATTCTCCTCAAGTACTCGAGGTTATGGAATCTTTTCTCCCAGAATAAAATGGTCCACTTTTTGAAAGTAGCAGTACTTCAAACTTTCAAAAACTTCGAACACACTCCACTATTTGATGATCACGCGAGAGTTTTAGAAGAAAAAGATTGTTTTCAACTCAAAAATTGTACCTTTACCTAAGGAAAAGTTTAGGTATTTATTGCTATTAAGTGTCCTTTCGAAAAGGAAGCAATGGTTCATGAAAAGAGACACCTTTCTGAAACAATATGTCACCTACATCTGGTCTGTGCTAGACCTGCAGGTGATGTTTGATGCAAACCAGTGGCTTCTGCGCTGGACCTGCGCTAGGCAAAGCCTGTCTACGCCAGGTTTGTGGCCGACCTGCATGCATGTCGGTATTTTTGCCGAAACAGTATGTCTCTTACCTCGAAGGGTTGCGTCCCTTCGAGGTGCATTGTGTATGCGTTTTCAATGGGTTTGAAATGCGTCCGCAAATGGAGAAAACCATTTTCATTGAATTTTTGGATTAAAACTTCACTTGTTTTCAAGTTAAACTTTATCCAGAAAATTAATCTCTCAATCAATTTTCCATAGCTGAAGCTGAGAAAATAGCGACAACAATGGCGCAAGGCATCTCATGTTCTTGCTTCACTATCCACTTGAAGGAGTGCTTCTCAATAAAAACACAAGAAAGTTTCTTTCTCCCACCAATGTGAGAGAACTTTACTTTCTTAGGTGAAATTCCACTTTCCCTCCATTTTTCATTCATACATCAACTTAGAACCCAACATCTTTTACTCTACAATGATCATTTAAGCTCTAAACGTATATATAATATGAACTTGAGTTAAAACTTATCAAATACGATCTACTCTTCCGTCATTTACCACTTGTTGGGTTCGAAATTGAGAGGGCATCATGCAGAAGCTATTAGTTGCAAACTTATGAGAGCCTGAAACCGTATTTGCCGATACGGGTAGATTATTATTGTACGCTGGCGACGGCCATGTGGCGTAGTAGATTTAGAGACTCCGACCCTTGTGGCACACTTGGGTTTGGGGCTTCGCTGCTGAGTTAATGGCAGTTTCTATATAGCCCATGAAATTTTTCAGAGTTGTAAGGTATACCACCTAGCGCAGAAGTAACACAGATTTCTCAGAGATGAGATGATTTTTACAGAGTCTTTAAAATGCCCATGTGAATTCTTACTACATGATATATTTATGAACTGTTTTAAATTGCTCTCATATATGTTTATTTATTAATGATTATTTTGGATATGCTCTGCATACCAGTACATCTGTATTTACCCCTCCCCTACCTCTCAGGTTCTGAGACTCAGTCTAGGGGTCCAGATAAGCAGTAGATAATTCAAATAGCTGATCAGATTGTGCAGTGGTGAGCCTTCTCTATTCCAGAAGGCCTGTGTTCTCAGATTTTATCACTTATTTTAGTTTTGGTCTACTGGGGGTCTTGTCCCAGTTTCAGACAGTTGTCAGATTTCATATAGTAGAGATTTTGCAGACCGAGTCAGATGTTATTTAGATGTATTTGATTTATAGTTTACAAACTTATGTTGAATTCAGAGTTGACCATGTTTCCGTAATAGATTATGTTTTCGTATCTTCTTTATTATATGAATGTTGTGCATGATTACCAGATAGAGAAGGGCGTTTCGGTCCTTCATGGTTTGGGATGTCTGTCACGGCCAGGCCTTAGTTCGGGCCATGACACATACCGAGTTCTGAAAGCTATTTTTGGAATGTCACATTCTCTGCCTCTGAGCTGATGATAGCCGAATTTGAGGTCTATCTTAGAGAAGTAACTGGCACCCTGAAGTTGATCGAACAAGTCATCGATTCTGGGGAGTGGATATTTATTCTTGATGGTGACTTTGTTCAACTGATGGTAATCGATGCACATTCTAAGAGAACTGTCTTTCTTATGCATGAAAAGGACTGGACCGCCCCATGGGGAAACATTGGGTCTAATTAATCCCTTATCTAAGAGGTCTTTCAATTGTTCTTTCAATTCTTTAAGTTTGGCTGGAGCCAATCGATATGGCGGAATAGAGATAGGCTGGGTATCTGGAAGAAGGTTTGTTCCAAAGTCAATTTATCTTTTGGGAGAAACTCGGGAAGGTCTTCACGGAACACACCAGTAAATTCCTTTACTACAAACACTGACTCAAGATTGGGACTTTAGGAACTAGAGTCTTTTACTCGTACAAGATGAAAGACACACCCCTTGGATATTATTTTCCTTTCTCTAAGGTACGAAATATGCTGACCCCTAAGAGCTGTAGTACTACCTCTCCATTCAAGGATTGGTTCATTTGGAAATTGAAAGTGAACAATTCTATTTCTACAATCAACTGAAGCATAGCATGAATGGAGCCAATCCATGCCGAGAATGATGTCAAAATCCATCTTCTCTAGTTCTACAAGGTCTACTAATGTAACTTTTTGAGAAACTGTAATCGGGAAGTTCCTATATACCCGCTGGGCTATGATAGGCTTGCCCTCTACGGTAGATACTAAGAAAGGATCTGTTAAGATTTTGGGACTGACTCTGAAGTTGACAGCTATATAAGGGGTTACAAAAGAAAGAGAAGCTCCAGGATCTAGCAAAGCATAAATATATAAATGAAAGACCTGTAATGTACCGGTAACTACATCAGAAGAACTTTCCTGATCCTGTTGGGACTGAAGTGCATAATGCTTATTCGAATGTTGACCGCTAGTAGCATTGGAAGTGGTGCCCTGCTGAGTCGGGCAACCTGCTGGTGCTGATCACAAATGAGACTAGCCCTGATGGCGCATGTATCTACCTTTCTGAGCCACCACTTGACACTCCCTAATCCTATGGCCTGGCTTGCCACGCCCAAAACACATATCGCTGTCATTTCTGCATTCTCCCTGATGGACATATTTCTAGCAAAGAGCATTCGTACGACCACTGTTTATGCTGCCTTTGGACTTAGAGCCTGGCTCTCTAGCCTGATTATCATTTTTGAATTTGGGAACTGGTGCACTAGCCGAAGACGGAGCTAGGACTAAAGATTTCTGATGAAATTAAGGACGGTTACCACCCTATGAATTTGGCTGAGTAAAATTAAAGCTACCTATTCTAGCCCACTTATTTTCCCTCTCTTTCTCCTTAGCCTTCTCCTCTTCAATTTGCTGAGCATGGACCATTAACTTAGATAAGTCCATCTCCTTAATCAATATTAAAGTTCTACACTCCTTGACCATACTATCAGATACCTCAAATATAAACTTGCTCATCCTAGACCTGTTATCAGCCACTACATGAGGAACATATTTGGCTAGCTAAGTAAATTTAAGAGAATACTCCTTCACACTCTTGTTGCCCTATTTTAAGTTAATAAACTCTAACACCTTAGCTTCCCTCAGCTCCAAAGGGAAGAATCTATCTAAGAAGGCTGTAGCAAACTTCTCCCATTCTATAGGCCCTGTATCGGTGCTCCTATCCTCTTTCCACTTCTTAAACCAGGTGTGAGCTACATCCTACAACTGGTAAGTAACTAAATTAGCACCTTCACTAGAAGTCACACCCATAATGTCTTTTACCTTTTGAATTATGTCAAGGAATTCCTGCGAATCCTCATCAGATTTGGATCCCAAAAATAAAGGAGGATTCATTCGGGTGAAGTCTCGGATCTTGGCTGCGATAGTATTTTTCACTAGGTTGACTAGAATAGCAGTTGTCTGATTGTTCTAAGCTGCTATCGAGTGATCCAGAGTAGTGAATTCAACCCTGAACTCGACATGTGTAACGTGCTCACTCAGGGAATCTTCCTAAACGGGCGGAGGTGCTGGATGGTTTCTATTTCTTTTTCCGTTAGTCTTTTTGAGAGGCATGTTCTGTAAAGGGTAGGAAGATTGAATTAGAAATATATTTTAAGTTGGGATCATGCTCATTCACACAACATGAATACTAAAAGAAGGGAAACTTTTTCCTAAAACATCTTGTAGCTTCTTGTCCATAAGTGTGTCCCGCTTCATACCCATGCACAAGACTCTACTCAACGTGGCTTTCAGACTTCCTAGGACACTGTAAAACCTTAGGCTCTGATACCAAGTTTGTAACACCCTGAGAGTACACCCTGGATGCCACACGGTACTTACAGCCATGAAGTACCATAATCTAACCCATGAGCTGGTACCTGCTATGAGCACTGAATAAATTAACAAGGGCATGTGCGGAACTTAACTGAGAAACACCATAAGGTTTTAACAACTAAAAATCAATACTGGATCATAGTTTTAAAACATCTGAAGCATACTGTCAATACTGGTAAAACAACTGATAATAACGACTGAAAACTGACTATCTGTTTGCGCTAGTCTGAAAGCCTCTAAATTAAATGATTGTGGATTTAATGGGATAAGTCCCCAAATAACTCCGACTGACTACTAAACTAAAAAAAATGCTGACATAAACATCATTGGTCCTCGGAGTATGAGGACTCACCACTGCTACCACTACTGATGCACTGGAATGTCTAAGTACGATCGAGAACCTGAGCATCCAAATCTTTGATATGAGACATCATAGCATAAGAAATGAGTATGCGGTAAGTACTTTGAATGTAATGGTATGCTAAATGAGGTTAGGCTGATATGCATGAGTTTATGAACATGACTAATACATGATTGAATGAATAACATGAGATGACTGATGCAATAATATACGCGAAAGCTGTAAAATCTGAGGATGCATAACTAAGCATATAACATGCTACTAAAATAATCTGTAAACTAAAGTACTAAAATAATGATACTGAATAACTGGTAACTGTATGCTATGGTTAAACAAATCTGAAACTGTACTCTGTACTGAATACTAAACTGAGACTGTGGGAGGTATCATCTAACCGACATGCCCTAATCTGAGATATTTGGGGTCCAACCTATAACCTCAGTTGGAAGAGTGTCAGTACAGTGCCACGGGTACTAACTCTGGCTGTATGGATCCACTAACTCATGTCCCAAAGGACCAGGGTGTCAAGCCTAAGCTGACGAGTGACCCTGAGAGGTAGTCAAGCCTAACTGATGGGTGACTCCTAATATCCTACGCTGGCTACTTAGTTCTGGAATACAGGAACTTCTATTAACGACTCTTCCTAACTGACGGGAAAGCCGTCATCCCTGCATTCACTCAGTGCTAAATCCTACTCCTAACTGAAAGACACTGAATACTAGTCTGAACTAAGTTTAGCTGTTTATGGTGACTAACTGAACTGAAAATGCTTATAACTATCCTGAACCATTCTGTAGATACTAAAGACTAGATAAGTATCTAGATTTTAGGTATATGAAACCCCCAGGACTCGATAGCAATAACAATAAGACCATACTTAATCCTTAAGGACATGATAAATAGTCATTATTCAAACCTCATTCCTTTGGGCATTTTATCAAGCACATACAATTCATGGTTTAAATATGGGAATAGTTTTAAACATGTAGTAATATCATGATCTCAATACTAAATCACAATTTAAGGTACAAACCAATGAGTAAGCATCATTCAAACGTGTAGGGTTTAACTTTAATAACAAATTATGTATAAACATAATAAAAACAAAATTCACGAGAATTCATGGTTAAAATTCACGATAACATGTAAAAATCATTCTTTTAAACTTAAAATTAGGTTCTTGGACTCCATGGGTGAAAGGAACCCATGAATGAACATCTAATGTACCTTAATTGAAGAATTCTTGAAGGTTCTTGGTGGTTTTCTTGAACTTGAGCTTGAATCTTTGAAGGGCGAGGGTTTGTTCTTGTGAGAGAATGGTTTTCAATTGAGAGAATTTGAGTAAAAGATGACCAAATATGCTTTTGGGGGCTTTAATCCCTTGGTTTTATAGATGGGGCCACGAGAAAGGACCAAACTGCCCCTGGGAAATTAAAATTAATAACTGAAACTCAATTTTGACCTTCACCGCGATGCGCCAAGGCTGTCATTATGATTTCCACCGCGACGCGGTATAATCACAGTAACTTGCTAGAACCTGAAAATTGCCATTTGAGCTTCACCACGACGCGGTGAGATTACCATCAACGCACTACAATCGCGGTGAGCTGTTGTTTTGGAAATCCAAACGCAGTCCAAACCTCATTTGAAAAATTTGAAACTTACCCGAGACATGATACTTACACCCCTGAGCATGAATCAACTCAAAAACTTACGTCTCGGGCTCGGGAAGGTCACTTTAAAAATCGTCAAGGTTATGGGGTCAAAATTTAAACTAAGTCCCCAACACTTAGCTAAATTTTTAGGTGCTGAGCCTCTTATAAAAGTGCTATGAGTTGGACCAAATTTAGAAAAGTATGGGGTATTATAATTTCCTTCTAGGGTTCTTGAAGAAACCCCAACCTTTGCAGGCCAAGGTAAGTGAAAAAGATTAAGGTTTAGCTTAATTCTCCCATAAAAAATTAGAAAAATATGTTATTCATGCTGAATTCTAAGTCTAGGACAGAATATAAAGCGAGCTAGCTGCTCACTTTTTCCTTGTTATTAAGAGACTTTTCTTTTCTTCTTTTGTTTAAAGTGAGAAGAAAGGTTTTAGTTCTTGGAGAGTTCAAGTTAAAAGGGTAATTGCAGAAGATTAAGGTAAGGTGACTGCTCCATTTTTTACTCCTTATATATGTATTTGGGAAAGAATTATGGATGTGTTGTTAATGAGAACTCAACGGATGATGAGTTCTATATTTGATTGCTACAATAAAAGAGATTTGAGGTTGTTTTATGGACTGATTTGTATGCATATGTTGGGGGATTCTAGGTTGATAT
Source organism: Capsicum annuum (assembly GCF_002878395.1). Taxonomy (NCBI): domain Eukaryota; kingdom Viridiplantae; phylum Streptophyta; class Magnoliopsida; order Solanales; family Solanaceae; genus Capsicum; species Capsicum annuum. Next base: position 16,781,878 of record NC_061119.1, on the reverse strand, counting down.
TGGGGTAAAGGTGTGATTAGTTCGTATTGAAATATAGAAGAAATGAGTGGTGGCACACCATCGAATTAATTGTTGCATATATTTATTCCCCATGCTATTGAATTAATTGTTGCATATATTTATTCCCCATGCTATTTTGTGTATCGTTTGAAGGGTGTAATGAAGACAAAGTTGTTTCAGGGGATATTATATGAATATGTATGGTATGTGGATGTAATTGGAGGAGAGAAGAGTTAAAATAACACCCTTGATTGATAAATTAAGGGCTTACTGCTCGGTTACTGTTTTGGTAAAGTTAAGTAGCCCAAATGTGTCGATTGGTTGCTAATATTAGTTTACCATATATTTTATTGTAGATAAGTAATCTAAAAGGTGGGAAGTCAAGTTGGGTTAGTATCAGAGTTATACAACTAGGTATGTAAGGCTACTCTATGTCGTATTCTTTGGCATGAAATCCTACACTTGTGGTGCAAAGTAAGCTTCTAAATCTGTCCCATAGTAAATGATACCTAGAAGCAGCACTTGATCTCTCATCTAGCTAACGACCTTGCTCCTGCTCCCTAACATGTTAAAATACCTCACTATATGCTTATTATCAAGCCTGCATTTTTACATTCACTGGCAAGTCTCAAGAGTTCTTCTTTAAGTCAAATAAGACCCTATGTTATTTTTAGCTCCTAAATATTTCATTCGTGTACAATTTGCTCCATACCTCTTTGTCATTGCATTCAGTGTTTATTCACATATCTCTTATTGGTAGATTATTGTTCAGAGGTACCAAAATGTTATGACCACCAAAGTAATAATCTTAAAAGCTAAATAAACTAAGTAACGCAAATCTGTATTAAAGCGGGTGGCAGCTTAGGGGCTTAAGCCTAGCATGAGCGATCCCGATTTGTCTATTTACCACTGATCAGCTGATAATTTGTATCATATGGCTTACAAATATTATGAAGTAAGAAAGGTAAAATAAAGAAAAGAATGTAATGTACCTGACCCTACAAGTATATATAAATGTGGTCTATTAGCACTATTTGTACACTTGTACCTGGTTTTCATTGAGCTCCTATATCATGTGTGGTTACTTTCATCCTTACATATTCAGTACATATTTTCGTACTGATGCCCCTTATGAGGGACCTGTATTTCATGCTGCAGGTACAGGTGCTTCAGCAAATACATCTTCTCAGTAGAAGCCTAGGATATCCAACGGCTATTAGTGAGATCCAGATTGATTCAGGGTTTTTTGGGTCTGGTTTATGTATTTTAGTATTGTACAGTAGTCAAAAGTAAGGAGGGGGTTTGTCCTGACCTTAACCAAAAGTCCATGTATCTTTTAGAGGCTTTGCAGACCAACATAAAGTTAAGCATGATGGTGTCTTATCTTTTAGATGTTATGGCCCCAACGACCAAGTCTGGTATATATAGTTTTGGGCTTGTTTATTTCAGATCAATGAATTATATCTATATATCGCAAAACCTTTGGTTATTATAGTTACATGCATGAGAAGTACAAGGTTATGAATTGGTTCTCTCGGGCCTTCACGGCTACGAGTGTCTGTCCGCCCCAATAGAATTTGAGACGTGACAAAAACACAGGTGTGGAAGCTCTTAAAATCCTTGTACGGACTTAATAAGGCATACAGATAATGGAACATCAAACTTACAACAACCTTGATAGAGTTTGGCTTTACTCAAAGTCACCTGGATTACTTATTGTTTATTAAACGTGCAGATGGAAAGAAGGTGTTTGTATTGATCTATGTTGATGATCTATTGATCACTGATAATGACATAATTCTTATACAAGAAACTAAACTGTTTTGCAGACTAATTTCAAGATTAAAGATCTGGGTGAGCTCAAATATTTTCTTGGAATTGAATTTGCCAGAAGCAGGAAAGGCATATTGATGCATCAAAGAAAATATGCACTTGAACTTGTTTCTGATTTAGGATTGAGTGGTGCAAGATCAGTAGAAGCTCCTGTGGAAGTCAATCAGAAATTGACTTCAGCTGAATTTGATCAGCATTTTCAAATGTCACATGATACTTTACTAGAAGAACCTAGTCCATATCAGAGACTAGTTGGCAGGTTATTATATTTAATGGTTACAAGACCAGGCATGTCATTTGTTGTGCAGAATCTCAGTTAATTCATGCATGCATCCAATCAATCTCATATGGAGGCAGCTATTAGAGTAGTGAAATACATCAGACAATCGCTAGGAATGGGAGTTCTTATGTCTTCTACATACTTTACTAAACTACAGGCCTATGTGATATAGACTAGGCATCCTGTTTTACAACAAGAAGATCAGTTAGTGATTATGCAATCACGCTTACCAATTCTCTCATATCCTAAAAATCTAAAAAAACAGTCCACTATATCTAGGAGCTTAGCTGAAGCAGAGTATAGAAGTTTTGCTTCTATAGTAGCTGAAGTAGTTTGGCTCATTGGTTTGTTCAAGGAGTTGGGGATACATGTCCAGTTGCCAGTGGATGTGCTATGTGATAGTAAGTCTGCTATTCAAATAATAGCAAATTCAGTGTTTCATGAACATACAAAACAAATAGACATTGACTATCATTTCATTCGAGAGAAAATACAACTTGGACTAATACACACTGTTTACTTGCCATCCTCAGAACAACCTACAGATATCCTTACTAAAGGATTACTTGTTCCTCAACACATGTACTTACTGTCTAAGCTAGGACTTAAAAGACATCTTTACACCTCCTAGCTTGGGTGGGGTGGGGTGGAGGGGTTGAAGGTGTTGAAGCAAGTGTATAGGTGGTTAGTTAGTTGAAACAACCAGTGTCAGCTGTCACAAAGTTAGTGGTAGCTTACAGCATTAGTTAGTGGAGCTAAAAAATTAGTTAGTGGGGCCACAAATATTTTGTAGTAGCTTAGCAAAATAAGTAGAACATTTTTTGTCTAATAGAGCTAAGATGAGATGTATTAGTTGGGTTTTATTGATTAATAATATCTTCTTCTTCTCCATTACAATCTGCTAGTTTCTCTATTATCCCTCAGTTCACTGGTCAATGGAACAGTGATATTTACATGTTTCACTTGTGGAATCGTGATAGTTTACAGACAAGTTATTACTTTTATAATGGTAACTTCTTGACTGCTGCATTTTGTTTCCCGAAAGCTAAGTGTTACTATCACTACTTGTATTTTTCTTTTAGTCCGTGCTAATATAGATATTAGATTTTTATTTAAAAATAATTGAACTTTAAATTTCTCATTTTAATTTTAATAAGATGATTTATAGGCATAAAATATCTATGACTTATTTTAGATCACAAGTTTTAAAAATATATTTTTCTTCCAATTTTATTCTATGTGCTTAATCAAACTCTGCTCCGAAATGTAGAAAAAATCTATTTATCGTTTTTGAATTTTATATCCAATTAAATAATGTCGGAGTTAAAAATATACTTCTAGTGCATTAATTTGGACTTTTTTCAACTGAGAATCTGAGATTTATATCTCACATGAGCAAGCAACTCATTGGTGGCGTGCTTTTAGCCTTTTTCACCTTTGACTATTTATATACATACTACCAAACATTTGGTGACTTGCAAAGGGATCTAATAATCAATGAAAAAAAATAACAGCGAAAATAATAATAATAATAATAATAATAATAATAATAATAATAATAATAATAAAAACAGCATGGGGACAAACATTATTATTATGGTAGGATGGAAATAATGGGTTAAAATTTGTGTTGGAGAAGACAAATGATTCCCTTAAGGGCTATGACATTGTCCTCACCATTTATGCACACACTGAAAAAGAGGTGCCATTCACTCACCATCTAATCCCACAGTACCACTACCATTTGCAGACATGAACAAATAATACTACACGTACGTACCTTCAGGGACATTCAATAAATAATACTAGTACTTAATTTTTAGGAGGAAGAGTCAAATTTATACTTTTAGATTAAAAAATTAGTTAAATATATCTTTTCTCATATTTTGGGATTAAATTTACCTTGATTGTTATACTTTGGGGCTAAATTTATCCCACTACTTTGAAAATTAACCAAACATACTCTTCGTCATATTTTGGGCCAAATTTACCCTCGATGTCATATTTTAGAGTCTCCTTGTTAAGAAACTTTTCATATGTGTCTTTCCTTTAGTAGAAAAGCCCAAATCAACGTTGAATGACTCATTTTTTAAAAATAAAACACACCCTAATCTAATTCATGCGATCTGACCTACAAAAAATACACAAATAAATATACCCATTCTCAGTTCTATTAGTTGAATTTTTCTGATGAAAAATATACTTCTCTTTCAACGTGCAATGTTGTTGGGTTGTTTACAAATAAAAAAAAAAAGAATGGAATAACGCAGAAGTATGAAACTAGAGAAAATGTCTATTACAAACTATGTTCTTGCTTTAATTTTGTTCAAATTTCAAAATTTGGTATGCAATTCTATATGCATCTAGATTCTAGAATCAATGGATAAGTTTTCTGAGTAAATGACATGATGAAAAAATTGTGTAGATCTAAATTGTATATGCAGACATAAGAATGAAGAGATGTCACGATTTAGCACATAAAGAGACATTTTAACTCAATCACCACGAGAAATATTCACTGGGCCTAATCTGTTGTATTGGATGGCTAAGTGTCGTTTTTCACGAGCTCTGCACAAATGCAAATCAATGAACTGAGGAGGGGTACATTTATTTGTGTTTGCACTAATGAAGATTCATTTTTCATGAGTTATGCACTGATAAATATCAAGCGACTTAATCTTGTTGGAAAAACAGAACTAAGGGGTATATTTGTTTGCATCTTTTTTGTGGCTCAAGTCGGGTGGGGCGGCTTAGAGTAGAGCGTATTTTATTTTTAAAAAATGGGACAATTAACATCAATTTGAGCTTTTCTATTAAAGGAAGAGTACATGTGAAAAGTTTCTTAACAACGAGTATAAACTTGACCCAAAAGCATTACATCGAGGGTAAATTTGCCACAAAATATGATGAATGATATATTTAGCCAATTTTTTCAAAGTAGACGGGTAAAATTGGCCGCAAAGTATGACAACAAGGGTAAATTTGACCCCAAAGTATGATGAAAGGTATATTTAGCTAATTTTTCAAAGAAGATGGATAAACTTGATCCTTTTATAAGTGTCGTGTCTGGATCAAACGATCAACTTATGCATATCTTGATCATTTATAAGGGATATTTCTACCAACTCTCACCGGCAACAACTTAACATATACCAAGTCCATCAAGATTAGAATATATAGAAATATAGCATGTAATGTTTTTGTCTCTATTAAAATTTGAATCAAAGACCTCATGGTATCTTAACCCACTTTACTAATCATTAGTTTGTTACGAATAGATTTTAGCTCAGAATAAATTCTTGGATGAGCGAGAATGCACGAATATATTTTTGTTGGATAATTTCTCATGGATAAACATTCCACCGATTGTTAATGTTTGGGAAAAAAAGTTTGTCAATTCAAATGAATAATTCTTTTGGTCTCCTTACACTCTCCACTCTAAAACTGACTCATCACATAGCTAGTGCCTGCTACCTATTCGCTTCGCGTGAGGTAATAAGTTCAGTTTATGAGATCGCAACATAGCAGATTAGAGCACTCGTAATACAAAGTTTTGTTGGTGCGCTACCTAAAAGGACATTAGGCAACAGATGTGTCACTTCTAACAGAAAGTCATTTAACTTTACCTAAATATTATCTTTGTATTTTCCTACAAGCAAATAAAACTCAAATATTCCTATGATTGTAAACTCATTATCTTTTAATAAAATAATATCCTATATACCTAATTTTAATGCAATTAATTAATTATTATATTACTACTTCCTACATTATAAATCTCGTATAATTTATCTTCGAACGAAATGATCCTTATATATATATTGAAGTGCCTCTTAATTATTATGACAAGTAAGACTGTCAAACGACGTTTGACCCGACCTGACCCACTAAGAGACTCGGTCCGGTTTGACCCGGCCTAAACTTAACCCGGACTAGGCCCGCCGATTAACCGGCCCGAATTGGCCCAGTTTCTTTAAAAAAAATTCGAAAATGGCCGTTTGGGCCCAAATAGGCATTGGGCCCAACGGCTATATATAGCCGTTTGGTGCCTCAAACGGCTAATTGACCCATTTTTTTTCTTTTTATAAAAAAAAAAATTAGTTTAAAATTTTTTTTAAGTACAAACAACATAAATCCCCTAGCTTAACAAAGTAATTACACAAAATCCTCTCTTATTTTCTCTCTCCCGAATTTTGGCAAATATACTCACACAATCGTCTACACATTATACTTTGGTGGAATGTATAATGAAACTGTTATTCCTAAAATTAAGGTAATTGAAATCAGTAATTATATCACTGTTCCTTAATTAACGGTAATAATTAGATATCATTAACTCATATATGGATAAAACTAGTAACTGAAATTTGAATTTTAAAAATAAAATAAAATATACAAGTCAAAATTTATTTTATGTATTATTTGATTGAAGATCTGGAAACGAAAAAGGTTCTAGTGCTGAAAAAAATTTCTTCAAAAAAAAATCTCAAATAGCAACAAAATTGTTCTACATACGTTCTTCAAAAATTCAAAAAGCAACATGAATATCTCAATATTGCTGCGGCATTCTGGAATTTGGGAGTCAGAAACTAGTTATAAGTCATGCAAAAGTGATGCAATAATTGTTTCGGAAAGTGTTACTTTCTTAAAATTGATTTCTACTATCGCCATGGAGTTGGATATAGACGAAGTACGTAAAAAAATTAAAGTGAAATATGTGGTTGAAGGAAACTCTTCAATTGTACTAAAAAATGACAATGGAGTGAGAGTTTACGTTGAGTTAAAGAAACAACTTGCTAGTTTGGTTAATTTTCCGCTTTGTATTTCAAGTTGCGACAAAGCCAATAGTGAAATAGAGTTTGATAAAGCCACTAGTTCAGTAATGTGTATCGAGTATAGTGAATATGATTCGGTTGCGTTAACAGTTGTTGAAACGGATAATCAGTATGCTCTATATGTGCCTGAAATGGAAGTTAAAAACTTCATTACTGATTACAAGAATACTGAAATAATAGTGAGTCAGATATACAAGGATAAGAAAACTCCTGTTTCAGTAATGGCTAGACATGCAATAGTGAATAGATTCAACACAAAAGTGAAACGATCCGACAAAAAAAGATATGATGTCAATTGTATCTCCTGATCTTATAACATAATGATTTTTTTATGTTAAGAAATTTATGTTGTGTATTTTTGTTAACTGTTGATATGTAATGCTATCATACGAATGTACAATGTGATATTTTATGTGTTGGGTAATGTATAATTAAATCGTGCTTGACGAAGAAATGTATGATGCATTGGTTTAACAGATTGTGAACTCGTTTGTCTGTTATTACTGTCTTTTTAAGTAAAAATTTTGAATGTATAATTTAAATTATACGTTACATAGATATGTATACTATAACTGTGGCATTGAAAGTTTATGTTTTTTTGTTATTAATATTTTAATTTTTAATAATTCTATTTTATACATTGATTAAGTTTTTATTTGTTGTTGCAGATATCTACTGATAACATGAATACATACTTTATGAAATTTAATTCTTTGATTAATGTGTTGTGTTATTTGTTTTTTTTTTTAAATTTAAAAAAAGTATGTATAATGTAGATTATACATGCAGAGAAATGTATAATATTATTGGACAGTTGTTGGAATAAATTTATTTTTTTTATATTTTCAAGATTAATACTTTTAGTTAATACAATGAATAAGTTTTTATATTTTGATGCAGCTATGTACTCATTTGTCGTAACGAAGATTGCCAGTGGGTCATGAAGGCCTCTTGTATGAATAAATCGAAATTGTTTGTGATTAAAACATTTATTTCGGAGCATAGTTGCAGTCTTACGGACCGAGTGCTGAATAATGTGGTTGCGACAAGTAATTTTGTGAGTGAATTTACTGCTCCAAAATTAATCAATCACAAAAGAATACACAGCCCCGCGGACATTATCAAAGAGATGAAAGCTGTTTACGGAGTTGACATTAACTACATGAAAGCATGACGCACAAAAGAGAAGGCGATTGCGATGCTTAGAGGTGGACCAGCAGATGGATATAGAAAAATACCCCGTTATATATATATATATATATATGTTGAACCAAGTGTATCCCCAATCGCACATTCGGATGCATAAGGCAGCAGATAACGAGTTTAAATACTTGTTTATTGCATTGCGATCGATGATTAGGGGTTTTGAATTTTGTAGACCTGTTGTTGTTGTTGTTGTTGATGGAGCACATTTAAGCGGTCCATATGAAGAAACATTTGTATCGGCAAGCACATTAGATGGTGCAGGTACTGTACGTTTAATTTTTTTTGTGTTGTACTTTTTTTTTGTTTTGTTATTTACTGTATATTATATTATCTTATACATTGATGTTTTATTTATAATAAATCAAACCTTGATTTTATTATTTTTAAAATTATTGACTTTTTTGATTTATATGTAGGTTGTATTCTGCCATTAGCTTACGGTGTTGTTCATTCAGAGAATGACAACGCGTGGATTTGTTTTTTTTCAAAAGTTTTGAGAGGAATTTGGTGAAAGAGACAACATGTGTGCTGTTTCAGAAAGAAATGAAAGTATCATAAAAGGTGTAAGCATTGTTTATCCTAATGTTCCTCATCTAGCTTGTATATGACATTTATGGAAAAACGTTTGCACCCATTTTAGGAAAAACAAAGATAGACTTAGTGACCTTTATTATTTCATGGCTAAATCTTATAAAAAAGAAGATTTTGAATATATTATGTCAAAGGTTGCTAAGGTTGATCAAAGAGTTAAGGAATATTTGGAGGAAGCTGGGTATGAAAAATGGGCTCGGTGTCACTCTCCTGTAAATAGAGGTAGAATGATGACTTCATATATAGCCAAATGTATTAATGGTTGTTTGGTTGAGGCTAGAAAACTTCCTATTCTAGGGTTTCTAGAAGAAGTTTGAATCTTATTTGCTGCATAGAATTATAAGAACAACGAAATTGCATCGTACACAAATACAACTCTTGGCAGAAGATTTGAAGAAATTCTAACTCATAATGGTGTTAAATCTTTGTGGATGACAGTATGTGTTAAAACAATTATGGAACAGAAATTTTGTTTTACATTAAGTGTATATTAATATTTTTGCATCTAAAACATGTTATGACTTTTGGTAACAGGTTAAACCAGCAGGAAGTTATCTTCATTGTGTGTATGATTCGGGATGGAGGTACATTGTAGATATTGAGCGTGGCACGTGCAATTGTGGCAGATATCAAATTGATGAAATACCTTGTCCACATGGAATTGCCGTATTAAAAAGTAAAAATATGGATCTAAAGGATTATGGTCCTTATTGCTCTGAATTGTATAAGCCACAAACCATAGAGAAGGCATATGAACTTCCGATAGTTCCAATGTCAGACAAGAAGGATTGGAATGTTCCATGTTTTGTTGATGATGAAGAAGTTTCGCCGCCCAAATATCGAAGATCTCCTGGCAGGCCAAAAAAAGGAAGGCATCTGAAATCAAGTGAATCATTGTCTTCAAATTCAAACCGCTGCAGTAAATGCGGAAGAACCGATCACAATCGTAGGACTTGTGGTTTCTTTCCAAAGGAATCATTATGAAGATATTATGTTTTTTCTACATGTTGATGGTTTGTTTGTTTTTAGTAGTATAATCATATTAATTAGATTTCTTTGGAATGCTGGAACAATTAATTTTAACTTTTTTGGTTACTATTTGAGTTTCACTTGTTCATTTAATATTTAATAGTATTTGAACAGATTGTGTAATTTTTTGTTTATCATATTTCGTAACCATATCACTGTAATTTTCAACTGATTGGTGTATGTGTTATGTTGACTGGAAAATATAACATTCACTTAAAAAATAGTTGAAACATAATCTGTATGAACTGTTATACGTTTTTATTTAATGAGTAAGAAATGTATGATTTAGCGTTATACATTGTGTTGGTGTATTATCTTTCACAGAAAAAAATGTCATTCTAATCAATATTAATTATCACACGTTATACATTTATATAAAGAATGGTTTTGTTCATTTAAAAATGTATAAATTAGATTATACATTTTTATCATTGTATAAAATTGTGTAATGCTTTATGAAAGTGATTCTGGTAAACTATGTTTGAAAATTTTGTTTAAGAAAATATAAAGTGTGACAACAGAAATATATTTTATGTATAACATATATTTAACGTATTAATTATTAGTGAAATGTAGTTTTATCTTAAAAGAAAATTTACACTACTGTAAAAATATTATGTGTTCAAATGTAATGGAAATATATTTTTATTTTTGTTTGTAGAAGTCGAAAAAAAAATATAAAGCAAACTCAAATTAAACCAAGAAAAAATTTGTATCATAACAGTATTGTGTAAGAAACTGCTAATCAATTGCTTCAAAAAAGAAGAAGACATACATAAAATGTTCATTAACCATAAGAAAGTATTACTGGAAATGTATAACATTATACACCAAAATAAGAAATAGTTCTTTCAATGCCAACAATTAGAAAACACTGCTACTCTAAAGTAACAATTGCATTTGCTTCAATTTCTTCAATAACACTTTTCCTTGGTCGAGGCAGATCTCCATTATCACTCATGTACCCTTCATTTGCCTTTTCCACTCTGTAATGCCATATTAAGGAAGCATAGCGTGCATGACATGCACAATCAAACCACATGAATGAACTTGTAGTCCTTCGCTTAATATTTCTGCATAGGCACACACAAATACGCCACAATCCCTGCTTTGAAATAATAATAATAATAATAATCAGTAAATCAATTCTAACATTATTATACATGAAAAATAAACTGTAATTTACTTACAAACTATCAGACGCTTGTTGTGGGATATTTTATACATAGTCAACATCAAATGGGATTTCATTTACAAGACCAGTTTGCTGAGTAATCTTTCCTTTGTAAGCTTCAAGTGATGGCCAGTCAGTTCGCTCGGTCTTATCATAAAAACCATTGTCTGACAAGTAAGTTGGAAGCATAACTGCAAGCTTTTGTATTTCAATTGGAGGTTCTTTTTTCCTTTTACTTGACAGTTAGTCATACACACACATTAATCTTTCCTTCAAAACAATCACAGCCAATACCCAATGAAATTTTTTACCGTAGTTAATTGAAACATATACCTCATCAACCATATACCATGGTAATCCAACAGGCATACAGAATCCCTGAATTATATTAGCAATAGTATCTTCATTCTTAGCCACCACAATTAATTTTACATAGTTTTGTTGCGTGGATAGGTCAACTGCCAGTTCCGCTGGATAATAGCGAGTATGTGTCTTCTCAACATATGTTTTAAAGAAGCAGCTTGTCTTTGTATATCTATAATTATCACCCAGCTGAATCTTTTATTTCTTTCTCAAGTGGTAGAAGATCACATCTAAATGCTACAAGTGAAAATAGGGTAAAATAGTAAAAATGAATCAAAGAAATCAGTAGCTTCGACCTTAATTATTGAGTAGATGTATGATATACAGCTATGTTGCAGTTAGATGGTATTATACATGACATGTTGGTTAAACTTGAAGAAATTATAATGGAAAATACTGCATGTATGATATGTTATTATACATTGGCTAACACATATAATATGTTATTATACATACGTTTTCATGCATGCTATGTTATGCTATTGTTGAATATTAAGTATCAGCAAAAGAACTTATGATATGGATAATAGTTAGAATAAGTTACCTCATCGTTCCAGCATGTTTTGCCTTCAGACATAAAGTAAAACTAATTTTTTGACTGTGGGTATGCAACGACAAAGTCCAATTGTCTGTAACCTAACTCAAAAGCATTTATTCGATAGTGGTTGTCCGTCTCTTTCTTGGAAAATAATCATTGATTGCACATGATAGTAACCATTAAGATTAAGATGACAAAGTATTGTTAGGCAAAAATATAATACCAAATTTCTTACTTGGCAGAATGAGTTTTCAGCAATCCCAAGTCAATCCACTGGGAGTAATCAATCATCAATTCGTTAGGCAAATCTTGGTTGATGTTGTACCCATCAAAAGCATACTTCAGCTTCTCCTCTTTATCGATATCAACCGCATTCGTAGAGACAGAACCATACTTTGAAATATATGGTGACCTTAAAACCCTGGACTTCTTTCTTTCTCGTTTGGCAGGTGCTTTTGATTTTGAGGCTTGAAGCTCCCGAACCTGAGCATCAAGGAAGTCAGGTGGAATCTGACTGTCTGGAAGGTCCCAATGTCTTTCGATCATTTTATTTGAAGCACCAATATCCAATGACTTTGTAGTCGAATGTGTTGACAGACCAAATAAAAGTGTATCTACAGCTGATTGTATTGAATCAGTTATTGTCCCACCAACTTCATCCTACGTGAACACATAAAGATTTGAAATATATACATAGAATATTTGAATGTGTAACTATAATAATTCTTACAACATTTATGTTAGAAATCATGACAGCATCAATATCAGAAAAAAATTGAAATGCAGTAGAGAAAAAAATCAATATATTCCAGTTGGTTCAAATTCACAGAAAAAATTTGATATGCACCAGAGAAATAACATTAAGTCCCAATACGTACTTTTACAAGGTCGAACACGTAGAACGATATTTCTGTATAAAAAATAAGTAAGTGTTAAGCAAAAAAAAAAAAAAAATACCTGGATATCTGTCACATCAGTAGATTTCTAATTTTTCAAATTCACTTCAGTAACATCTTCTTTAGCGGTTAGATTCACATCCTAAATTAAATAACAATTATCAGGTATTAACATTTATTCAAAGTATAATGTAAAAGTTTGTGATGAAGTTTTACACCCGTGATAAGAAATTTCTATCTGTAATGGGTGCATTTAAATATATAAATATATCAGTAGTAACAAATTATGTAATATTTGACGCACAAACGATTTTATGGCATTAAAAATATAAATACGTATGATGTTAATCATGAACTACAACCTTTATGTTAATGAAAAAGTTTGTATGTTGGATGTATGATTGTTCTTAATACATTCAATTGAATGTTTTATGTAGATTTAACTGTCCTAATATGAAGAAGTTAGAAGATACTACATGTGTATAGAAACTTATAGTAGTAATAAAACAATATTAGGGACATAAGAATACCGGCAAATCTTCTACATCTGAAATGTTCTTTTTTCCCAACTTTTCATCGCTATATTCTTCTTCATATGCCATAATCTCATCCTATTATTTACGTGTTAATTGTCATTATCCAAGTTGCATGTAGATAAAAATTTGTACTTATTAAGACAACTATTAAATAATGTGCAAAATATTGAAAGCATCTAGATCAGTAAACTCTTAGTCATGTATGATGGATGTTTATACATTGACATAATTAGATAACAGTTACTAATTGTATGATGTTCTGTTATACTTTCATAAAAATAAATCAAATCAAAATTAAACAATTGTTAGTTATGTATGAGGGTAACTTATAACTATGTAAGGTTAATATATACACTACATTAACAAATGTATAAGGTTAACTTATTCATCTGAAAATTAATAATCTATTAAACAGGTGTGATGGTTACTTATTAAACAACAGTTAGTCATGTATGAGGGTTGTTTAAATGTTTAAATATTGAAAGCGTCAAGATCGATACAACTATATATTCAGCCGATAAGGTTAATATCCCTTTTTTCAAAGATAAATATAATGTACATAAAAATACCTCCAAAGCTTACAAATCAGAACAGTCCTCATTTTCAAAATTATCCTCACGACTTGCGTCCTTATTGGCCGCATTCACATCCTAAATTAAATTACAAGTCGCTTTAATTAACAGTTCTTCATAAACTTATTTTCGGTGATTCTTGAATGATGTAGTTTAAGTAAGTGTAAATGATATTATTATTAATGAAGAAATTCATAAATAACATGTGTTTTGCTGAAGGAAAATGTAGAAAGTTTAATGTATAACTGATCACTATACATTCAACTTAATGTATGATGAAAAGTTAAACTGCACAAATTTAGTACGTAACAAGTATTCAGAAAAAATACCAGCAATTGTTGCTCGGTGCTGCTTATTAGATTCTTCATCACGAGACACTTCCATATTGTTTAGTGATCCCTTATCATAATCTTCATACTATTTTAAAAAAAAATATTTATTTTTGATAAGGTAAGTATGTTGAGATATAGTAAAAGAACAACATAAGTGAGAAAAAGTACCTGCATATCAGATTTTTTGGATTCGTCTTCTTGACTTTGTTGTTGTTCATCAATTTTGTCCTCCTGTATAACAACAAAAATCTGAATGTATGAAGATTTCATCAACGTTATGCAAAATCTAATGAAATTAAGTTGTTATACCTGTGATTGCTTATTTTATTCATTCTTTAATGCTTTGACAACCTCAGCAGGTATTTTTGATATTAGTGTAACCAGTTCGGCCATCTTTTCACCAAACTTATCACGTAAAGGAAAAAAAAGTTAGTAGAAACACATCATGCTATTATGATAAAATGTACGATGAAGAAACTAAACTTACACATTTGTTGATGCAATTCTTTATTTCATCACCATCTAAACTTGATTTAGAAGTCTCTTCAGGCTGTGTGGATGATGAAGGAACAGACTTGTGCTGGTGACTCTGCGGAGAAACACCAATTTCTACATAATGATGATGTTGAATTTCAGACACACCAATTTCTCCCTTGTCTGCTGCATCTTTATGTGTTTCACGATACAAATCAGATCCATGATGTACTGCATGACCACATCCAGATGTATCATCATCCATCACCGCTTACTTTTCTTGATCAAATATGAAAATCTTTCTTTTCTTCAAAGGTTGGTCAGGTGATACAGGCGATTCAAAACCATCCTTCATGAGGATTTCCTGCGGTGGTATAGTGCTAAAATCACCAAATTCTTCAGAAATGGTACCAACACGCTGTTGAAGTTCAACTGCTGTCCTTTTCAACTTTCCATAATCAGATGTCGAAGCATAAGTTGTTGGATCACATATCTCAAAATCTTTTGAAAAGGACAAATTCAATCTGCTAACTTCATCAGTTGTAGGTTGTATATTCTTGTAAGAATGCTGAAAAGAATAATAAAAATAAAATATTTGCACATAAATGAAATGACGTGAATAAACAAAATAAGTAAAAAGTTAAAGAATTACCTTAGTGAACATGCCAGACATAAAATATTCATACTTAGGCCTTATACACTGCACCACCCAGTTTAGTATTCTGGGAATAGCGTTTCTCTGACGGACAGTAGTTTTTGATTCTATTTCGGAGCAACACTCAAACATCCAAACATTTAGAACGTGTGGCATTCCACCCAATGAATATAACTGCTTTACAGTATTGAAATCCTGCTGCCAGGAACTCATTAACTTTTCAAATGTGACCTTCCCCCATGGAAAGTGAATGTACCGACCGTCATCAACAATCTGAAAGTGCGCAATACTTATTGGTGCTTCCTTATTCTGAGAAAATATGAATGTATGAACAAAGAACAATATCGCCAGGTTCAGAGCATCTTCAGTGTTATCAAAGTTTCCATTCTGTACCCGTGTTATCAGTTTTGAATGAGTTATTGCTCCTTTATTGTCGGGAAAATACCTCGACATCAACGCTGATTTAGATGATGAACACTTCAGACCACTTATAATGGTGAACTCAAGCATTGTGAATTTGAGGATTTCCCCTTGTACCCAAACATGAAGCTCGTCTTTGTTATCCTGCTAAATTTCAAGCATGAGTAGGCATTTTGAAATCTGTCCTATCCAGTTGCACCGCGGCAAATCCAGAAATATATCAAAAATCGTATTTCTAAATGCTCCCAGTACATTTTCTCCAAAATATTCCTTTATCTCTTCCCCGAAAGCACAGTTACATAAGCTCCCCATATGCAATGGGTGTGGTGGGACTTTATCAATTCGGTATTTCATGCCTTGGGAAAAAAACATAACATAATTAGCTAACAGTTAAAGATTGTATGATGTTTATTTATACTTTCATAACATAAATCAGACTAACATTAAACAATGATTAGTTATGTATGTTGGGTAAGTTATAACTGTATAAGGTTAAAATATACACTGCACTAACACATGAATAATGTTAACTTATACATCTGAAAATTAATATAATTAGTAAAACATGTGTGATGGTTACTTATTAAACAATAGTTAGTCATGTATGAGGGTTATTTATACATTGACAATTAAATTGTTAGTCATGTATGAGGGTTAATTATACATTGACAATTAAACAGATAGTCATGTATGAGAGTTATTTATACATTGACATAATTAACTAACAGTTAGTGATTCTATGATGTTCATTTATACTTTCATAACATAAATCAAAGAGTATGATGGTTAGTCATGTATGAGGGTTAATTATACACTGACAATTAAACAGTTAGTCATGTATGAGGGTAACTTATACATATTAAATTTTAAAGAGTACCCTAATTAAACAACATATACAAATGTATGATGGTTATGTATAATCTAACAAATTATGACAGACCAAAACATAAACAGAAAATACACATGTATGAGGTAACTTATACATTTCAAAAATTAATATCAGCTTTATTAGAATGTATAACCTTTACAATAATATTTTAGACCAACTATATTATACATTCCTTTGATGAAAAACTAATGTATGGTGTAATATTATACATGTGTCAAATTACACATACACTCATAGTACATACCTTCGGCAGACGTGGTCGGCCGGAATCATCAAATTTCTTTTTACTTGCTTTTGAAGTAGACTTCTTCGATTTAGAAGCAGTCTTATCCATCAATTTCTTCATTGTAACGGGTTCGTTTCTGTGCTTTGATCGATTTTCTGCCCAATCAGGATCCTGTTCATCAAATGTAGCCGGAACAAATCCAAGTGGAATATTTTATACAGTTGCATCTAACTGAGTAATTTCTAAACTAAAACTTGGAGGATTATCCATTACCAAATAACACTAATTTAAATTAACAGTATTGTAAAATCAAACTAAAAAATAAGAAAATCTCAGATCTACCTTGTACCATATGAGAAATAACGAAAAGGCGAACTACTTAACTTGAATAAGATTGAACAATACTATAATTTGAACATGCAAAAAAATAAAAAATGAAAAACCCCTAATTTGAAAAAGTTGAAAAAAAATCAAAAAAATTAATGAAGTACAATATTAAAAACAAGAATAACTTACAATTTGATAACCACAAGTAGATTTTACTTCAAATATGCCGTAAAAAGAGGGGTTTAAAAAATGGAGTAAATAACGGCTTGATAATGGGAGCATAAGGGAGTAAAAGACGGAAGGATGAAACATGTTGTTACATGTATAATGTTGATGAGAGATAAAGTACCCAATAAAGAGATTTTTGTAATTCTTATGGGATTTATGTAATTAATTTACCAATTGGGGATTTTTTGTAATTATGTAACTTAAATTTGTGTATATATGTAATTCTTAGTTTTTTTAAATCCAAAAATTTTTCAATAAATACCCTACGCTTTTAAATTTTTTTCCACACAGTTTTCATTCTCTCAAATCTCATTCTCTCTCAAATATTCTATATATCTCTTAGTGCTCAATTTTATTTTTTAATTTTGCGATTACAAATACGAGTGAAAATTTTCTAAAGTCGCAACTTTTGGATACTTCCAAAATTTGGTATTGTCGTTTCATCTCTTAATTTAATTTTTAATTAGTGTATTAATTATTGAATATTTAATTTTATTATTTTTTGTATTTTAATTTTTTTTTAGTTTGATTTATATTATGGATAAATTAAGAAACCTCAGTAAAAGTGTCAAAATTTTTTGTCCAAGAATTGATAGTGGTAGTAAAAAGCAGTGGCGGTAGAGGTAGTTCAAGTAGTAGATATACCCGTGTGCCTCAGGTACCGCTTAGTCAACCTTTTGAGGAAGAAGTAGGTGTAGGTGCTCACGATATGGATTATTTAGAAGCTCAGAAAAATTACGGTATAGAAGAAGAAAATGAAGTAGATGCGGTTAATTTAGATAAAGATGGTGAAAATATTGGTGAGACACCCGCAGTAGGAAATGCCAATGTTAGATCTAAATCGATTAATCTTCCTCCCGTCCTCCCGTTGTCCCTAAAAGTCGTAGAAAAACTAATATTGCATGAAATTTTTTTACACATATAGAAGGAAAAATAAAGGTGCACTACAATATTTGTCAACAAGTATATGACCATAAAAAAAGAGGCAATCAAGGAGGTACGGTACGTTAATGAGACATATAAGAGAGAATCATCAAAGAGAGTTATTTATTGTAAGAGGTGGTGAGGCTATTGGTGGGCCAACACAAACTAGAATGAACCCAACAACCGGTCAGATAATTAAGAATTATAATAAATTGAGGGACCAGGAAAAAAAAACAAAAATGGTAGCTGTGGGTTGTTTGCCTTTCACTTTCCTTCTTGGTCGTGTTGTTAATAGAAATGATTATTCAATCATTACTTGTCACTGGATAGATAATAATTTTGTTATGCAAAATCGTATTCTAGCTTTTTTGTATGATGAAGATCGTAGACATACCGGAGAATTTATTACTGAATCTATTAGTAAAGTTGCAGAATTTTATGGTATTGAAAGAAAAGTTATATGTATTGCTTTTGATAATGCTTCTAACAACAACACTGCTATTGCAAATTGAAAAAATGATCTCTCTCCGTCGTTACCTGAAATATTTCATGTTAGGTGTGCTTGTCATATATATAATTTAATTGTAAGAGATGGTTTTGAATTTTTTGTGTTTTATATTGAAAATATCCGGCTTGCTATTGGCTTTATTCAAGAAAATAATCGAAAAACAGAGTGAGAGAATTTAAAATTAAATGTGAAAAAAATGGACTTACGCCGATATTTATGCCTGAAGAATGTGATACTAGATGGAATGCTACGTATGATTATTTAAAAACTTGTCTTGCTTATAAAGTTCCTATTACATTGACTTTTAGCCAAATTTGTGGTTCATTTGCTGATTCGGCTGAATGTATGCTACATGATTCTGATTGGGCTGCTGCAATTGGTGATCTTGTTAAGTTTTTGAAATTTTTTTATATAACTACGGAGCAGATATTTCTGGTTTGCTCAAAGAATTTAAGAATAAAGAAGGTTACAAAAAAGCTGTTAGTTCTATGTTTGCTAAATTTTAAAAATATTTTTTTCGATTCCCCCATTTTACTTAGTTGGTGCTATACTTAATCCATGTCTGAAAGTTAATACTATGTGCCACTTTAGTTCTCTTATTTATTCTAACTTAGAGATAAATGCTAACAATGATTCTGAAGATAAAGAACAAGAACAACCAGATTTGTTTACGGCTATGAGTGATGCAAACATTTACGTAGAAAAATTATATAACCTTTATGCTGATTTACTTGATGTAGCTATACCGACAAATATCACTCCAACTGTCGCTCATCATGCTCGCGAGGAGCCACCATATTCTAAAAGAGCAACACGTAGTGATTTTCCTGATTACTTTTATGATTTAAATGTTTGGAACAACGTTGAGATGGGAACTTACACAGCAACTTCTCAGGAAGAGCTTAAGTATTATTTTCGAACGCTGGTAGAGAATCGTAGACGACGGATCAACACGTTGGATTGGTGGAAGAATAATGAAAGACAATATCCTGTGCTTTCAAGATTAGCTAGAGATATATTGAATGTTCCAAAGTCAACCGTTGCATCGGAGAGCACTTTTAGTCAGGGATGACAACAACTTGGGGACAACCAACACTCATTGGGGAGCAATGCTATGAATGTTCTAATTTCCCTAAGAGATTGGATTAGAGCGGAACGAAGAAATCAAGGAATGGAGGTGGAGCCGAAAGACGAATAGAATCTTGAAGAAATTATGACTTCAAGGAAGAACTCAGCACAATCAAGTCCAATGCATGGTTTTGCCCCCATTGATTTTGACTATACTATACCAGTTTCCGTTGATATTAATATGAATGAGTTGAAAAAAATGATGCAAAATTTGTAGATTTTTCATTCATGTAAATTAAAATTTTTGAATGATTTTGCAATCAATAAAATACAACATTCATTCACTCCTTACTTTATAATTTTTTCCATTTAAATTGAATTTCTAGTTTTAATTAAATACTTAGTTTTGAATTTTAATATATTACTAATTTACTTTCAAACTTTACAGTAAGTAATAGACAATTAAACATAACAAACATATATA
Organism: Capsicum annuum; assembly: GCF_002878395.1. Taxonomy (NCBI): domain Eukaryota; kingdom Viridiplantae; phylum Streptophyta; class Magnoliopsida; order Solanales; family Solanaceae; genus Capsicum; species Capsicum annuum. Next base: position 16,761,490 of record NC_061119.1, on the reverse strand, counting down.
CACATAGTGAAAAAAATTATTTCTTTTATGTTCAAAACCTCAAGTCTTATTATATGAAGTAGCATATTTTCTATAGTCTCTAAATTATATATATTTAATATTTTAACGTATACATATAGTGTATATAGGTTGTATGTATATCGTTTCAACTTTCAAGTGATATTTTAAGTATTATATATTCTACATATATGTACATATTTTTTTATATATTAAAATAGTATATATTTAATGTGTATATGTTTTTAAAGTTGTATAATATGTAGTGTATATATGACTATATGTTATATGTGTATATATTTTCTATAGTAGTATGTATATAGTGTATATATGTATATTATTTAAAGTAGTACATATATTTTATGGTACGTATTTATGCGTATATATTTTCAATAGACTCTAAAGTAGTATATATTTAACGTATACATGTGTATATATTTTCTATAGTAGTATGTATATAGCGTATAAACGTTGTATATATATTATTTAAAGTAGCACATATATTGTATTGTATTTCTATGTATATATGTGTATATATTTTCAATAGACTCTAAAATAGTATATATTTAGCGTATACATGTGTATATATTTTCTATAGTTGTATGTATATAGTGTATATACGTTGTTTGTATATTATTTAAAGTAGTACATATATTGTATTATATTTCTTCTTATATATGTGTATATATTTTCAATAGACTCTAAAGTAGTATATATATTTAACGTATACATGTGTACATGTAATAATGTATTTAAATTTTCAAAAGTAGTATATATAGTGTATGTATGTTGTATGTATATTATTTAAAGTAGTACATATATTATATCGTACGTATATATATGTACATATTTTGTATATACTCTAAAGTAGTATATATATTTAATGTATAGTCGTATATATGTGTATATGTTTTCTAATGTAGTATATATATAGTGTATATATGTTGTGTGTATATTATTTAACGTATTTAAAATATATATAGATGGACATATATAGTGTATATTGAAAAAAAAACTTTTAATTTCATTTTTTTTTTACGTTTGACCCGTAAACCCTTAATGGGCTGGTCCCAGTTTGTTTTATAAAAAAATACTATTGGATCCAAAACCGGACCGACCCATTAACACAGGCCCAGAATCGAATCGGATCACAAATTGGTAAAATAAAATGGACTGGATCCGGGTTGACCCGGCCGACCCCGTTGACAGACTAAACTAGAAGTTAAGTAGGGGATTAGCCTTTTTTCATAGAGTGATTTTTTCAAAGATGAAGATTTGATATCGATATTTTATGTTTTTATTTTCAAATGTCATTTTCTTAAAAAATCATTTCAGAGAGATTTGGTGTTTGGCTCCATTCAAGCAAATTCATCTTGTCTTCATCCCCATACTAACTCCATCCTTCTCACATTTCCTTTCCACATGCCCCCTTTCAATTCCAAAAATCAATGTTAACATCATGTCAATCAAAGGAAAAAAATATAAAAATAATTTATAGATAACTTATTATAAAATTAGGTACATTTATTTTGTACTTGCAAAAGTTCAATATTAATTTAGATTATGAAGAATTCGACTAACAATTAACGTGAAAGTGACAATAGTAATGTGGACAACGAGAATAAGAAAATGACGTTTGTAAGCTTTCTATTTCAAACACACTATAATAAGAAGTGTCACAATTAATTAGTGTTTCTTGTTTATTAGTTATACGTGTTCTGTTAGTACATTTAAAAATTGAGTTCACGTGCATTTCTTTGTTTCTTGTTAGTCTGAATTTAGATTTTTTTAAAAAATAATAATTATTTTTTCTATTAGAAATTATATATACGACAATGTAAACCACACTGTCAGAAAAAAATATTATTTTTTCTATTTAGACATTATATAAACGGTACTGCAAACCACACTCTTAGGGCTTTACGAGGGATAATGAATAATTAATTTCAAAATAAATTTTATGATGAAATTATTTCATGCATATTTAGTTCTGATAAAATTATGAAATAACTTATAATATCATGATTAGTTATCTCAAAATTATAGTTTATTTTTATACCACATTAAGATGAATAATAATATTAAAATAATTAATCAAGATGATTAATCCCTGAATAATTTAACCAACAAGCACTCAAAGAATAGCAAGTGACCAGAAGGATCTAAACTTTGGGGTCCTATTGCCACTTAAATTCTTAAATTTTTTGAAAGTGTAATAAACATATTCTTAGGGCCTGAATTCTTTCACTTTCTTGAAGGCAGGTGAAAGACGAAAAATAAATTGAAATTTGATTAACTTAGATGCATGTCATTTTTAAGTGGATACTTCACATTTAGTTACACCTAATTAATTATCATTAATTATTTAAAGGTTTTTTTTTTTTTTACATTTGTTTTTTCAAAAAATGTTGGGGAAGACATCGATCCAAAAAAATTCCAAATAAGAAAAAAAATAAAATTTAAGATAAGATTGAGAAGGTGAAGAGAAGCATCATCCATTGTTATCACATTCCGATGAAAAACAAACAAGAAATAGGAAATTTTGGAGAAATTTCAAATTTATGTTACAACAACTGTTTAGAATTATTTATCAGGTTGTCTAATATAATATTTTATTGTGACTTTCTTCATTTTTGTTATTTCTTTCTCTATATTGCTCTAGACTATTTTTTTTTACTTGAGTCGAGGATCTACAGATAAAATATCTTTACCTCTAAAATAGTGATACAATTTGCATATATTCTACCCTTTTCAAATTCTACTTTTTAAACATATTGTTATTGGCCATGAAAAATATGCAAGGGGAAAAGATTTTATTATCCGAATAGCAAGTAATAAATAAAGAGAATAAAAAGCTCCATCCATTTAGCTCTCCATTCATATGCAACCAAGCAAAAAAGTTGGTCCTAAAAAAGCTTCAATTTTCTAATTTTGATTTTACAATAAATCCATAAAGTAACATTCTCAATTTCCCTGGCAAACTTCAAAACAACATGGGTAAGTCAAAATTTTCATGATTGATAGCAGTGAAGAAAGAAAGAAAAAAGTAAAAAAATTTCCTCCATTTTATATTAATTTTTAAGGTTACTGAAAATATTTATCTCAATATAACTTGTTATTTTGCAAAATCAAGATGAAAATAGTTTTGTTCGACCAATTTTACCCCTTTTTAATGATAAAATTAGCTTAGTCTTGTTCTTACATAAGGTGCAATTAGAGAGTGATATAAAGAGTGAAAGTCTCACATTGATTGGAGAATGGACTGGAGGTCTACTTATATAGATTTGGGTAATCCTCCTCTCATAAGCTAGTTCATTAGGTAAGGATTGTCTAAATCCATGAAACAGACCATCAGACCATTCTCCAATCAATATGGGACTTTCACCTATTCTATCACTCTCCTATTGCAATCCTTCCTTATTATGAGCTAGCTTTTGCAATCCGTCCCTCATGAACTAACTTTTTGTGATTGAGTCCGGCTTAGATGTCAAATCCTTACGTAATATCAAAGTCAGGTTCATTCTCATATGACCTCCTGATCTACGCTTCAGTTGGACCTTGGCGTGAAGGAGGATGTTAGAGTGAGTGAAAGTCACATAAATAAATTGTCGGTCTGCTTATATGGATTTGAGCAATTTTCCGCTCATAAGCTAGCGTTTGGGGTTGAGTCATACCCAAGTGTCATATCTTTACTAAAGTACTTCCTCCATTTCATACTAGTAAATTTATCCGCGCTTCGCGCGGTTAAAAAAGACGATGATTGGTAAATTTCGAACAAAATTATAAGTTACTATTTTGAATCAAAAGAAATTATAACTTACAACAAAGAAATTCATATATACAAACAAAAAAATCATACAAAAAACGTATAAAAATAAAAAAAATAACACAACATTATTCTTACGATCTCAATCATTAAATATAAAAGAAAAAAATATAAAATTAATACACAATCTTTTGAACTCTTATCGACATCTCCCACAAGCCGACGCCACCATTCAATAAGCTTCATTTTTCTATTTGAGACAAATAACAAAAAGAAATATAATAAGCACCAAAAATGTAACATGAAACTTAAAAAACTAATGTGATTATTTGTACAAAGTTTTACTATGTTTATTTATAGAATTGTAATATGGAAATACTAAATATATATCATGAATATGATTATTAATTATTGAGAAAAATACATCATTTCACCCCTGAACTTATCTTCATAACTTACTTTAGACCCTAAACTACACGGGCAGTTATACACCCCCTTAATAACTTTCAAGTGAATTAAATAACTCCCTAAAGATATATTGCCACTCTCACAAAGGGAGGTGCACTACACACACACCCACATCGCTGCCACGTAAATATTTATTTAAAAAATGATGCCACACACACACACACACACATACACACACATATATATACATACCTATATATATATATATATATATATATATATATATATTTAAAAACAAAAAAGAAATTCACTTTCTTCTTCACACCCCCCACCCTCACGCCCACCCCATACCACACCAGTCCATCACTGTAACAATACCAAAAATTTCACTATTAATACAAGATTCTCACTCTTCACCCACTCCACAAAAACAACAATCACACATGCACATTTACAAATTCATTTTGATTTTCTTTCTATTGAACGATAATTGATATAGAGAGAAAATATCCTGTTAATTTTCCTCTGTTTTTGAAACAACAATCACCCCTGCCATTGATTTTTAAAATCAGTAAAATACTTCAATGGGCATCAACTTAATTAACAACGACATCAATTTCTTTTAACAACAAACGAATCCACCAACTCATTCACCCGATTATACAAAATTAAATTTATCAACTTTGATGAATTTTCAATAAGCACAAGACGCGAAAACAGAGAAAAATTAACGAGTTGATGATGACCTTATTCGATAGAAAAATACCAATCGAATTTTTAGTTAATGAAAATTAACATTGCTGCAATTTGTGGAGGTTTTGAACAATAGAAGATTTAAGAATGGCGATACATAGTTGAGAAACATTGAAGTAATGAAAATCAAGTAAAGGATTGAAAATTGTGAAGAACAACAACAAAATAAGTTTAGTAAAGAATTTGGAATGAAGAAGAAGGGTGGGGTTTCCAAGAAGACGAAGAAACGGGGCGGGGGGTATGAAAAAGATGAAGAAAAGGGGTATTGCGGTGGGGGTGGGAGTGTGGGTGGGGGGAATGGGGGTGTTACGAAGAAGATGAAAGCTAGGTTTCTTATTTTTTTTTTAAATTATATATATATATATATATATATATATATATATATATATATATATTATATTATATAAAGTCACGTATTTTTTTTTTGCCACGTCAGTCGTTGGGTTGATTTTAATTCACTTGAAAGTTATTAGGGGGATATGGAATTTCCCGTATAGTTTAGGGTCTAAAGTAAGTTATGGAGACAAGTTCAGGGTGAAAATGATGTATTTTCTCTTAATTATTTAAAAGGTTATGATAATTAAAAAAAATTATGGGAGTAATGAAAATAATGATTATTAAGTTTCACATTAGAGAATTTAAAAAAAAAAAAAGAATTCGAATTTCTTAACATTGCATATTTAATATAATTAAGATTGTTAAAAGAGTTTTTTTTTTTGAACTTTTGTTTAATATAGACATAAATGAAAATAAATAGAGAAAAATTCAAAAAAATTGTATTTCTTAGCCAATGAAAGGTGTCACATCATTTTTTTTCTATTGCTAATATATTTCATTATTGACACTCCTTGTCTTTATGTATTTATTTTCTTATATTTTGACATTTCTTAATAAATTTTTTGGCTCCATCATTATCTCACATACATATATTCAATGAACAAATAAAAAAAATGGTGAAATACACTCTTTTAAGCATAAGATGAAACTACAAAACTAAAACAGGTAAGGAAGAATAGCCCAAAAGCAAAAGCTTGTTTTCGAATATCACAATTGCAAAAAATCAAACGTAAAGTAGAACATGCATACAATCACATAGAATTATAATTGCTCAAAGTGATTAAAAATAAATGAAAATTGCCATAAAAAGTAAATAAAAATTTGTGTCAAAAAAATAAACATAAATTATCTTATTTTTAGTTTGCTGCTTAAATTGTCTTCTTCAAATTCTTCATAATGTCTCCTGAACAATTTAAATCAAGATACATGCTCAAAAAGAACAATTATTTCTTTTGATTTTAAGATCTAATAGACTAAAAACAAGTAAAATTGTGGGCGAGTTAAACTTGATCTCGAAATATAATAATTAAATTTCACTGAGCTATTTTTTTAATTGAGGATGAATTATTGAGAAGAAAGATACTTAACGTAAGAGCTTCAACTTCTCATTCATACTTAAATATTTTTTTCATAAATATTACTCAAGTATTATAAATAATAATATTTATTAAAAATCATATTTGGAGGTAAATTATACACTTAATTCGATCTTGTCTTACCTAATCTTATTTATTTGTTGTTTCATAAATAATGTGTTAATTATGTAAATAAAATATTTGTAGTTATTGTAGTGATAAATAAACGCTATACATAATTAAAGATTTTTTTGTGTTACATAAGTCCTCTCATATGTTATTAATTAGAGAATTTACATAAGTCCTTTCATCTTATTTGTTTTTATTTAATTGTTTTTTATCCCCTTCTCCATCCTATTAATTTACCTTATATTAAATTAAATATTAAAAACCTAAAAACCTTTTAATTTTCTCCATAATTATTTATACTACTCCACTAAACTGAACAACTAATATTCATTAATGACTAATTTTTTCATCTTCTCTTCTTTCCTACTGATTTTGTAATTTCTTTTTATTCATTTATGTGCGAATAACTATTCTATCCTTCAATTAAATGAAATAATTAATATATAATTTGAATTGATTGATAAAGGATGAAAAAGAAAAAATACATCACAAATTAAAATATACTTTAATACACATAATTTTATAGTTAATATTTGTTCGGTTACCAAATTCTATCCCTTTTTTGCAACACTTATAATAGAGATTATGGGATATATATAAAATCTTAATTCAAGATTGATAATTTAATTAGTGTGCAAAAAGTTTGAACATGAAATAAATAATAAAAAATAAGAAAAATAGAGAAAAGGATAAAAAATTTGAGTAGTTATAATTGAGATTATTGTATGCTTTACTACAAAGTCAAACAGGCTTTACGCGAGCTAACCCAATTTTAACTAATTTCTTTATTATTATTGTCAAGAATTACATGATTGACCAAGACAAATTACTATTTGAGATTGAATTATTGTAAATGAATATTTATTTATAAGGGTTTTGTTAATTTATTTAATTAATAATAGATTATTTAAAGAAAAAAAAAGAAGTTTTTAAAAAAGAAGAAAAAAATCAATTGCATCTTGGCCTAAGAGAGATATCACACTATTTTTTATTTTACCAACCTTTATATTATATATAGATAAGTTTAAAAGAGAAAACGATGTCTTTCATGACTGAATGAAGGATCGTTAAGTTCATAGACTAAACAATTATGGGAAAAGGAGGAAAGAAAGAAAAAATAATACATAAAAAATGAATATTACTTACAAACGAATAAAATTTTTCTCAAATCACAATATATGACGATAAGAAAATAAAAAAATAAAATTGCATTTTAATTGATATCCAATTAACCTATCATGGCATATAATAAAGCAAGCATATTTAATATCAACCAAATTATAAGTAAATGTATATGCTATTTTCAATTTGAACTATTCATACAAATGAATAATTTAATTAATCGTCATTATTAGACATCAAAAGAAACGCTAAAAACGTCTTTCTATATACAAAGCTTGAAATTACATGATAAAATAATCAACAACACAATGCAAATTGTAATAGGAAGAAAGAGAATAGCGAGTTATTCATAGTGAATTGTGTATTAAAGATGAACATATTCTCAAAAAGAGAGATATTATATCACTCTTTTTTTACTTTCATCTTGATGAGCTTGTACCAAACTAATTTAACCATCTCTTATCGATGAATTCTCTATACAACAATCAATTTTTTTTTCATATTGATGAACTTGTATTTTGCTATAACGACACAAACATGAAATTCTAAAGAATACCTATTGTTCTTCATCTAAGTGGTGACCACATTATCATGTCATCTTTTGTATATCATCTCTTTTAATTATTAGACACATGATTTATGAAAAAAAAAAAGGAAAGAAATCAAAAAAAAAAAAAAAGAAGAAGAAGAAGGAGGAAAAAATGAAAATGTTCATCCAACAACTTCATAATTGTTATTTATAGATTGGTTAGGTTATATCTAAGGGAGTTGAAGAGACATATTATTTAAGTAGAGAATGCAAATGGAAGGAGATTTTTTAATGTGAATTTAACTCAAAAATAAGTTCATGAATGAGAAGAGTATTAACAATAAAGTTATTTATTGTTATTATAATAAAAGACATTAAATAAAAATAGAATATAAAACAAAAAGTAGAAAAAAAAACTCAAAAAAGGAGAAAAAAGATAAACATGATTGGAGGTCATAGAGAGGTGCCACATCACCTTATCTATAACCTTCCTTTATATTATATATAGATGTTGAACCTTGAAACCTGAAAAGACTATAATGCATTTGAAAAGGCACGTAGGCAGCTTAATGATTCATTATTTCAATTCAATTCTTGCAACTTTAATGATCCACTATATTGTAAACATTGTTTCAACTTTAATGACCCACTATAATTAATTTTTGATGATTTTAGTTATAAAAAAAGGCTTAAAAAGATCACGATGGTGACTTTAGAAGTATGTCATATCATTGTTTTCACATTATTACTTTATATATAAATATAAATTTTAACAATAACTATGAATAAGTAATTAATTTACACATTTTTTTTTAATCTTTTCACTCTCTGTATAATTGTATAGTTTGTTGTCTTTTTATCTTTTTTAGCATAAAAATTTTAAGATTGATTTGCATAAAATTATTTGTAAAATTTAAGGATTTAAGATTGCCCATTCTACAAAAATTGTCATCGTTGAAACTAATCTGCATTAAATTGTTGTTGTAAATATTTTAATATATGATTTACAAATAAATAACAATGTTATTTAAATAAGATAATGACCGATTTTGAATAAACTATTGTCACATATCTTTATAATCTCCAATGTGGGACTTTCTAGTGTGAATTCGAATTTAGATAGATTTCAATACGAATATCAAATACAAAAAAAAAGATACCTTTATAATCAAAGAATTCGTGACAAAGCCGCGTGAAGAGTCAAATTATATGATGTAGTAGCAACAACATAAAACCTTAGTTGTTGCGTGACCGCCTATATTATTATTAAACTTTTAGAAATTTAGAATAGAGAGATGAACTAAAAAGTAAAAACCAAAAATGAAACCAAATTATAACACACTATAATTAGTTTTTGATGGTTTTAGTTATTAAAAAAAAAAAGCTTAAAAATATCGCAGTATGGATGGTGACTTTAAAAGCATGTCATATCATTATTTTCACATTATTCCTTTATATATAAATATAGATTTTAACAATAACTATGAATAAGTAATTAATTTACACATTTTTTAAAATCTTTTCACTCTTTGTATAATTGTATAATTTGTGGTTTTCTATTTTTTTTTTAGCAAAAAATATTTTGAGACTGATTTGCATAAAATTATTCGTAAAAGTTAAGGTCTTAAGATTGCCCATTCTACAAAAGTTCTCATCCTTGAAACTGATTTGCATAAAATTCTTATTGTAAATATTCTAACATATGATTTACAAATAAATAAAATGTTATTTAAATAAGATAATGTCCGATTTAAATAAACTATTGTCACATATCTTTATAATCTCAATGTGAAAATTTCCAGCGTGAATTCAAATTTAGTTAGGCTTCAATACGAATATTAAATATAAAAGAAAGATACCTTTATAATCAATGAATTCTTGACAAAGCCGCGTGAAGAGTCAAATTATATGATGTAGTAGCAACAACATAAAACCTTAATTGTTGTGTGACCGCCTATATTATCATTAAACTTTTAGAAATTCAGAATAGAGAGATGAACTAAAAAGTAAAGACGAAAAATGAAATTAAATTATAACACACTTAAAATCACCTGATTTCAAAATGGTAAAGGATATGGAGAGACTGTGATGATTTTGGACTCAATAGTTGGTTTCACTTATACACAAAAATTTTATAGAAGGGAGGAAAGATCAAAAGTGTGGAGTTAAAATTAATTAATTATATTTCACAATTAACATGACCTAATAAAAAGAAGAGTCACAATCATTCATTATTATCTTAGTAAATGCTAATTATCTTAAAATTAAATGAAATAGCTAATTGATAAATAAGTTTTAAAGGTAGAAAAAATTCAAAAATTTATAAAAAAAGATAAATAGGAATACTTGCTTGTGAGACATGCCACATAAACAAGGCCTTATTCCTCCTTTATATATATATATATATATATATATATATATATATATATATATTAATTGATTGATACCCTTTAAGAAAGTTTTTATTAGCGTTGGATTTTATTAAACCTTATTAATGATGCTTTAGAATTCTAAATTTTGCTGCTATTACTTTATTTAGTTATTTAATGCTAAAGCTACTATCAGAAAAGAGTAATAAAACTCTCTTTCTTCACTAATATGGACAAATAAAATGAAACATCCATTTTAATTTTTAATATAATGTCCATAAAATTATAACTGAGAGAGTAGTAATAAACTTTTTATTTATAAGTTTGAGGGACGTGCAAAAGGAAAATATGATAATTAATATTGTAATAATAATTGAAAACAACAATGGAGACATGAGATTTACTAAAAAGTTTAAAATATGAAAAAATACACACACGAAGAAGTTAAAGAAAATTCAATA
>NC_061119.1:16724108-16750444 GCF_002878395.1 Capsicum annuum | reverse complement strand
AATAAATTACCTAATTGAAGCTCTTTACATATTAAATTTAAAATTTTTTCTTTTAAAATTTCAACTCACATATCGAGTATTGTCCTCTCACTAACTACATTGTGGTAAAAACTATAGTGAAAACTACTTTAGCATTTTTTTACACTCTATCTGTATCATAAAAAATTACCTATTTTGTGCAATTACACTATGCATATTTTTGTTGGTCAAATATATATAAAAGGGGGAATTTTTTATTTCCTGAATAGCAAATAATAAATAAAGAGAATGAAAAGCTCCAAATGTATTAGCTATCCATTCAAATGCAAACAAGCAAAGAAAGGTAGTCTTGAAAAATATCTAGTTTCATAATTTTGATTCTACTATAAATTCATAAAATAATATTCTTGACGCCAATACCATTAACTCATCGTCGCCGTCACCACTCTACCATCACCTCACACCATCGAGAGATACAGGGCGGTGAGAAGAGAGGGTAGTGAGACCCTAGGTTAGTTTAGAGAGAGAGAGAAGGCAGCGAGAGAGAGGGTCTCATAAAAATATAGTGTTTAATTTATATTTTATATAATTATTTAATAATTAAATATAATCTTCCTACAACTGCGATCGGATATAAAATTTAATATATTTAATTATTTAATATTTAAGACTATAGTGGTTGAGTATAAAGTTAATATATTTAATTATTTAATATTTTCGACTACACCAATCGGGTATGTATTTAATATAATTTAATCATATATTTAATTAATTATTTATAAAATTTTTGACTACAAATATTGGATTAGAATTCTATTGTTGATTAATCTTCTTAAAATATTTCGATCAAAATGATCGAAACGTTTGGTCATATTAATGCTGACAATTTTTATATGTCTTGTCCGACTACTTTAATCGAAATATATATTTTTAGAATTTACCGCCAAATCTTATTATTGTTGTTGTCGAAAATAGTATCGGAGAAATATTTTATAAAAAATAAAAATAAAAAATTAAATTTTTCGATCGAAGTAGTTGAAAATTACCAACTGAATTTTTTAGTCGGAATTTGCAATCGGGAAAAATGAATTTCTTGTAGTGTACCCTGTCGAAGCTCTTTACCAACTGAATTCAAAACTTTTTCTTTTAAAATTTCAACTCACATATCAAGTATTGTCCTCTAGTAACAATATTGTGATAAAAATTATAGTGAAAATTATTTTGACAGCTTTTTTATATTCTCTCTATATCATAAAGAATTGCCTACTTTATGAGATTACATTGCATATATTGTTGTTGGCAAGACAAAAATGACAGGGGAAAAGATTTTATTGTTCGAAAAAGCAATAAGTAAAGAGAATGATAAGCTCCATCCGTTGTTAGCTCTTCATTCAAATGCCAAAAGGCAAAAAAAGATAGTCTTGATGAAGCTTCAATTTTGTAATTTTGATTTTACTATAAATCCTTAAAATAATATTCTCAATTTATATGGTGAGCTTCAAAACATGGGTAAGCCAAAATTTTCATGATTAATAGTGAAAAAGAAGAAAAAGAGTGAAAATATCCCCCCTCCTCCCCCTTCCATTTTATATTAGTTGTTATGATTACTAAAAATATTTGTCTCTGTTTATCTTTTTATTTTGCAAAATTGAGATGAAAATAATTATACTTGACCAATTTTGCCCTTTTTAAAATCACCTTAATCTTGTTCTTAAATAAGGTGCAATTGGAGAGTGATAGAATAAGTGAAAGTACCACATTGATTGGAGAATGGATTAGAGGTATGCTTATATAGATTTGCGCAATCCTCCCCTCATAAGCTAATTCATAATTTGAAGATTGCTAAATTCCATGAAACAGACCGTCAAACTATTCTCCAATAAATGTGGGACTTTCACCTATTCTATCACTCTTTAATTGCAGTTATATGGACTCTTCAAAAAATGAAATACCAATTTTTTTTTATAGTATTGATTAAGGCTTTCCCTTTTTTGAAGAGTTTCAAAACTTTCAACATTTAAATATGATTACTTTGGATTCAATGACCATAATTTTTGGGTTTGGAGCTAATTAGGTATATATGTTATTTGGAGGTTATTTCAATGTTACTTCATTGAATTAGTCGAAGTCTTTTTATGATAAATGAAGATATTGGGTTAAATATCAACATAGCCCTATAAATTTGATGATATTTGTTAATTAAATGTTTAGACTTATTTAGGGATGATCTATCAGGAATTTTCATAAATAGCTACAGTTTGGACATTACCATACTCCTACTGTATTTTCTGCATTTGTCTAATTCAGCAACATTGAATTATTTATATTATTTTAACTATTTAAGTAATATTATAATTTTATATTGAAGAAAGTTCGATCCTACCTCGTTTCGCTCTGATTGAAAGTTTTAATAAATAAATTACCTAATTGAAGTTCTTTACATACTAAATTCAAAACTTTTTCTTTTAAAATTTCAACTCACATATCGAGTATTATCCTCTCAGAAACAACGTTGTGGTAAAACCTGTAGTAAAAACTACTTTGTAGTAAAAACTACTTTGACAGTTTCTTATACTCTCTCCGCATTATAAAGAATTATCTACTTTATGGGATTACTATTGTTTTTGACAAGACAAATATGAAAGGGGCGGAAATTTTATTCCCTGGATAGCAAGCAATAAATAAAGAGAATGAAAAGCTCCATCCATTATTAGCTCTCCCTTCAAATGCAAACAAACAAAAAAGGTAGCCTTGAAAAACCTTCAATTTCGTAATTTTGATTTTACTATAAATCCATAAACTAATATTTTCAATTTCTCTATCGAAATTCAAAACAAAATGGGTAAGCCAAAATTTTCATGATTAATCATAGTGAAGAAGAAATAACTAGGGGTGAAAATATTTCTTGTCTTGTATTCATTGTTATGATTATTAAAAATATTTGTCTCAATTTAACTTGTTATTTTATGAAATCAAGATAAAAATAATTATGCTTGACCAATTTTTCCTTTTAAAAAAATAAAATTAGCTTAGCTTTGTTCGTAAATAAGGAGCAATAAGAGAGTGATAGACTAGGTGAAAATTCTACATCGATTGGAGAATGGACTGGAGGTCTGCTTATATAGATCGTGACAATCATCTCCTCATCAGCTAATTTATGATGTGAGGATTGCCCAAATCTATGAAACAGACCGTCAGACCATTCTCTAATCAGCGTGGAACTTTCACATATTCTATCACTCTCCAATTGCAATCCTTCCCTCATGAATTAGCTTTTGCAATTCGTTCCTCATTAACTAGATTTTTGTGGTTGAGTTTGGATCAGGTGTCAAATCTTTACTTGATATCAGAGTTTGGTTCATTCTCATTTGGCCTTCTGGTCCAAGGTTAGGCCTGGACGTGGGGGATGGGGGGTGGGGCGTTAGAGTGGGCTGAAGTCACGAGAATGCATTGTTGGTCTGCTTATATGAATTTGAACAATTCTCCCCTCATAAGCTAACTTTTGGCATTGGGTCAGACTCAAATGTCATATCTTTATTAAAGTACCTCCACCATTTTATACTAATTGACCCATGTTAATTTGGCATACCCTTTAAGAAAGTTTTTATTATGATTGTATTTTGTTAAGCCAACTTTATTAAAGATGCTTTAGAATTCTAAATTTTGATATAACTACTTTATGTAGTTACTTAATACTAAGGTTAGTATGAGAAAAACCATAATAAGACTCTCTTGATCTGCTAAAATGGATAAATAAAATGAAGCACCTATGTTTAATATGAAGGCAAAATAAAACTATAACGGAGAGAGTAGTAATAAACTTTTATTTATAAGTTTTAAGGGACATGCAAAGGGAAATATGATATCTAATATTGTAATAGCAATTGAAAGCGACAATGAAGCCATGATTTACTAAAGGGTTTAAAATATGACAAAATACACACACGAAGAAGCCTAAGAAAATTCAACATTATATATATATATATATATATATATATATTATTTTAACTATATAAATAATACTATAATTTAATACTGAAGAGAGTTCGGAGCCTACCTCGCTCAGGCCTAATTGAAAGTTCTAATAAACAAATTACCTAGTCGAAACTCTTCACGTACTGAATTCATAACTTTACCTTTTAAAATTTCAACTCATATATTCAGTATTGTCCTCTTAGTAACAACATTGTGATAAAAGCTAAAGTGAAAATTACTTTGGTTATTTTTTATACTTTTTCCATATCATAAAGAATTACCTACTTTATGAGATTACACTGTAGATATTGTTAAGTACTTAGTTTTGATGATTGAGAAATTCATAACTTGGAATCTGTTTCTTGAAATCCTGGTTGTGATGACAAAGGCCTCTACGCATTAGAAAACAGGTTGGGCTCACTGACCGCTGTCATAGTCACCTTTCTAGCAGACTCATAGTACAAAAGATGGTAAAAAGTTGTTGCCACCTTTTTGCCTCAACCAATGAGATTACTTATAGGGTTTCCTTGAGTCATAAAGTATAATACTCATCTTCCACAATAAGAAAACCAACACTTCAATATACTCACAATTAAAGATCTTTTTGAAGTGTAGCAACGCTACAATCAAAGGATGAAACTATATCAGGGAACTTGTTTCTCATCGAGTTGATCTTTGCTTCCTTGTTATAGTCGAGTCTTTGTAATTTTGTTCTTAAAAGTCTACCTACGTTGCTTATGATTGTAGTAGGTGTTGTGGTGTTCCTGACTCTTGTAATCATCTAGAGTTAGGTGATTGTGTCAGGCTAGAGCTAATTTGAGGAGTCCAGCTAAAGGTAGTTGGAGGGTGGAAGCAGTAGAGTTACTGCTTGGATTCCTTGTAATAGAGTTATTGCTAGGAAACAAAAGATTAAGAGGCTAATCCTTACGGTCTGTACTCAAGGGGTTGCTTGAATATAGTGGAGCTAAAAATCCAGGAGGCAAGTCATGGTTTTTATCCCTTGAGCAAGGAGTTTCCACGTAAAAATCTCGTGTCTTTATTTTCTGTACTCCTGCACTACTTATTTCATTTTATCTCCTAGTTCTTGTTGGGGGGGTGATTCTGGAAATAATTCCCTGAGTCGATAAGCAACCCACCCCAAACCCTTTATTTGGTATCAGAGAGGGTCTTCCATAATAAGGCTAACACCTTGGAAGTGACACAACCCGAACTGGGTCCTTATCATAATGGGCATCTCAAGTCCAACCGGGACCAGAGACCATCCCTGATACCCAATCCAACCAACCAACATATACCCTAAATCGAATGAATTCCAAACATATAAAAAGATAGTAAATTAGAAAATATAATGACTTTAGGATAGGTCTATTTACTAGACCAACCCAACCAAGGCTATCCACCTGATAACCAACCAACCAAACCAAAAAGGATAATCCAATGTATATATATAAATATATCATGACCATCCCATACCTAAGTTCACATTTGTCCATACAAAGCCTCTAAACCAAATCAAAGAGTATCTAGTCGGGACATTGATTTCGCCCAATACTAACTCCAATAAAAGTATGCTGAGATCGATTGCAAATATAATAACCCAACTAGGTTGGGGTTGAACCCACAGGGAAAACGTGAACAGTTGCTTGACTTGATCTAATCCACGAGTAGTACAGGAAAGTAAATGGGGAAATTTTAGTATCAATCACAAGTAGTAACTAAAACTTGAGTACTTTTGAGTTGCAACCAATAAATGATGAACACTAGGCTTGTGTTTCCCTGGCTTCTTAACTTCGTAAATTTCTCGTGTTCAACCCAACTATTCTGTTGTTCTGCATACAAAGTCTACAAGATAGGTATTATCAACTATATTTTAGACGTGAAGATAAATCTCACCCATTACCAGTTAAGTCTCAGGGTTTCGCCTTGTTTCCCCTTGCTATGACCTCAGTTCACCATCGCTTTTTGGGATCAAGTGATTAGATGAGATGGTCGGGACTAAAAGGTAGAGGTAAATCCCAAATCACTGTCCTAATCTTCTTTTCCTAATCACAAACATCCTTTTAGGGATGGACGTGAATACAAGCTTTCTCAACCTTCTGCAGCAGCTATGAGATTAATTCTTGTGAATAAGATAAAGATATATGCACAAACTCTAGAATAGATGAATATCACACTTCTTCTACGTAGCTAATCGGCTAGGGTTCCCATGACCCTAGTCAAGGAGATTATCCGCTCATGTTTATGCAAGAAACCACGATTATCAATGAAGAGCACATGTAATTAACTGCACAATAATAAGATGGATAGACTCCAAAGTTTTGAATTAAATAAAAATCCAAAATCTCAAGATTAACATAAAAGTATGTAAACTATTATAAGAATGCGTAACCTAATAAAAGATAAAATCTAGGGTATCTATAGTATCTCAAAATAACATAGAAATCCTTACAAAAATGGGAAAGGTGAAGTTATGTCAGCACTCGGTATGATTCGTTCTTCAACTCGTACCGGCATTATACGAGTCGTACCCTGCCCTTTCGTATCCATTCCAGTCTCTGATCTCCCGAGGCTTCAAATTTCTACTCAGCATACGACTTCTGCTCATGAGTCGTACATGAGAATATGACTCGTGTCCTTCACTCTTATCCACCTGGGACTTATGTCTTTTCTAGCTTTGAACACTGGTTTGTTATGACATCCCTATACAAGTCGTACTCAGTCTTTCAACTCATATTTTTTCTGAGACTTCAACTTTGGATGGTATCTTTAGATTCTATTGTACTTACGACTTCTCCGTACGACTCATATCCGTGCTTACGACATGGGTTCTTGAGTCGTATCTTCCCCATACTCAGCTTTTTTGTTTGGATTTAGGCTCTATTGTGTATATGAGTTAGCATACGAGTTGTATCGAGTGTTGAAAACTCAAGAGTTAACTTATACCTTGACCAGATTTGGTATTTTCCAGGTTATTTTCTTCCCTTTTCATTCCAACACTACAATAGACTTGTTTTACCTGCAATATACACCAAAGTGTCTCATATCTAACAAAATATCCAAAGTTCACACATAAATTCATGGTTTTTAGCATCATAAGTGTCGTGTTTCCATGACACATCAACGCCCTCAACTTAGACTTTTGCATGTCCCCAAGCAAACAAACCAAGAATTATTTTCTAACATAAAAATGATGCTTAAACTGGAAGAACTTAAGCTACCCATGGCAGTGATTTTGAACTTGATTCCCATTTTGTTATTTCCCTCCTAATTTTTAATTTCAATGACTCAAATTGTGTATAATGATTTATCACATGAATAAACATGAAGGAATCCGATGATGGCATTACATTAGCAATAGGCAACTAGGCATAGCCATGAATTACATTCACTAAGCAATCTAGCAACCTAGTAACATAAACCATGTGCGTTCACAGTCAAAGAAATTCTACTCAGTCTCCATATGGATAAACCAATCTATTCAGGGAGATAACAACTGACTCTCTCGCTCACAAAGAAGTATCACTGGAGTATATAGAATACCATAGGCTTGCCGTTATGCTCTTTTCCTAAGTTTTTAGACAATCACTGTAGGATTGCTATAGGAATTTATTCAGCTTGTAACGTAGGCTTGGGGCTGGTATGATATCTTTTGGGATTCATTTAGTGACTAAGCCTCCTGACAATATGCATTTCTTGGGGTCCCCTTATTTATCCATTTCTTCTTTTATTTCCTCCCTTATGTCTCCCTTTTTATAGTAAGCACATTCAGATTAGGATAGATATGGTTTTCACTTTATTTTCCTTTTCTCTCTCTTTCTTTTCATTGCAACTTTTCTTTTTCTTTTATTTTTTCCACACCTGTCCAAATTTCAACTATTTTTCTTCTACACACTTTCTTCATACTCGATTTCTCCTACGCACCCCTATAATATCTACCCTCAACTTAGGCGATTTGCTTGAGTTGAGGTCCACAGTGTCCAAAGAGAACCAGGGCCAAAATAGGTTCATTGTTAGGGAAATGAGAAAGTGAATTGGCGTAAACAACAGAATTGGTCTATTCAGGCTCAAATATTTGGATAAAAGGGATTCATTCATTTAGTTAAAGAATTTTAGGCTCAGGTGGACTCACATAAAAAGGGCCTATGATCATCTCCTACTTAATTATCCTAAACCTAGGTAAAAGCAATCGGTCAAGTTCTAGATTCTGACACACCAGAAACTTGATATACCTCACATGCACTTGCAAAGGGTTACATTACTACGAACTAACTATCTAGTTATGCAACTGTTTGTCCTTAATTGTTCTATTCCTTAATCCTAATGCCATTTTTAGATTTACAACAGTCTCACACACATATAAATATCACATAGTTCATCAAATTTTTGGAGGGGTCAATTTTTCAACATAATTTCATCATAATCATTTCAAATCAGCAGTGTTTCAAAGTCCACAAATCAATCAAAATCATAATAATTTCATTACAAATGATTTTTTCAAAAATGAATTTTTCTAAATTTCTCAAACATCAAAATCAAAATGATTTGCTGCCATAGGCGCTGATTTTCTCCCTATCTCAGATGTCAGCACCAAACCTGCAAGTCATAACAGACTTTTAGCTACTTTTACTTTTCAGCAACTCATAGATATTCAGAATCAGATACTCCCGCTCCCAACCTAAAAAAATAAAGTATGGATGAAAGTCATACCTAGGTGCTCAAGGCGCCGACTCATCAACATCAGCACATGGGCCCTCAAATCAGGTCCCACTCTCCTCAACTCTTATCCCATCCACCGAGACTGAATCAACAACAATAGTCGGGGGCACTACACTATCCCCATCAGTAATAATAATAGGTGGTCTCGAACCATTAGCTCGAGTAGCCATCCCACGGACCCGTGTCTCTTGGTCCCGCTCATCCTGAATGCTATCAGCCCTGGCCTTCTTTTCAGCTTTCTTTTCTTCTTTCTTTTTTTTTCTCTCTCTTTTCTTCTCTTTGGTATCCTCAATTGGTGCATGTATCGAGTTTGGGATCACCCAAATATTTGGCATATGAACTGTAGGAATCACTATCTCAACTACAGGCTCTGAAATAACTGGTCTTTCATATAATTTTGTTTCTATCCTCTTAATTTTTGCAACCTTGAATCTGATCTCAGCAAAATCATGAATCTTCCCACTACTAAACTATCAGGTAATCCTCGACTCAAATGTATCCAGGCGCCCTTGGACCCGTCTGTCTTAGCTCACAAACTATATGTCGAGCTAGGGTTTTATGCCCCCTTCTATATGTCTAACCTAAGCCTCATGTATGGCTAGTCTGGTTATGACCTCAATCCAAAGTGCCTATGAAATCATCATAATTTTAGAAGGCATACCTCATGGCCTGGGTGACATGGACTGTACTGGTGGTGGGGCACTAAAAGTACCTGCTGCATCTGTATATGAAGTATCTATCTGCGATCCTGCCTTAGTAGCCTCAGTAGTATCAGTCGGTCTACCCTGTGGGAACATACTTGTCATCAAATCCGCTGTCTGCCTGGCCTGTTGGGCCAAAGGGTTGCCCACATCTCTTATCAGGCCCAAATTAGTGGTCTTCGTGGCCTCTAATATCTCATCTATACCAGGGAATTCTAGTACTCCCACAGCCAGACATATCTGCGTGATCAAATAGAGGTAAGCCAACAATGACTTCTGACCCCCTACAGCCCGGTCTCTCAACTCCCGAGCTAGGAATTTTGCTATATCGAAATCATAATTGGCTATGAAGCTAGCTATCATGGCTGCCCGAACTAGGATCAGTACATTATCTCCTATAGTCGGACAAAGCTAGTATCGGTCCAATGTCCACCATACTTTACCCATGAAGATGAGGGGATGCTTCTCAATCTTCTGCGAGACTACCCTAAGGCCTCCTACTACCCAAACTACATTTTTACCATTCGAAGCTATATGCTCTGCAATCCACCTAAAAAAACCATTTTATCCTTCAAACCCAGCATCCTCTGAGTAATCTTTTTTATCTCTTCTATCCGGTAATCTATTTCCTCAATGTTTGTCGGAGCCTGACTCTGAAACAACCAGTTTATCATATAATTATGTGTCCATCCTCTTAATTTATGCAACCTTGGATATGATCTCTGTAACATCAAGCGTTTGCCCACTACTCAACTGTCGGGTAATCCTCAACTCAAATGCATCCAAGTGCCCTTGGACCCATTTGTCTTGGCTCGCAAACTGCATGTATAGCCAGGGCTTTATATCCCCTTCCATATATGTGACCTTAGCCTCAAGTATTGCTAGTCTGATTATGATCTCAACCCAAAGTGCCTATAAAATCATGATTAGGCCTGAAGGCATACCTCGAGGCTTGGGTGGCGCAGACTATACTGGTGGTGGGGCACTAGAAGTACCCACTGCATCTGTATGTGAAGTATTTGTTTGTTATCCTACCTCAGTAGCCTCAGTAGTATCAGTTGGTTTTCCCTGTGGGAACATACTTACCATCAAATCCGTTGTCTGCCTTGCCTGCCGAGCCTAAGGGTTGGCCGCATATGTAATTAGGTCCAAATTAGTAGTCTTCGTGGCCTCTAACATCTTATCTATACCAGGGAGTTCCAGTACTCCCGCATCTAGACATATCTACATGATCATACAGGGGTAATCCAATAATAACTTTGACCTCCTATAGCCCGATCTCTTAACTCCCGATCTAGGAATTGTGCAATATTGAAATCATAATTAGCTATGAAGCTTGGTATCAAGGCTACCCGAACAGGGCTCAGCACATTATCTCCTATAGTCAAACAAAACAATGTCCACCGTACTTTACCTACAAACATGAAGGGATGCTTCTCAATCTTCTGCGAGACCACCCAAGGTGTAATACCCCGTATTTCTCAAGCTTAAATTAAATCTCAGTTCATGAGTTATCCAATAAAATTTTTTTGAAACGCTCAGTATTTTTCAGTTTAGATCCTGCTATTGTGTAGGAAATTGAATTAGCTTTCCAACGATATAAAATTTGCCTAAATCCAATAACCGGGTAAGTAGTTATGGCTATTTTAAGTTTCAGTCATTAAACACATTCATTCAGGCCAGTAGCGCATCGCAGAGTATGTCAAAATGACAATTGTCAGTTTTTAGTGAGGTACTACAATACTGGCGCATCGCACCACATCTTATTTTCATAATTGTCCATTTCTAGTGTACCAATACGATTCCACCACGTCGCGGTAAACTTCCAGGTCCCAACCAAAGTGGCAAAGCGATATCAATGCATTGCGCCATCATGTATTTTCTCAGTTGGAGATTTCCATAGACACAGCGGGATAGCACCGCATCGTGCTGGGTGCCTACTTTGGAAAAGTTTGATGGAAATTAAATGTTTTGTCTAGGATTAAAACTGTTTATTCCCATGATTTTAACATGCCCAGATATGGGATTTTATCCCTAAAAATATTTTCTGTCATTACTCACTCAATTTATCCCAAAATTAAAAGCATTCTCTCTCAAAACTACAAACCCTAGCTTCAAGAAAACAAGAGTAATCTCAAAGGATTCACCATGAACTTCAAGAAACTCACAAATTAAGGTATGTTAGGTGTTCATCTATGGGTCCCTTTCACCCATAGAGTCCAAGAATCTATTTTTAAAACTTCAAGAGTTATGATTTATGATTTCCATGCTTGGAAATGAATGTATTGATGATTATGATAGTAATTAGGATCCAATGCATGTTTAAGTATAAGTTTCCATGAAATTAAGATATTTATATGGTGAATCATGTAAATTGCATGCTTAATCCTTGAATTTGAAATTGAATGTTGTATTCATGATTACATGTGTTGACCATCATCATGTGAAATACTCTATGCTCCCCAAGTGTTTGCTAAAATACCTATGTGAAATAGATGGTGGAATCTTAACATGTCATTATGTGGTCCCAATCATGTATAAGCTTATGCCTTACAAGTGTTTGATGAAATGCCTTTATGAATGAATTATAGACAAGTGTACATTGTGGTGTATCTCAAGATCATGCTATGCTTTATTTTCATGCTATCAGGTCTTGGGGGTATTTAATACCCGACAATTTAGCTGTTTACCTAGAGCTAGTGTCAGTTACAGAATAGTCTTAGTCCTATCACGAGTTAGTTACAGAACTCAATAAAACTCAGTCATTTACAGAACTTAGGAAAATTCAGTAAACTCAGTAATAGTTCAGTCCAGCTCAGTATACTTAGTTCAATGTCTTTCAGTTGGGAGTAGGATTCAGCACCGAGTGAACCCAAGGATGGGGGCTCACCTACCAGAAGAGGATGTGATCCTTAGAAGCAATTCTTGCATTCCAGAACTACGTGGCCAGCATAGGTTGAGACATCAAACTTGCCAGTTGAGGGTTGATGAGGTGCTTTGACCTGTCAGATGAGGGTTCCACCGTTCTCATTAGAGTACCTTCTAGATGAGGGTAACTCTTCAGTGTCTTTACCCGTGGCACGATACTAACACCCTTACAACTAGGGTCACAGGTTGGACCCCAACTCAGTTATCTTATTTAGGGCATGTCGGTTAGATGATTACCTCTCACAGTCTTATTTCAGTCTTTAGAATAGAACTTAGTTTAGTTCTGTAGAATTAGGACTATCAGATATAATCAACCAGTATCAGTAACTTTAGATATCAGTTACTCAGTATCAGAACTCAGGACTTAGATTCATATTAGCTTAGTCACAATATTTATTTATATGCATAGTAGTGCATACTCAGTATTTATAGTAGTATTAGTTATCCATGTACTCTCATATTCAGTTACTCTAGATCATCCAATCAGTTATTGTTCATGCATATTAACCCTTTCATTCAGCCTTATCCCCTCTAGCATACCAGTACATTCCATGTACTGACGCATACTCTTTCCTTGCACTATGATGTCTTATATCATAGGTTCAGATGCTCAAATTCTTGACCGCACATAGATAGATCCAGATTCAGCAAGCACTAGATTTAGTAGTGAGTCCTCATTATTTGAGGATATTCTTTCATTTCATTATTACAGTAGACTCAGTATTTTAGTAGATAGAGTTAGTTGGGGCATTATCCTAACAACTCCACTTTCAGGTAGTTTCAGATTTAAGGCTTTTCAAACTAGTTTTTAGACAATGTTCAGTTTTACAAATTCTTATTTCAGTTGATACACTTTATCAGTATTTATAAATTTTGAACCTTATGGTATTTCAACCTATTTCTGTTGCATTTATTATAGTATCATATTTCAGTTCTCATCGAAGATATCATTCATGGGTTAGCTTATGGTCCTTTGGGATTGTAAGTACCGGGTAGCATTCGGGTTACAGACTCAAGGCGTTACACAGGGCCTCCTACTTTGCAAAATGCATTTTGACCATTCGATGCTATACGCTCTGAAATCCACCAACATCCTCTGAGTAATCTTTTTTATCTCTTCTATCCAGTAGTCTATTTCCTTAATGTTTGTCAGAGACTGATACTCCGGTCCATACTACAATCTCCCGATCGTATGTGGGGAAATGTCCATATGTACTCTGCAAATAGTGAGTGAAGTGATTGACTCACTACCTTTCCACAAGTGCCCTTATGGATATAGTCTTTGAAGTTTACCCTTGTACGCTGTATAAAATTCTCAATCAAGTACCTCAATATATTTTCCAGGTGCCCTTGTCATCAACTTAAAGCCATTCTGGCGGAAGCATTCCTCAAATTCGGGTAACTCTGACATCCCTATAGTTGTCAACCTTCGCTCCAGATACAACACCCTTATATTCTTGCGACTCAGAAGTCTGACCAGCCCATAGTTGAATGTCTCCTGCATATCAGGGTACCCTCATCATTAAACGATGGGTACCAAAGAAGTGGTAAGTATAAGTGAGGGGTCCTGTTAATCAATTGGGGTGGCTTTAACCTCTTCTATACTTTGGGCCTCCTCAGAACTAGGTTTTGCTAAGCTAGATTCAGCATCATCTTCAGCAACAAATGGTTGTGGTCTGTGAGGAGGAGAAACAGTTAGATTCTTTCTCCTTGGGCCCCATGGAGGTGATTACTCTTGGGGTACGACTTTCTTCCCCTTTTCGTTGGCTATTTTTTCCCTTTGTGGCAACCTTAACCTTTAAGAAGTCTTCATAAAGCTCACCGCTACTCTCGAATGGTACATTAAACTCAGAACCAGTGGACTCTGATTTAGTAACCGATGCCTACTTGTTCTTTTTCACCGCTTGCTTAGAGGAGGATACGTTATTAGGAGGCATGGTTCTTGCAAATATAACATCATTGGTAAGTAAGTAAAGAAAAGAAAACAAAAATATAAAATTAAAGGTCAGTATGCATGTTCTGGTCAGGGTACGAGTGAGGTGTACTAGTCGTATTGACTTTGTACGACTTGTATGAACGAGTCATATGCTGCACAGTGCATGACAATTATTCACTGTTCAGTATCCTAACCGGTCACACCAGAAAGGTACGACTCATTATCAACAGTCATAAGCAAATCAGAAATATTTATTAATTTTCCATTACTCCCAGGTAAGTAGAATCCAAGTGTACGAGTCGTATGGTTTGGATACGACTAATATGACTGAGTTGTATCCATTCTAGAACCTTAAACTTTTTAGACTTCCATGTTGTCAATGGATACGAGTCCCATTACAACCCCGTACCAGGGGTACGAGTCGTAAGGGGTCTCATATTTACTGCAATATAGAAGTCCAACTTTAATGTTTGACTCCAAATCAAATTTCCTAGTCTACCCCTAAATTTTTGCAATAATCTCATACAATTTTAAGCACATAAACATACAAAATGCCAATATCCAAGACCACAATCACCCCAAATTTCCATTTTCAACAAAAACCTAAGAATTAGGTATCAAATTCAATACAAGTTTAACTTTGACTCAATCCAAGTTCAAGATGACTCATATTCATAATTCCAACTTGAAATGTAATGAGATTAAGTTCAAAACTTACTTGGCTTGAGTTGAAGACTAGATTTCCTGGTTTTACTTATTTTTCCTCCCAAATTCGTGCTTAACTCAAGCAAAATAAGAAATCCAAACTCGTTGGTAGTTGATTTAAGTTGTGTACAAGTGATTTCGTGTGTTGAAGGCTTGAGATTTAGGCAAAAATGGTATTGAGTACGTTTTGTGGGTATCGGGTGTCCCTCGAGTACCCTATTTTTATTTAAATTCAATTTTTGGGCCCGATTGACCTACGGTCTGACTTGGTAAGGATGGGTACGAGTTGTGTATATGACTCGTACCCAGGATTACAGGTCTTTTCTTTGACTTGTATAGACTTGGAACTTTACCCAGGTTATGGCATGGATACGACTCAATGTGACGAGTCGTACCTTAAGGGTATGACTCATTCTGAGAGTCGTATCCATTCTAGAAACTTTTGCCTGATTTTGAACTTTTTTCCAGGTCTATACGATTCCTACTCATGAGTCGTATCATCTAGATATGGCTTATAAAGAGTTCGTATGACCAAAACTTTTTCAAATTCTCTAGATTTTTTCTACATTCCTTAGTCTTGCACACTAAAAAAACATATTACCCTATAATTAAACAAGTACAAAATCATGGATTGCCTCCCACACAACACTTAATTTAACATCGCCGCATGACCTAGCTAAGTTGGATACTCAGATTCACCAACTAGCCTTATGAGTTTCCTCCCATGCAACACTTGATTTAACGTTGTAGTACGACGTAATTTCTCTGGTTACTCAGTCTTTTACAAAGATAGTTTCAACAAGCTCATTCACTTCTTCAATATTTCCCATATAGTGCTTCACTCTTTGCTCGTTTACCTTGAACAGGGCTTCACCATCCCTCTTCTATTCTAAAGCTCCATAGGGATAAAATTTTGTAACCGTGAATAGATTGAACCACGTAGACCTCAACTTACTTGGAAACAAATAAAGTTTAGACTTATAAAGCAACACCTGGTCACTCTTTTTAAATACTCTCTTCTCAATCTTGTGGTCGTGTTGTAGCTTCATCTTTTCTTTGTAAAGTACTGAACTTTCATATGCCGGAGCCTAAATTCATCCAACTCATTGATCTTATTCAACCTTGATTTGGATGCATCCTGCCATTCTAAATTTAGCTTCTTCAATGCCCATGTGCCTTATGCTCAAGCTCAATTGGCAAGTGGCAGGCCTTTACATACACTAGATGATAAGGTGAACCCCCTATGGGGTTTTTATAAGATGTGCGGTACGCCTACAATGCATCATCTAACTTCCTTGACCAATCAGTCCTATTGGCATTCACAGTCTTTGCTAAAATGGACTTGATTTCTCTATTGGAAACCTCAACTTGTCCACTAATCTGTGGATGATAAGGTGTTACCACCTTGTGTTTCACTCCATATTTTCCAAGTAGACTTTTGAATAGATGAATGCAAAAATGTGACCCTCCATCACTAATAATAGCTCGTGGCATGCCAAATTGAGCAAAAATATTCTTTCTCAAGAATACAGAGACATTACATGTTTCATTGTTAGGAAGCACAATTTCTTCCACCTACTTTCAAATATAATCTACAACCACAAGTATATACTTCATGCCAATCGAACTCACAAAAGGTCCCATGAAATCTATGCCCTATACATCAAACAATTTCAATTCCAAAATAAGAGTCATAGAAATTTTATGTTTTCTAGAAATAGTACCTTGTCATTGACATTTGTCACATGTAGAAGCATACTCATGAGCATCTTTCTAGATTGTTGGCCAATAATAGCCACCATGCAGGATTTTACGAGTTGTACGGGCCCTTTCATGATGACCCCAACTGGCGAGGAATGGCAAGCCTTGAGTATGATCATTATCTCTACCTAAGGTATACACCTACGAATGATCCCATCTACACAAATCCTGAATAAATAAGGTCACTCCCAGAGGAATTTCCTTACTTCATGCATGAATTTCTTTCTTTGCTGATAGGAGAGATCTTTTGGAACTAGATCACTGGCTAAGTAATTTGCATAATCTACAAACCATGCAAATTAGATCTTGGGAATTTTATAATATCTGTTTGTCTGGAAAATTGTCATCAATTTCCAACCTATTTGCAACCATCTGCATAGATTCCTCCTCCATTCTAGACAAGTGATCCAGAACTTGATTATTTATGCCTTTTCTATCCTTTACCTCAAAGTTGAATTCTTACAACCAAAGCACCCACCTAATAAGCTGAGGCTTTGCATATTTGTAGCCATCAGGTGCCTCAATGCTGCATGATCAGTGTGCACAATCACCTTTGTCCCAATCAAGTAAGATCTAAATTTTTCAAAGGCAAAAACTACTGCCAATAACTCTTGCTCCATTACGGTATAGTTTTTTTGAGCATGATTTAGTGCCTTAATAACATAGTATATGAGATGAAAGATCTTTTCTTTCCGTTGTCCTAGTACAACCCCTAAAGCCAATATACTAGCATCACACACAATCTCAAAGAGTAATGACCAATCAGGAGACATAATGATTGGAGAAGTCACCAACTTCTCTTTTAGTCTTTCAAAAGCCTTCTTATATGCATCATCAAAACTTAATTTACCTCCTTCTCCAGAAGCTTGCAAAAGGAATTATCAATCTTTGAGAAATCCTTGATAAATCGCCTAGAAAAGCCTGCATGTCCTAAGAAGCTTTAAATTCCCTTCATAAAAATTAGGTAGGGTAATTTCTCAATCATCACAATCTTTGCTCGATCAACCTCTATGCTCCTCTTTGAAATCTCGCGCCCAAGCACAATTCCTTCTTTCACCGTAAAATAGCCCTTCTCCCAATTAAACACCAAGTTGCATTCTTCACACCTTTTAATAGCTTTTGCTAAGTGATTTAGGCAGTCTTCAAAATAATTACCAGTAACTGAAAAATCATCCATGAATACTTCGATGGTGTCTTCAACCATATCAGAGAAGATTGCCATCATACATCTCTGGAATTTGGCTGGAACGTTGCATAGCCCGAATAACATACGTTTGAATGCAAAAGTACCATTAGGACATGTAAAAGTCATCTTATCTTGGTCCTCAGGTGCAATAGTGATTTGATTGTAGCCTGAGTACCCATCAAGAAAATAGTACTATTTTCTACTTGCTAACCTGTCTAACATTTAATCCATGAAAGACATAGAAAAATGGTCCTTCTGAGTCCATGCATTCAATTTTCTATAGTTGATACACACTCTTCATCCAGTGATTGGCCTCATAGGAACTAGCTCATTCTTATCTTTAGGCACAACAATAATTTTAACTTTCTTTAGAGCGCATTGTACCGTGCTGACCCACTTGCTATCAGCAATGGGATATACTACACCAGCATCAAACCACTTGAATATTTCTTTATTCACTACCTCCTGAATAGAGAAGGTTGATTCGACATTGATGTTCAATGGTTGGAACATAATTCAGTTTAAGTTGTATTTTATGAGTACATAAACCAGGCGGAATACCCATAATATCTGCAATGGACCATCCAATGGTCCTCTTGAATTTTTGAAATACTGAAAATAATGCTTCCATTTCTGAATATCTTAGATCAATTGCAATAATAACAGGTAAAGTGTTGTTAGCCCCTCAAAATATATACCGCAAATGGGAAGGGAGGACCTTCAACTCTAATAAAGGTGGCTCCTCAATGGAAAGACGCACATGTGGAGTAGTTATATTCTTCAAATATAAATTAAGCTTCTTTGGTGCATAATTATAAGAACCACTCCCATGCAGTGCACCTACTAACTCCTCAATACCACCAGCATCAAAGTTCATGATCATAGCTGGAAGCGCTTCAACACCTAGCCTCTCTTCAATAGGAGCAACCATATTAGAACCATGAGTAACTGCGTCAATATCATGGAATGAATCTACCTCCTCATCAAACATATCAATCACAGATATCACTTTTAACTTATCAGGCTACCTCATAGATTTGTAGACGTTGAATATCACCTATTCATCCTTCAATCTCAATATCAGATGCCCCAGCTCTAAATTAATTAATGTATTACTTATAGCCAAAAATGGTCTTCCCATAATAATTAGTACTTGGAAGTCCACTTCCCAATCTAAGATCACAAAATTAGTGGAAATACCAACTAGTTTTTTCACCGTACTGTCTGTTATCACTAGTCTTATGGTGGTAGGTTTTGGAGATCTCAACCCTAACTATTTGAATACTACAAATGGCATGAGGTTGATACTAGCTCCCAAATCACATAATGCACGCAAAAAGTTGAAAGATCTAATGGTGTAAAGTATAGTGAAAGCACTGGGGTCCTCCTTATTCTCTACCAATGATCTTGTAGCTACATCACTGCAATGATGAACATTATGAACTGTCTCATATCTGACTTCTCTCTTCTTGGTGATCAGATCTTTCATAAATTTTACATAGCCGGGCATTTTCTCCAACGCCGCAATGAGAGGTATATTAACTGGCAGTTCTTTTAGCATGGATAAAAACTTCTGATACTTACCATCTTTTTGTCTCTTTTTCATCCTTTATGGATACGGAAGAAGAGGTTTTGGAATGGGCATCAACATAGGCTCTGTAACCTTCTCTGTAACAAGCTCATCATCATTCTTCTGCTCATCTACGGTGGGTATAGGTGGTTCTGTAGTAACTTTACCACTCTGAGTTGTAATGGCATAATAGTGACTATCGTTTCTTGGATTTACCACTGTGTTGCTCGAAAGAGTGCCAGGTTATCTCTGATTTACTGTGGCTGACATCTGACCAAATTATTTCTCTAAATGCTTGATTGCTGTAGCATGTGACTCAACTTTTTGGTTCAATCCTGACAAATCTGCTTTGATAACCTTCAAACAGCTCTCTTGGCTTTCTTGCCTTTTGAACAACTTAGACAAAATTGCTTCCATTACTCTGTATCACAACTACCTGGTGGAATATAATTGTCACTCTTCTCCTTATAGTCATCTTTATGCCGCTAATCACTATCTCTTTCTCTACTCCTATCTTTGTATTTATCGTTATAATAGTTCCACCTTGATTCCTTTACCCTTAGGCTCGAAAATCCACCAATCTATGGTCAAGCTACTTTGCCTCTTATTTAGATTCAATCTCGAATGGTTTAGTGGTAGTCCCATGTACCGCAACTGCATTTACTTTATCTACACGAAGCTGTGCAACCTCTTGCACTACTATATCATGTCCTGATCCAATAGCATATGTGCCTACACCACATTTTGAATCTCTAGTATGCCATCCTCTAGTGGTCACCAAAATATCATCTAGCATATCATGTACAACATTCCACTGAAGACGTATAAATTCTTCTCCCAAAATAGTATCTGCCTTTGCTCTCAAACTTTCATTCAATGATCTATAAAATATTTTTGACAAGTTAGACCCTCTGATTTTGTGATTTGGTACCATGCTCAGCTTCATCTTGAATCTAAACAACTCTTCATACATAGATTCTATAGGTAATTATCTAAAATTATAAATTCCATCCTTCAACTGTAGAATCCATGCAGGAGGGAAAAATTGGCACAGAAACTGTTTTCACAACTCGTGCCAAGTAGCGATCGATCCTCTTGGAAGTTCCCCTAGCCATAGTGATGCTTCTCCTGTCAAAGAAAATGGGAACAACCTCAATGTCAATGCTTCCTGATCGAACCTAAGAATAGTTTAGGTTATGTAGATCCCAGTAAAATTAGCAAGATGCATGTTTGCATCATCCTTAGCTGCACCCAAAAATACACCATTGAGATTTAACAATTGGATCATGACACTAGTAATATCAAACTTTACATTGGGGGTAAGGCAGAAGGAACAATGGCTCCTGTCTCAGTAGACTCAACATAACCCATATCTTATTCATCCTCGTATGGATCTAAGTGTTGATAAGGAGGAATCAATGGAGGTTTGCCTCTCTGAACTCGATGACAAACTACCTATCTAGGACTGGCTAGTCCACCTTGCTGAGCTAACTCGGCCTCGGCAGAAAGTCTAGTATCTTCGACTTTTCTTTTTTATAGCTCTAAAATTTGTTGCGTCTGTATAGCTACAATATTTTGTAGATAAAGTAGAGCACACGGGTGTGCCGTATTTGGACCAACTGGTGGAGGGTCTTGAACCCTATCACAAATTTGTCCTGACATTCTTCTTGGTGTCTGATAGATTCTCTCTGGCTCGGGATCAAAAGGGAGAAAGGGATTGGCTCTACTCTTAGTACTTGGAATACACCGGCATATTCCAAATCAAGAAACAAAAAACAAAACCCGCGAACTTCACTAATTCCATTCAGTACTCTAACTGTTTTCCTCGGCAACGATGCTGAAATTTGATGTCGCCCAAAACTAAATCCAATAGAAGTATGTTAGGTCGATTGCAAATATAATAACCCAATTAGGTTGGGATCGAACACATAGGGAAAACGTGAATAGTTTCTTGACTTCATATAATCCATGAGCAGTACAGGAAAGTAAATGGGGGAATTTTAGTATCAAATGCAAGTAGTGCCCAAAACTTGAGTACTTTTGAGTTGTAACCAATGAAGACGAACTCTAGGCTTGTGTTCCCCATGGCTTCTTAACTCAATAAATTTCTCGTGTTCAACTAAACTATTCTATTATTCTGCATGCAAAGTCTACAAGATAGTATTATCAACCATTTTTTGGACGTGAAGATAAATCTCACCCTATACCGGTTAAGTCTTAGGGTGTTTCCTTGTTGTTCCTTGCTACGACCTCAGCTCACTATATCTTTTTGGGATCAAGTGATTAGATAAGATGGCGTGGACTAAAAGGTAGAGGTGAATCCCAAATCACTGTCATAATCTTCTATTCCCAATCACAAACTCCCTTTTGGGGATGGACGCGAATACAAGCTTTCTCAAGCTTCTGCAGTATCTATGAGATTAATTATTGTGAAAAAGAGTAGGATACATGCATAAACCCTAAAATAGATGAATATCACCCTAGTCAAGGATATTAGTCGCTCATGTTTATGTAAGAAATCATGATTATTAATGAAGAACACATGTAATTAACTGCACAAGAATAAGACAAATAGACTCCAAAGTCTTGAATTGAATAAGAACCCAATATCTCAAGAATAATTTTTAAAGTATGTAAACTATTGTAAGAATACGTAACCTAACAAAAGATAAATTCTAGCGTATTTATAGTATCTCAAAATAACATAGAAATCGTAATAAAAATGGGAAAGGTAAAGTTATGTCGACACTCGGTATGACTCAATTTTCAACTTGTACCGGCATTATACGAGTAGTACCTTGCCCTCTCGTACCCATTCCAGTATCTGATCTCTCAAGGTTTCAACTTTTGGTTCAACATATGACTTCTGCTCTCGAGTCTTACATGGGCATACGACTCGTGTCTTTTACTCGTATCCACCTAGGACTTCTGTCTTTTCTAGCTTTGAACACTGGTTTATATATGGATTTTCTATAATGAGTCGTACCCAGTCTTCCAACTCATATCTTATTGAGACTTCAACTTTGGATGTTAGCTTTAGATTCTATTATGCTTATGACTTATCCATATAACTCGTATCCCTGCTTACGACATGGTTGCTTGAGTCATATCTTCCCCATAATAAGCTTCTCAGTTTGTCTTTAGGCTCTGTTGTGCATAGTGTTAGTAAATAAGTTGTATCGAGTGTTGACGACTCGCGAGTTTACTCATACCTTGATTAGATTTGGTCTTTTCCAGGTCATTTTCTTCCCTTTTCATTCCAAAACTATAGTAGACCTGTTTTACCTACAATATACATCAAAGTGCCTCATGTCTAACAAAATATCCTAAGTTCATGCATAAATTCACGATTTTAAGCATCTAAAGTGTCATGTTTCCATGACATATCATACATGCCCCCGACCATAGCCAAAAAACAAAGTCTATGAAAAGACAAAAGTATGCAAAGTAATCCATGACACAAAATGGATGCCTTCCGAACTACGAAAGCTCACCACTTCAATCCCTCATCAACTGTCCCCGAATCCGATCAATGAGTAGGAGGATTAGTTTGATCGGTTCCTGTATCGCGTGGGGATATAGCTCCTAGAGATGAGTTAGCGGGTGAACGCTAGCATGATCTCAGGATAAGAATAAAATAATACAAACCTTTATAACCAATTAAACCAACCATATGCATTCACAACCTTATATATATATAATTATGTCGAAAAAAAAATCGGTTTTAGCAATCCTTTGAAACCATTAACCTGGGTATGTGCAGCGTAACCGTCATAATCCACCCATGGGCTATATCGGTCTAGTGTAACCCCCTGAACGGGCCCCGATACGTATACCCATATGTATCAAAGATACCATAGGAGTAGGGGATTCCCTTGTATCCTTCGCTCTCTATGATACATATATACAAGTGTAACTTAGGGGATTCTCATGTACCCCATAAGTATCATATATGGTCATCATGACCAATCCTTATATCAGCAAACATGAGTTTCCAGTGTTCATCTGTTGGACTCACAGCTTCACGGTTAGCTATCACACCCCGCCATTATTGCCCAGTTAAAACAATTAGCACACAACCGAACCATCAAGTCCATCTATTATTAACCAAGGCTATAAGAAGTGGTATCTTCATACCGATTATAGCTTATTAGAAATTTCCTTAGCCAACCTTATTAAAGATAAGGGATTCCTATGTACCAATAGATTATATTATTAAGTTGCTTGTGGGATTTCCATGTACCCCGCAAGGCTTTCAATTAACCATAACCATGACCACCAAGACCTTACCATTTAACTATCCCAAACCATTTCTACCATTTTGGGTTCCATTACAACTTTATACTATGCGAAGTTTTCAATAAAAGATCAACAATGTAACAAAAGCATTCTCCTAGGTCTTTTATCAAACATGTTGAGGGAATACCTTTACCAAGACCAAAACCAAAGCATAAACCATAAAATTTAGGGTTACCCATCCCCTTAAACCGTACCCTAGTGTACGAGTGGTACCCTATTCTCCTCCCCCAGCACCACCTTGTACCTTCATACTGTCCAACACATGACCACACACCAAACTCGTATCCTAAGGTATGAGAAGTACCCTACAACTCATACCCTAGGAAGAATACACTAGGTTGAGCTTAAGGAATCATACGACTTGGTAAATTACCAGTCTTGCCCTATCATACTACTAGTAAGATCTCAAATCATATCTTGGACAGAATGCAACCGAAAATCAGTTACTAACATACGATAATAGGGACACCAAACCGTATATTAGCTTACTACTAGTACCCATGAATCGTATGTTGTCCAGATTGTCCAAAACTCAAGAAATTTTAGAAGGGCCAAAGTTTAGGTTGTTTTATTCTCTCACATGTAGGATCATTTGTCCTCGAATGACGGGTAAAGGCAAGCACAAACATGAGTTAACCCTTAATATGCCTCAAAATTCCCTTCAACCAAATTAGAAGACAAAGACATAATTCAAGATGAGAAGATTACCACATACCCCAAGCATGATTTATACCCCAACACCTCCATCCTGACCTCTAACTAAGTTAGAAACAACGATGTAAGGAAACCAACCTTTTCTTTATTCAAGTTAGAAAACCAAGATGTAATGAAGAACACATACCTTACACATAAGTTTCCAAAATGAACATCAACATGGAAACTTGGTCTCCATATCCTCTTCCGCATCCCAAATAACTTTCTCAGACTTTTGGTTCCAGCATAGAACCTTTACTGAAGCCCCACCTTTTTTTTT
The DNA here is from genome assembly GCF_002878395.1 of Capsicum annuum. Taxonomy (NCBI): domain Eukaryota; kingdom Viridiplantae; phylum Streptophyta; class Magnoliopsida; order Solanales; family Solanaceae; genus Capsicum; species Capsicum annuum. Next base: position 16,725,715 of record NC_061119.1, on the reverse strand, counting down.
GTAACCAGCGAACTTGCCAACCCAAGATCCTCAATGGGACCTCCTTATAAGACTCAAAGAAACCAAGATACCAATACCACCCAAAACACTACTGCTCTTTTATTACTTTAACCAAGTATCATGCCCCATCAAGGTTCCAAGTGCCCAATACAACGATTGGTATATCTATCAATCACAATATTCAGGATTACTTTTTCTATACCCGGGTATGATCTATCCTTCCAAAGGTTTGGTGACCTCTATCATTTTTCACAAGGATTCTTCACTACCCACTTTTATTCTCTTCTAGCCATTTCTTATGGCCATAACCTTACCTCACCATCAAAAACCTTAGATCTAGTAGTCACCCAGACTCTCCCCCACTAGGGACCTCTACTCTATCTGTTTCAAAACATCACTATAGCTCTAAAGCCACTACCACCTTAACATAAGAAGGGTCATTAGGGAACCAAAGTATGAGAGTTACTTATGATACTCTAAGTGAGACCCCTAAAATGAGGCATGACACCGTAGGCACAAGGTACTTCATAGTACCCACCCAGGTTATAAATAAATAACCATCCCGACACAATGCTGTAACACCCCACAAAAAATCTTCTATGTGGTATCTCACTTAGTAGCATGTTTGAGAGGCTAGAAACTTAAACATTTTCAAAGTTTCAAAAGGACTTAGTCATATTTTAAGCTCCTAAACTTGTGTGATTTTTAAATTGATTTTTCAACCCTTGAGATATAAATTTTTAAGTTGTTTCATGTTCAGGGGAGTAAAGGGGATGTGTCGGGGAAGTTCTGAATTTTCCAGACAGCGTTAGAGGTGAGATTAAATGTTGGAAATAGTGATTCGATGCAAAGTCAATGCGCTGCATTAATGAAACAATGGACCGATGTGATATCGACGCTTGCGTTGGTTGGCGCGTCGGTGCCCAATTCATAATTTCTTTTTAAATTCTGGGTCAGGAGAGGTATATTAGTCAATTCCTCTTATCTAAACTGCATCCTAACATGAAATTAAATCATTTTTGGGGCTAATTACATCAGAAACTACTTTTCTCTCTCAAATAAAAAACCTTAGGCTTTTTCTCAAATATCAAGAACTCATCCCTAAGATTAAGAATTCCAAGAAATGGATCAAGATTTGGGTTCCACCTTTCAAATTTTATAATCTAAGGTATGTGGGACTACTCTAAAAACCTTGGGCATAAGATTTAATATTTTATCAAGATTAAAGATCCCCAAATATGATTTGTAATGAGGTATTCAATATTATTTTCAAAAATTATGGATCATGGGACTGTTTTGATGAAAATATATGTTTTCTTGAATCACTTTTCATGGAAATTGAATTATACCTATATGCGTATATGATTTAGTGTATTTTGTAAGATTGATTGAGAGCATGAGTATGAATTCCCTCTCTTATTGCAAACTAAAGTTTATATTACCATTGTGAATGATTTGAAATGCATGCCTTAAGATTTGAAAGTGATTTTCTCAATATCATGGTATTTGACATGGTTTATATATGATGAGAGGGAGTTTCTTGTTATAACCACATTATTGCTTTAAAGGGAGAGAATTTCATATGATTGAATAAATTGACATGACCA
>NC_061119.1:16629153-16721108 GCF_002878395.1 Capsicum annuum | reverse complement strand
TGGTCATGTGCATATTTTGAATATGATGGGCTGTGAATTTGATATGATATTGACTTGCAAGTTAGGGTATAATGATACCCGGTGATTACATGACCTTAATGGAAAGAGTTTTGAATTTTTTAAAAATATGAACATTTCTGCTTTAAAAACTAAAAGTTGGGCTTAAGAGAGTTAGATGGTTACCTGAAGAATGTACGAGTTGAAAGACTTTATGCTGGAAACTGTGATTTGCTGACATGGGATTTTGGTACAATGCTTTGTGATCTTGTGTACCTTGAATTATGTCATCCCAATTCGGGACTATGGTTAGGAGAACTACTTTGTGATCTTGTGCCCAACCACGACATGTAGACTTAATTTGGGGATTTTGGCACCCTGCTTCATGATCTTGTGTGTCCCCATTATGGATACTCCAATCCTTGTGAAAAACTTGGATTGGGGGCTTGGCTGCCGAGTCAAGGACGGATTCCATATAGCCCATGAAATTACAGATTGTAGGGTGTACTATCTAGCTTAAATGAATAATAAAGAGTAGGGTCATTATTTCAAGAATCATTTGAAGTTTTTAAAGGTATGCCTATGTATTTTTACTTATATGATTATTATTGACATTGTGAAAGGCTCTCATCTATTTTGAATAAAAACATATTATTTTGAGTTGTTTCACATATCAGTACATTTGTATTGACCCCATATATTTTAGGATCTGAGGCACGGTCCCGAGGTCCCACTAAGCAGTAGAGTTATTTGGTCAAACGATTGGAGTTAGTTTGCCTCCCTTATTCCGGAAGGCCTATTGTATAAGTCATTGTTATTTTATTTTAATTCATAGTCCAACTTGGGGCCTTGTCCCAATCTTAAGACAGAGGTTGCTTTCAGTTAGTAGAGATTTTGCAGACTAGTGTAAGGTGTTTTAAATGTTTCATGAACTCATTATTTTTGTATTGTTCAGTTAAAGAAAAATACAGTGACCATGTTTCCGTCTTAACTTGTATTGCTGCATCTTTTCTGTATTATATGAATGTTGTGCATGATTACCAGATATAGAGGGGCGTCCGGGCCTCCATGGCTCGGGATGCCCATCACGGAAGTCCTTAAGACTGCACATAGAAAGACATACGACTACATATATCATATGTAATGAAACGTAACATAAGTTCAAGATTATTATCTAGGGAACAAGGAGAATACAGAATGTGAACCTTAGGCATAAGCGTTATCATAATGCGCACAACACTAATAGAGTGCCCTCCTAACCGAGATAGGAGATAATTTGTTAGAATATTAACCACGACCTTCCCTAGAAGTCTACCGCTAGAAGAAGATTTAAAATTAACCCTCGACATTTGCCTTACTATACTAATAAGCACAACACTCCGCTCTAATAGGTATCACCAAGGATGTTTACTAAGGATGCTTTGTTCTCCTATACCTAAAACCTCATTCATCTAAATGACACCTAGAGTCCATCATAGTTACATAAACTCCATTCTCTAACCCCTCCTATGACTAGAATGCCAATCTATCTGTTCAACCTGAACCCTTGGCCTATATGTCACAACTTTCCCACTATTGTATTTCCTAAACCATCAACCTCACCTCTTCCACACACCTCATCCAACCTACCAATCTACCCCCATAATACACGAATTACTATCACCTAACTAATATACTTCTTTCATAAAAATCAACATCTAGGTTCAAACCTAGTATCTACCAACCACCATGCACTCCTAACAAAGTACCCCATATAAAAATAATCATACATGGTCCACCCCACCAAGAGGACACTCTAAATTCCTTATTCACCCACCGATAACGTATGCATTTTCATGCAAACCATTCACCTTATACATAAAAGAAAGGAAACACTCCATGAAGAATCACTACGATGGGAAAAACCTTCTTTTAAAGGGGTTCTTTAATGCCCCCTTAAGCCCCTTTAACTCAACTAGATTCATTTTATAAAGAAAGAATAGAAAGTTGGACTAGTGTTCGAAACAAGACCAATCCACAACTCAATCTCCCCATTAGAAGGACACCATAAAGGTAATCAAGAAGACCTCAGGAAACTCATTCACCACCAAAATCGAATGCCAAGAAAGACCTTTCGAGTTAGAACCTTTTAGCCTAGACCAAATAATAGAGACACCCCTTTGGAGATTAATCTCTGAGCTCTAAGGTATGATATAACTTCCCCTTAATAGCTAGGAAATCATCCTCCCATCTCATAACTAACTCACTAGGGAGCCTAAAGAAAATGTTATGAATCAGACAGTCTAATGATGTGTAGCACGATTACAACCAATCCATCCACAGAACATCATAGAAATCCACTATATCTAAGTCAAATAAATCCACCAAATCTCCTTACTACCAGTAGATACCACACACCCTCTATAGACCCTTTTAGCAATCACATAGTAACCTATTAAGGTAGAAATGAAAAAAGATTCCAAAATAACCTTGGAACCAAAACCATAATACAAAACCACAAATAGGGTCACATAAAAGAAAGTGGACCCTGGACCAAGTAAACAGTACACGTAATGGAAAGAAAGTCTCAACATACCAGTGTCAGCATCAGGAGATGCCTTACACTCCTGAACGATAGTGAGGGCACTGAGATAATCTCGACTAGTGCTAAAATATGAAGTAGCACTCCTCGGTGTGAGAGCTAGAGAAGTAGCAATCGGTATCCTATTTTCCCTAGTGGTAATCCTTGTGGGACACTCCCACTGTATTTGACCCAAATGACCATAATACAAATACCGATTCCTTTTTTTATAGTAGTAACTATGGTATAACTGATTAAAAAGTTGGTAAGGAGGATGGGGGGGGGGGCTGAATGAACTCCACCTGCCCAAAAATGATACTCACTAGACTATCGAGGATAAGGGACACTGACAACCACATGGTAACTCCACGGATTCCCTTGCTCAAACCATTGTCACTACCTCTACCACAATTTTTTTGACACCTTCCATGGTCTGAACATTGAGACTTCTTGCTCTGCTTCTTTCCCAACCTTGCTTGATTCTTTCTCACACTATCAGGGCTGGACTGGAGTTACAAAGATATCATTATTTAGTCTAACAAATGAATAAAACATCAAAACTCAGCATCGGTAACCTCTTCTTAAGGTAACTGAGCATGTGTGGCACCTTCTGGAGTAGGGCCAGTGGAGACCTGTGGAACTCCATGGGGAAAATCCAAAATTATGATCCTTGATCGAGTCTGTGCTCCGTAAGTTGGATGAGATTCATCCATATCATCCTTGAGTGGGAAAAGTGAGTTTCCACAAACTTTAGATCATCGGAAGAGAATAATCTGTAAGGTGAACTAAAGAAGATTTAGAGAAGAGTTCAAGACCTTAGACTTTATTGCCTAAAAATAGAACAACAAGATAGTGAAACATTTCTAAATGCCTCGTAGTCTTCTGATTATAAGTGTGGTGCACAACATACCCATAAGCAAGACTTTACTTGACACAGCATTGTGAACACCCCATGACATGGAAACTTAGGCTCTGATACCAACCTGACACTACCCAAACCGGGGCCTTGTCAAAATTGACATCTCAAGTCTAATAGAGATCGAAGACCACCCATGCTACCTAATCTAACCAACCAATATACACCCTGAATTAGATGAATTTTGAACGTATAACAAGATAGCAAATTATAATATATTATGACTTTGGGCTAGGTCTACGTACTAGGCCAACCTAACCAAGGCAATCCATCTAAAAACAAACCAACCAAACAAAAAACAATAATCCAATATATATATATATATATATATGTATATATAAATGCATATCTAAGTCCACAGCTATCCATACAAAGCCTCTAAACCAAACCAAGGAGTATCTAGTCGGGACATACCCCCGACCATAACAAAAACCAACATCTATGAAAAAACAAAAGTATATAAAGTAATCAATGACATGAAATGGATGACTTCTGAACTATGGAGGCTTACCGCTTCAAGCCATCATCGACTGTCCCCGAATTCAATCAATAAGCAAGAGGAGTAGTATGGCCAGTTCCTGCATCGTGTGGGGATATAATGCCCGAAGAAGGGTTAGCGGTGAACGTTAGCATGCACTAAGGATAAGGATAAAATAGTGCCAACCTTTAAAGCCAAGTAAGCCAACCATATACATTCACAACCACACACACACACACACATACACACACACATATATATATATAACCATGCCAGGAAAGGGAACCAGGTTTAGAATGCCTTTGAATCCATTAACCTAGGTATGTGTAGCATAACTGTCATACTCCACCCATGGGCTATATCGGTCTAGTGTAACCCCTTAAACGGGCCTCAAAGCATGTAGCCGCATGAACCGAAAATACCAAAGGAGTAGGGAATGTCCGTGTACCCTTTGCTCTCTATGATATATATGTTGTAACTTAGGGGATTCCCGTATACCCCATAAGTATTATATATGGTCGTCATGACCAATCCTCATGTCGACAAATATGAGTTTTCAATATCTATTTATTGGACTCATACCTTTACGATTAGCTATCACACCTCGCCATTATTGCCCAATTAAAACCATTAGCATACATCCGAACCACCAAGTCCATCTATTATTAACCAAGGATATAAGAAGTGGTATCGTCATACCAACTCTAGCTTTTGAGAAATGTACTTATCCAACCTTTTAAAAGATAAGGGATTTCCATGTACCTATAAATTACATTATTAAGTTGCTTAGAGGATTCGTATGTACCCTACAAGGCTTTCAATGTAAAGTTTTCAGTAAAAGATCAACAATGTACAAAAGCATTCTCCTAGGCATTTTATCAAAAATGTTGAGGGCATACCTTTACCAAGACCAAAACTAAAGCATAAGCCATCAAATTTAGGGTTACCCATGATATTAAACCATAGTCAACAAGCACCCACATATGCAAACCATCACAAAAAACATGTGAAAACATAATTTAAACCAAGAGTAAATAATACTCACGAATACGCACCAAAACCCTCTACATTGGTTTTCAAAACCACCATTTATGATTCATAATCGATGTTTAAAACATATTAAAATATGCCTTTAGTTAAAATATACCTTATTTATGAAGATTCATGGAGAGAAACTTGACTCTTTAGCCTTTAGATAAGCATCTTGTAGCAAACCCTAGCCAACCTTCTTGGGAGAGTTTAAAGAGGATTATGAGATTATTTTATCTTTTTTCAAGTGAGTTATGAGAGGCCACAAAGGGTTATATAACATTGGTACTTAAGGGTTTTGGGGTGAAAAATATCTGAAATGCCCTCAGCTTAAAAGCTGAAAACTAACTCGTAGGAGGGTATGACCCATCCTCCTAAACTGTACCCTAAGGTACGAGTGGTACCCTAGTCTCATACCCTAGAACTACCTTGGACCTTCATACTACCCAACATACGACTACACATACCAAACTTGTATCCTAAGGTATAAGAAGTACCCTAGAACTCATACCCTAAGGTACGAGAAGTATCCTACAACTCATACCCTAGGCAGAATATACTAGGTCAAGCTTAATGTATCACACGACTTGGTAACTTACCACTCTTACCCTATCATATGACTAGTAAGATGTCAAATAGTATCTTGGACAGAATGCAACCTAAACTCACTGACTAACATACGAGAATAAGGACACCAAATCATATTATAGCTTACCACTAGTACCCATAAATTATATGTTGTCCAGAATATCCAAAAAAAATAAAATTTACAAGGGATAAAGTGTAAGGTATTTCAGGAAGGATCCTAAGAAATGGAGGCTTCACAAGATACTTACACCTCAGAAGTAAGTGAAATAACTTGTATTGCAAAAAGGGCTCTTAAAGCCCTGGATAAGGATAAAGTTGTGTCCAAAAGAGGAAAGTAGAGGGTCACTATGAAGTATAACTGGAGATTTGAGGCTGGCAAGATTGCTAGTCAGGTGCTTGCAACTTGTCGGGGGAACTTATCAAGTGGTTCTGAATAAAGAAAAGAAGCTTCTATGTAGGAAATAGAAAAGGAAGTACCAAAGTTGACTCGCTTTACACCCTAATGGCAGATACTGACAATGAGGAGGAGAAATATATCACTCTTCTTAATATCAGGGAAAACTTGATGGACTATTCCCTGAGTAAGTTGAGATCTCTTATCTCTGTATTGATTGACTCTCTAAATGATCTTACTACAGAAAAGGAAAATCAAAAGCTAGCCTTGGAAAATTGTGAGCAAGATGAGATTGAGTTAAATGTTCAAGTGACTGAACTTGCAGTCAAAAAGAGGAAATTAAAGAAAGAACTAGAAAAGTATGAAGAGGAAATGGTGGAATTAAGTGTGCAAGTGGTTCAGCATCAAGCTACTTGTAAGACTTGTAAAATAATATACTAAATAAGAGAGTATATAAAATCTCAACGAAGAAGTCTAAAGGTAAAAGAGAAGGGAGTAGAATATAGTTCAGCTGGAAGAAGAACTAATTAATGTTAAGTCAGACCTGAATGTAACTCTTGATAGAAACTCTATCCTTGATGAGAAACTTCCTTGTAATACCCCATATTTTTCCTATTCTCTGGACAACTTATGACTCATCCTTCAAATTGTAAGACTCTTATGAGTCGTATGTAGCAAGTCATACAATGTTAGTGTAGGATGATTTGAGTTCTGTTTAAGTTATAAGTTGACCCTAGAAGCCGTCAAGTAAGGTACGAGTTGTATGAAGATAAGTCATAATGTCAGCAGAATAGGTTCCCTATGTTCTGTCTAACGTACAAGTAGTGGCTACAAGTCGTATAGACATGTTATGAGTCATAAGATATGACTCGTACCCTGACCAGTAGACAATCAAAGAATCAAGCCTCCATATTTTGATATCTATATAAGTTAGTTGGACATATATTAAGTTGTCTAATAGCTCCTAGCTCATGAACAAGTCTAAACCTCCCTTAGCGATTAAATTCTAGGGATGTACATAGTTATAGTCATTTTAAACAATCATAACTTTTGTTGTACTTAGAATTTCTAAGATCAAGACCCACCAGCAAATAGATAATTGAATTATATTTCCAACTATACCTATATTGCCTTAGTTCGATGTCGGAGTAAAAAGTTATGGCCAAATTACTGAAGCACTATCAAAGCTGCCAGTAGGGTACAACTCAAGGTACAACTCGTACGCAGAGTATATGAGTCACCAGGAGGATTCATACCTATAATAGTAGGGGTTAAAATTTGGGCTCCTGGGTATGACTTAAGGTATGACCCGTACCCAGAAGATACGAGTCATATTGAAACACGTCGGGACGGCTTGCGGGCAAATTCTAGAAGGTTTTTAAGGGTTTTTTTTAGTCTTTTTTTCTTATTATAACCTATAACCACGACTTATAACCCTTAAATAAGCTTACTTTTCCCCAATTCTCAAACACTTAACATACTACTTCCTCTTTAATACTCAAGAATAACCATCTAGGATTTCTTCTTCAAGATCATCTCTCTAATCTCAAAGTTCAAATTCAAGAATATCAAGAAGATCAAGATTAGGGTTAGTAACCCAAAATTCAAGCCACCCTTCTTAAGAAGAAGAAATTCAAGATTTCTTCTTCAAGAATTCAAGGATCCAAGTGTCAAATTTCAAGCTTCTTTAAGAATTCATTCAATTAAGGTATGTGAGGGGTATTCATCAATGGGTCCCTTCACCCATTGAGCCTAAAAATCTTATTTTAACTTAAAAGTATGAATCTTATTCTATTTATGAAATCATCCATAAATCTTATGAATTTAATCCTTGAACTTCTTATTAAATCAAATTCAAGCAGTATTGATGTGTATTTCCATGCTATGTAAGTCACTTCATGTTTGATTTACAATTTTTGTCATTTTAATTCCCTTGATTTCACGATGAATCATCAATTTATGAGTTTAAATCATGAAAGCATGTTGTTTTACCATGTTTAAAATATTCCTATGTTCAAATTCATGTATTTTAATAGTAATTGGAATTTACTATCTTTTAAGTATTTGAATTATGATCTCTTATCATTGTCTGACTGTTATTATCATATTTTTGTAATCATTTGGTACTGGCGGGTTGTGAACACCCGATACTGATGTGTTTTAATGATTTCCATTTTTCAAGTAACAAGTCAGTTAGACCATGATTTTATTATCATACTCAGAACATTATGTTCATGCTGAGCACTTACACATATAGTACCATGTCATGTTAAATGACTAATAACACCAAAGTCATTGAGTTGGGAGTAATACTAAGCAATGAGCGAACGTAGGAATGACGTCTCCCCCGTCATTTAGGCATGGGGCGTTAGTAGCGGTCCCTAAGTTCCAAACCTACGACACTATCATAGATTATGAGAGGTCTTCCATCAGTTAAGCATGAAACCCTCGTCCTTTGAGATATCAGCCTTATGGATCCACATCATCAGTCATTAGTTAGTACCCCTGGCAAGGTACCAATGCTCTTCCAACTAGGGTTAAAGGTTGGACCCTGATAGCTCTGATTAGGGCATATCGATTGTAGCTAGCTCCCACAGTCTCATTTCAGTATTCAGAGTAAATCAGTTCAGGTTTGCATGACTAAGTGTACAGATTTCAGATGTTTAGTTAGATCATGTTAGTACATGTTTATACTTGGTCTTGCTTTCTTATTTTTACAAATTCATGTTTTTCATGCTTAGTATCTATACATGATCCTCAGTTCAGTTTTACAGAATGTTCAGCCTACATAAGATTTACATATAGTATTCATGCTTCACCGCTTCCTAGCTTCAGTTCTACTTATTCTACAAAAGTAAAGATTGAAGAAATTAAGTGTAGTGATTCACCAACTTAACAAATTGTGTTTTCTAGTCATGTTTTAAGATAATTCATCTTTCAGTTGATTTCAATCATTTGGTGAGTCTACTTTCACTTAGCATGCATGTTTTAAAAATGATGTATCTATTTAGTTTTACTTATTGCATTCACCCCTACTTTCTCAGTACATTCTAGAAGTATTGATCCATATATATGTCTATATGCTACATTGTCTCATAATGTAGGTACTAGTTGAAACATCCTAGGTCTTTACCCTTTGAAAATTTCCTAGAATTCCATTCTCTGGACCTAATAAGACTCAAAGGTATAAGCCGTATGATGGAGTACAAGTGGTATGATCCTGTCATATGCTGACTAGTGTTAGTTAGTGGGATGGTTTTGGTTACTGAAATAGGTACGACTTAGAGCTGTGAGTCATAGGGCTTGGTATGAGTCATATTATGGACTCGTATGGTGGGTTGTGTTTGATCCTCCAGGTATTGCATTTTCCAGGAATACGAGTCATGGGTATGGATCGTCTGTTTGGGTTACGACTTGGTTGGATAAGTTTTATATTGGATAATGTTTGATCCAAGGGTGAGGCTTGGATACAAGTGGTGGGTACCAATCGTATTAGAAGGGTACGACTCGGATAGGTCAGTCGTATCCCAATGATGGGGTTTTAAGTGAATTAAGTGGGGTTATTCTGGACATTTCCCTACTTACCCTAATTAGGACATACGACTTCTAATAAATTTGGAGGCTATTTACCCTATTATTCTATTCCTTAACACTTAGAACTATTCTAAAACACTTCATAGTTCTCTCAAGAGCTTTTAGGGAAAGGGACCTAGGGTTTCAACTAAAGGATTGCTTTGGGGCTTGTCTTGGTGATTTCTTTCCGTCATCTTCTTGGTATAAGGCATGTTTCTCTTCCCTCATTGTTAATTTAACTAAAAGCATGGTTTATATTATTAATTCATGGTTTTATTATTGCATGATTATGGTTTTCAACTATTATTTGGGGGGTTTTGATATTAAATATTTGCTTATGGTTTCTATGGTTTTAATTATTATTTTATATGCATTAATGGTGGTCTCTGATAATTGGATTGCACGGGCATGGTTTATTGGTAATTGAAATTGGTTTTGGTTATATTATACCCCCAAGATGTTTGATAAAATTTTATAAATATATGTTCATTGCATTGACTTCTTTTAATGAAACTCTTGCATGTTTTAAACTTGGTAAAGGAATTATGTATGGTTTAAATGGTATGGAAAGGCTATAGGCTAAATGGTTATGCTTGTGGGGAATATGGAAGTGTCCTAAATAGTTTAATATGGTATATAGAAGGGCACTTAAAAGTCCTCTTAAACCTAAAAATAGTTGGCTATAGATGATACTTGCAAGTAAGGGTTGATATGACGATACAAATATCAATGGGCGTGGTTAATAAATGGACAATGTTTTGGTAATTTGGAAAATGGTTTAATTGGTCATTAATGGCAGGGTGTCTAGCAAAGTCGTAGAAGGTGGCGTTCGCGAGGAACCAAAACTGTAAACTCGTATTTGCCGATATGAGGAATGGTCTTAGTGGACCATGTACATGATGTCACAGTATTATGGGATGTACTATTCATCCCATGGGATACATCCCTGGTCATGCGGATACATGCACTGGGGCCCTTTCAGCAGGGGGAGCTGAACCCATATAGCCCGTGGGTGGTTTAGGACGGCCAAGCTACAAAACCCAGGTAATGGTTTTAAAAGCATGCTAAACCCTTTCCTGGCATGGTTATATATATATGTGTGTGTGTGTGTATATATATAGGTATGATTGTGTGCATTGGATGGTTTTACTTATTTTTTTAATTGGCATTATTTTATCCTTATCTTGAGATTCGTGCTAGCGATCACTCGCTAACCCCATCTACTGGTGGTTGTATATACATGCTATGCAGGAATTGGCGATTCTACTCTTTCTACATAGTGATTGACTCGGGGATAGCATTTGGATTGAAGCGGTGAGCTTCCATCCTTTTGGAAGGCATCATTTCATGTCATGGATACTTATAGACATTTAGCGTTTACTTTGGTTATTGGTTTTGGCCATGGTTGGGGGCATTTACCAACTAAAATTATTTATTCTTTTGGATAGAGGCTTTGTGGTACTTCTAGGGGTTTGAATGGGCGGGATCGGTATTGGTGTCGGCCTTGGCATTGGAATAGGCTGGGAGGCTGGCATCATCAGACATAATTTCTCACTGCTCTGTCATATTACATTTTAGGATTAATTATATTTAATTTTTTCTAACTTATTTAGTTATGACCTAGTTTATGGTATTTGGTTTGGTTTGATATAGTTGGGCGGTTGAAAGGCATGGTTGGACTTGGTTGGGTCGGTCACAATTGTGACCCTATCCTAGAGTCTTAATGAGAACATTTTTGCTATCTTGCTATCCTATCCTCAGTTTTGGCTATGACATCAGTTGTAGCCCACACATCATAATCAGATAGTTTGCAGCTTTCAGCCAACTGGTAATAAGTTCTCTTATTTTGGGGATTCAAGTCAGTAGTAGTTCATTTATTGTATTTTGATTATCTATATATATTGATTAGTGGTAGTGGTAGGTATGTCCCAGCAATCTATAGTCAGTATAGTAGAGGCTTCATAGATAGTCAGTTAGAGTCATTATATGTAATTCAATTTTCTTTCTTCAATTTTGTCAAGATGTAAACTTTATCAGTATTATATTATTCAGATTTCCTCATGATTATGCTTCTGCTCTTTAAATTTAGTTTTATACAATTTAAATTAGTTGCTCAAGCAGTAGGCCAGTTCATGGGTTAACTTGGGATCAGTTGTGGTTCCGGCACCGTGTTATGACTAAGGGGTGGTCTCGGGTCGTGACATTACTAAACTTAAAACTGGACTTGAAAATTCCCTCAAGTGGACTACCTCCTCACATGCAGTAACAAACTCTGTGAACGACGAATACAATAGCCAAGAGGGTGAATCAGGTTTATTAGTCAGACCTGCAAGGAGTAAAAATGATATCAAAAGTATTCTGTATGATGGGGATGGTCAATGGAAAGAATAATGTTCTTCCAAGATTGAAACTCTAAAATAAATAAAGATTTTCATAGTCCTCAAAAGAAAGAAAAGACTGGCCAACTGGACAAAGAAAAGGCTGATCTTTCCCTTGCCATCTTTTTGGTAACCCAGACTCAAATGGGTTTCCAAGGACAATAAGTGATAAATGATGTATGGAAGACAAGAGGGAGAAATCAATACAAGATGATCACAGAGGGTGCTCAGATCTCATGAGTTAAATATTTGAACATATCCTTTTGTTGAATGTCCTTAAGGAGACATATCTCCTTCATAGTGAAATCGAGATGGATTGATTAATGTTGGTGAAACTGTGGCTTGAGCAGAAAAGGATAGTCTAAAGCACCAAAGGAGTTATCTATGGTACTTCTTTTATTAAGAAAAACAAGGAGATATCTTACTCATGACTATGAATTGGTGAGCACGTATCTGGGTTAGATGATGTCTTACGTGGCTAATTCAATCACATATCTATACAGATATACACCCATAGAAAGTAAGAATAGATATGGACGGAGTGTAAGACAACACAAGTCACAGGATTTTGACATTTCTGGGAGACTAGGTTCCTAATAAGGTTAGTATCACTCACTATTCTTAAATAATGACTGCTTAAGTATTTAATAATTATGCCATTTTCCCTCCATCCTCAAAAAAAAGTCACCTGTCTCTTGAACTCAACAAGCGCGTCCATGTATCCGGACACATGTTCTCAGACTCATTGCAATCTCTAATATCATCCATTCTTGCGTATAATCCTAGAATCAGATTATATTCTCTCTCTTCTTGACAAATATATCTCATCAGTTCCCCAACCACCCAAAGATCCCATTTCTCTTGTTAATCTCTGATACTTCTCTGAAAAAGGGGCTTCTAATTCAACCATGCGTAAAAAGGTAGGAACGCCTAGATAGACTAATTCTAGTACCAAAACTTTACTACCACCTGATATCTATTTATCAGGGAATAGAAGAGGCATCCTGGAAATTAGTGAAGAAATAGAAATGCAAGAGCAAGAAAATAATTCTAAGCGCACTTTCATTGGCAGCAAGGGTAGTGAAATTTAATGCATAATTTTAGATTTGAGCGATTATAAGGGTGAGAGTTTTGACTCCTATAGTGAGGAGTACATTGCTGGTAAAAGTAAAAACAAGAGAAAAAAAGAAGATGCTATCTAAATGAAAGGGAAGAGATGGAGGATTGAAAAAGATTGATGTCAAGGGACCAGGGTCAACTTTCAATATGACCATAACAGGTAGGGAAGTGGAAACAGACTTAGTCAAGGGAATGTTGGGAATCTCATCTCGTGGGGAAGATGAATGCAGCCTCAGGATAAGTGATAAAGAATCCATGTCTTGGGATCTGAAGGATGCTAAAACATCTACGTATACGAATGAAAAGTAAAGAGGGAACAAGCTTAGAAAAAGATGTGTATACAGAAATTGCTACCCTGCAGGACGGGGTGGAGGATCCTGCAATTATGAAAGTTTTGTCTAAAATGCTCTTTCTTAGAATCTAATACTATCTGGTTTTCTCCTTCAATCCTTGTTCCCCTTAAGCTTTGTGTTTCCTTTTGGAATATTCCAGCACAATTGTTTCAATATTTTATGATTATTAGTTTTGTGAATAGTGTGTGGTACTATTTGATGCATGAATGATTGGTTTCTCTTTTTGTGCTATCACTTCTCCCATTTATATCTAATTATCTCTTGTTCATGTCAATGGTACATTAATGGTCCTAAATTAACATATGCCTGGTTCACTGTTTATTTTTTGATAATTTCAAAAGGGGAAAAGCTTGATGTGTACACTACATTTGTAGATATGTATGTTATGTAGATATGTAGGCTGTCATCTATAACTTAATGTGTAGACTGTCAGCTGTGGTGTTGTATATATATGGTATGCTAGGTAGATATGTAGTCTGGGGTATTGTGCTAATAAAGATAGGGGTTCTCTCATTCAGGGGGAAGTTAAATACTCATTGATAGGGGAAATAAGTTGGAGGATGCCCGTATTCTTATAGGCAACAGTGATAGGGGAATTGATTGGGCAAACTGGTCTGGTATGTGGGCAAATAGAAGCTATAGAATAACACTATCAAAGAAATTCCTAAATCATCTCTTAAACCCACACTTTTTATTTCTCTTTGCACGCACACTGGGTAAGTTCTAGACATTACATGTAACAAGGAATATACAAAAATCTCACACGCACATGACACATGCTCAACTCAATAGGATTATCATAGACTCCCAATCAAATAATAACATAAATTCAAATTTAAGACAACAAATACAAGAGTCACAAACATGAGCCTAGAAGTCTTAAAAGTAGCAATTCACTCATTCAACATGTTTTTTACACACAAACCCACTTGCATCATGTAATCAAAAATAGCACCAACAAGAATATTTCACTCAAAAATTTTTAAATTAAGCCGAAATTTGTTAATTTCCCTACCCCACACTTAAAAATATACTTTTTCCCCAAAGTGAATTTAAAAGTAAAATGATAGAAATACTCCCTGAGGCCTCTAGGCCCAGCTAGATGCATCTTCACATAAAGGAGATCCATGGGACCCCACACTCAATCTTTGCCATGCTTCAAGCTCAACATTGTGGTACTCAGGCTTCCCATTAACCTGTGTCTCAACCAAAAATAAAAACTACGTGAAATAAAACCTAAAAAACTGAAAAGAAAAGATACCTAATTAACTTGGGTTGCCTCTCAAGAAGCACCTAATTTAGTGTCGCGGCACGACCCAATCAACTTTTTCCTCCACCTTGAGGATATAAATTTTACCCCCAACATCACATCCATCTTTTTGCCTCGATCATAGGGTGGTGGTACAAATATTAAGGAACCTAGTAATGGATGATGCATGATAAGCCACTCGAAATTCAAGTGAGGTGTGTTTTTATGTTGCTTAATCAGTGTATAATAAAGAATATAGGATTCTTATTCCTCATATTCACACTCTTTCACTATTTTAAATGATTCCACAGACAAGACATCATCTAAACATAATGTATAAAAGTGTTTCGAATACGGCCCAACAAATCCTACTTCAAAATTTACACAATCTTCTACACACTCACTTTTATTCACCTTCTCAATTTCAGTCTCCAAATAAAGATGACAATCGAGTGGTTTCGATTCTTGTGTTTTCTCCATAATTTGGCTAATATCCTCCTCATATATTTCTTTTCTTACCCACTGTAGACATGGTGGCAGTGGTATCTCCAGAATAATTTTAACAATTTCAGTTTTCAAGTACTCAGACTTCCTCGAATTATTAGCAACTTCGTCTATAATCGATTGAAAATTCACTTGTTAAGAAGCCTCTCTTTGGTTCTTCATGTATTCCAAATACTTATTCTGATATGCTAAAATTTGTTTTATCATTTCTTCTATTTTGCTCATTTGAATCGTGGCTTGCATGTTTAGTTGTTGCTGCTAGTTCCATGATTGTATTTGTGACTGATTCAGCCCCGTTCGATTGCAGTAGTTTATATAATTTGTGACCAGATGCTCTCTTATAGTATTATAGAATAATAGCTAGCCATTATGGTAACCTACGATTAAAACACGTATAAATAAAGCAAGTCAACTAACAAATAGGTAATTATAAGGTTTCACTTTTTCAAATACATATCACATAATCAAATACCCAATGAATCAAGAATATAAAAATAACAGATCATACAATGCTCACAACAAGCCACATAACCATCAAGAGTATCAATCATACTATAAACATTCATAGACTCAACACAAATATGTACACATATGCTATGGGACTTATTTTTGCCCAAATAGTCATGACCTGCAGGGAACAATCTATGTTTATTACCGTATCGGCATGGCACCCGATCCACCATATACATATCTCTACCGGTGTGGTACCTAATCCATCATATACATATCTGTATCGGCGTGGTACTAATCCAACATATACATATCCGTACTGGCATGGTACCCAATCCAACATACACATATTCGTACCGGCGTGGTACCCGATCTAACATATACATATCCGTACCGATGTGGTACCTGATCCAACATATACATATCCGTATCGGCGTGGTACACGATCCATCATATACATATTCGTACCAGCATGGTACTTGTTCCAACATATAAATATCCGTACCGGCGTGGTACCCGATCCAACATATACATATTCGTACCAGCGTGGTACCCAATCAAACATAAAAAATAATAATATAAATATCAAATTTACACTTTCTCATAACATACAACACGATGTACCAAGTTTACAAGTACACATAAAGTTATGAGACAATTCCATCAAGTAAATTTTAATAACCATTTATACACGCATCAACAATCCAAACATTAACAATTTCAAGCATGTATGAATACCAATTAACAAGCCATTCATAGCATTACAACTTAATACCTTAACAACTCAACTAGGTTCATCACTAGAACAACTAAAAAATATCATGTTCATATATTACATTTACAACAATCTCCTTGCGGGAAAATAACACATAATATCATAAATATCACATAATAAATCAATAATATAGTTTTGGGGATTAAAGTTAAGTACTCGTGTCTTTATCCACCTCAACTCCATGCCTGTAGGCCTAGACATACTTTCTCCCATGAATACTATATATGAAAATATAAAATAACACAATCTTCTACTCATTAAGCCTAGCCTACCTGGACGCCAAGCTTTTGGAAGAAATAAGTTGCAACAAAGATGCCCTTTCCTTTCCTCCATGCCTTGGGATAATCAATCATCTAAAAATCAAGAAATTCTAAGAGTAATTAAATAATTATTCTTCAAACAAATATCTTGGGGATTCAAACCCACTAATTCTACCCTTAATTCAAGGTTTGTATCATTCACTAAGTTTAGTTATCCTTAATTAGCTCTTTCAAGCTTAACTCATCTCCATTAATGGAGTTTTTATACGAAAGGTTTCATCTTTATGGAAGTCAAGGTTTCTAACCAACAAAATTCATAATCTAGTTTATGAAATTCATGTTAGGAATCTTTAATTTATAGTTTAGAATCAGCTCTAGATCATACTAAAAACAACCATGAGTATTTCCCAAAAGAATTCCACCATTAAATGTATTTTTAAGGATTCCAAAGATCTTAAAGAATTAAAAGACAAAGAAAATAATGAAAAAACTTATCTTAATGAAGGAATTTCACCTTAAGCTTTGGAAAATCACCTCTCTATGATTGGGGAACAAAATTGTGGGGTTTTAGACCAAAAATATGACTGAAGCTGATTTAAATATCATTAGAATTTTTGCTACAACGAAATCTCATTTTAGCCCGGACTTTGCTCAGTAAAACAATCATAACTTTTTACTCTAAATTCGGATTGAGGAACAGTTTGTTGCGTTGGAAAGAGGACTCAGAGATCTTTGATTTTTTAGGTATTGGGACCCCTAACTCCTTTCAATGAGATATGATCGTTTGAAGTTGGCCCTAATAGAAACCCATATCGAAACTGTATCGGAAAAAAAGTTTTATACTTAACTTTGTGTTAGGGATATTGTATGACCTTAATTCATACCTAAAAGACTTTAAAACTAAAGTATTGATACTATAAATCCTAAATAATTAAATTCATCAAGCTTGAGTCTATCTAGACACATCCGAAGGCTAAAATCTTCGCTGAAAAGTTTGAGGTGACGTAATAATTAAAGGATTGGCTATTTTGGACCCAAGTTAATACTGAGGAATGAAAATTAAGAATTTTCATGAATTTATTATGAATAATTTAGTAACGACAAAATGGGTAATTCAGTACAACATGTAGTAACATAAATTTCACATAATCGATCAACGATACATACAAAATAATGCATGAAATGAATTGAACATCTTTATTCATGATTTTTCACAATAAAATTTATAACATAAATAGTGCAAGATCGAATAAGAACCTGTGTAATAAATTAAGCCGAGTAATGAAAGCAAGGAAGCCTTCACCGGAAACATCAAAGGAAACTCCTAACTCTTCTTCTCTTCTGCTTTGGTTTTCTGTTTTTCTTTTGGTATTCTTGTCCCCTTTTTTTCTACTTATTGTCTTCTTCTCTCTTTTTGTTTCTCTTTGACTTTTCTTTTAGTTTGAGCTTTGTCTCAAGTTTTGTTTTTCCCATAAAAATTATGTTGGTGTAATATACCATAATTACAATAAATGATTATAGTTGAAAATAAAATGAACAAAAGTGAAGAAAATAAAATAATCTTCTTCTTGACTCAGGCGCGGATATCTCGCTCTCTTTAAGGAGATTTAAGCCCACTGTGGCATAATCTATACCTATCCAGCAGTATATCTCTTGACTTGTCCCCTCTAGGATACAACAACCCATCAACAATGTACAACTCAAATAACTCTGGATTTGTTGAAGAGTCCAAAGCTCCACCATATGAACACCTTTCTTCAACATATATTTACTCTTTTTTCACTAATATAATAACTCGCTTTTGTATAGTGAATATAGTTGCAGACTTAGATATTTTCTTTGTCTCAACTCTTTTTTCACTAATATAATAACCCTCTCATTCACTACTACACACTATAATTTTTTTCATATTTATCATATTTTCTTCTACATACAATAACATGCAAGATCACCTCTATTTATAGGTGAGGTATTGATATAATGCTAAGTGTGTGTCAAGAGATTTCAACCAACACAAGAACAATAACATTAACAATAAAGTGCTAGTGAATCGAAAATGGCCACACACTTCACTAGGATTGCAACACTTGTTTGAACTAGAAAAGTGAGTTTAACAACAAGAACAACAAAGACAATATTTCTAGTGAATCGAAAGAGACCCACATGGCTTCACTAGACTTTTATATTAAAAAACACAATGTTAACAAGATTTACAAAGAAAGAGATAGAAACTTAACACACAATATTCATTAATCTAAGAACCCTAACAAGAGAAAGGACCCTAAGACTAATAAATATCAATACCAAGTTCTTACTTGGACCAAGACGAACTCAAAGAACCCCAAGAACCTAGTTTCTAGCCAAGATACAACACTAGTACCTCTCTACTAGTGAGAATTTAGTTTTGGCCTCTCTAAATGAGAAACAAAAGTAAAGAATTTACAAGTCTTTTGTTTCTTGAATAATAGGAATGAACTAAAGCAAGACTATCCCTATTACATGGCTTATTTAGTCACTTAGAAAGGAGGGACAAAGACCAAAATACCCTTGGCATTTAAGTGGGTGAGTTTGGGGTGTCTTGGTAGGCCTCTTCACATTTTATTAAATATAGTCCCTTAGATAGGATCACAAAGGCCTCACACATGGCCAAGAATATGAACAAGGCTTAGAGTCATGCAACTCACGTGCTTGGCTTCGTGTGAAAGGTATCGATCTAGGAATTCCCATATCATCCTCTCCATCTTGAAGGGAATAGATTTGGATCATTTCCATCCTCCACTATTTCCACCCAAAAGAGATCACACACGTTGAAAGTGTTCTGCACTTGATATTCCGAGGGTAGATCAATCTTATAGGCATTGTTGTTGATCCTTTCTAATACTTAGAATGGGCCATAACCCCATGGAATCAACTTAGCATTCCTTTGAGATGAGAATATATCCTTCCTTAGGTGCACCCACACCCAATCTCTGGTTTAAGAATGAACTTTCTTCTTCCTTTGTTGGCTTGCCTTGCAACTTCTTGGTTTTTCTTGTCCAACTGCAACCTCACCTTCTCATGTAGCTTCTTCATAGACTCAGCCCGTTTGCTTCTATCTAAGCTTATCACAAGATCACTTGTCAAATGGGTTAAATACAAAGGGGTGAGGGGGTTGATTCCGTATACACACTCAAAGGGTGTTATCCCCATGCTCGAGTGTATAACACGATTATAAGTAAATTTAATCAACGTTAAGTGCACCTCCCAAGAAGTCATTTTTCCTTTAACCATAGACCCTAAGGTCTTATTTACTACTTCCATTTAGCCATCGGTTTGTGGGTGGCATGAAGTCAAAAACAACAACTTAGTACCGAGTCTACCCCACATGGACTTCCAAAAGTGGCTTAGGAATTTAGAATCCCTATTATTCACTATGGTCCTCATAATACCATGAAGTTTTACAACATTATCAACAAACAAAGAGGCTACACTAGGTACATCATCACATTTAGAACAAGGAATAAAGTGAGCCATCTTGGAAAACCAATCCACCACGACAAAAATACTATCCCGCCCTCTTCTAGTCCTCGGCAATCCCCACACAAAGTCCATTGATATGTTAAGCCAAGGATTAAAATGGGTGGACAATGGTGTGTACAACCCGTGGGGTTGGAGCCGTGACTTGGCTCCTTAGCACTCAACACATTGGCCGCAAATTTTGGCCACATCCTTGTGCATTCTAGGCCAATAAAATTGTTCTTCCAAAATTCCAAGGGTCTTCTTGACCCCAAAATGCCCCATTAGACCTCCATTGTGTGCTTTTCTCACAAATAATTCTCTCCACAAACTTGAGGGAACACACAATCGTCTACCTTTAAACAAGTATTCATCAAATTTGGTATAAGGATGGGAACCCCTATCCGTAACCCACCTATCCTTATCCAACTCTTCACTTTACATATAGATAGGAGAAAAGTGAGGGTCCTCGGGATATAAAAACTTGAGACCTTCAAACCCTATCAACTTAGACGACAAAGTAGACACAAGCATATATTTTGGGGACAAAGCATCGGCAACCACGTTGTCTTTACCCTTCTTGTAATGAATAACATAAGGGAAAGTTTCAAGAAATTCAATCCATTCGGCATGCCGCCGGTTAAGCTTGTCTTGTGCCCGTAGATTCTTCAAGGATTCATGATCCATTCGGTTCACGAATTCTTTAAGCCACAAATAATGTTGCCAAGTGGCCAAGGCTCTAATCAAGGCATACAACTCTAAATCGTACGTAGAGTAGTTTAGAGTTTATCCTTTGAGCTTTTCACTAAAGTAGGAAATAGGCTTCAATTCTTGCATTAAAATCGTGCCTATGCCGACTTTGCTAGCATCACATTCGACATCAAAAGTCTTATCAAAATTCAGCAATTGTAGCAAAGGGGCCGACATGAGTATCACTTTCAAATCCTCGAAGGCCTTAGCTTATTCATCTCCCTACTTAAAAGACCGATCCTTTTTAATCACTTTGGTTAAGGGTGCAACAATGGTGCTAAATCCTTTGAAAAACGTCTATAAAAACTAGCCAACCCATGGAAGCTTCTCAATTCACCTACGATTTTGGGAGTTGGCCAATTTTTAATGGCGACAAACTTAGATTCATCCACTTCGACCCCTCTTGATCTCACCACAAACCCAAGAAATACAACCTCATGGTCACCAAAAGAACACTTTTCTAGATTAGCATATAACTTCTCCTTTCGGAGGACATCAAACACACATTGTAAATGCTTTACATTCTCATCTAAGGACTTACTATACACCAACACATCATCAAATTAAACAACAATAAAATTTCTGATAAATGGCGTCATTACATGATTCATTAGCCTCATGAAAGTACTTGGAGTATTTTTTAGGCCGAATGGCATAACCATCCATTCATAGAGACCGAATTTGGTCTTAAAGGCAGTTTTTCATTCATCACCTGGTTGCATACCAATTTGGTGATAGCCAGTCCTAAAATCAATTTTATAAAACAAACACGAACCACTCAATTCATCAAGCATATCATCTAACCTAGGAATAGGGTGACGATATTTTACTGTTATCTTATTGATGGCTCGGCAATCAATGCACATACACCAAGTCCCATCTTTCTTGGGAACTAGTAGCACTAGGACCGCACAAAAGCTCATACTCTCCTTGATATACCCTTTGTTGAGAAGTTTCTCAACTTGGCGTTGAAATTCCTTGGTATCCATCGAATTGCTCCTATAAGCCGATTTGTTGGGCAATTATGAACCTGACACAATCTATTTGGTACTCAATTCCCTGAAGTGGGGGCAACCCTTGCGGTAATTTCTTTGGGAAGACATCCTCGTAATCCTACAAAACATAAGAAATAGAAATGTTAGTGGCATTAGTATTAAAACAATGAGCCAAGAGAAGCATCGGAGTTTCCTCATCATGATCCACAAATAATTCTTTCCTCCTAGCCATCATCACCATACTTTATTTACCCTTAGAAATTAGGAGCCCCTCGATTTCCCCTACTCTCTCACTCTCTGGTTCCCCTCTTTTCTTCTTACTCTCAGCCTTCTTTTTCTTTTTTTTTTTAATTTTCATATCTTTTGGTGTAATTCATTCACTTAGGAAGGTAATAATGGATGAAGAGACACCTTGCGACCATCCTTCTCAAGTGTATACTGATTGGACCTTTCATTATGTTTGGTCGACCTATCGTATTACCAAGGCCTTCCAAACAACAAGTGACAATCTTACATTGGTTTCACGTCACAAAGCCCTTGTCATGGTAGTTGGCTACCTTAAAATGTATCACATATTGTCTTATGACCTTTAACTCACCATATTCATTCAACCATTGCAACTTGTAAGGACTAGTGTGAGGTGTAGTTAGCAATTTCAAGAAGTTCACCATTGCAACACTAACCACATTCGCACAACTTCCACTATCTATCACCATAGTGCACACAATTTTCTTCATAAGACATTTAGTATGGAATAGATTCTCCCATTGGCTAGGATCATCTATTTTCTTACTAATCATGGAACGCCTCACTATAAAGTTTGGAACCACTCACTCCCCTTCTTATGGATAAGCATCCTCACAATCATCATCATCATCATGTGGATCATTTTTGGGTTCCTCTCTATCTTAAGGCTAGGCCTCATTCTCTTCTTTTTTAAGAACCACTTCCTCACCAAGGTAATACAATCTCCCTTCCCTTAGGATCACATTACGCCGGTTTGGACATTCATTGGCTTTATGTCCCCAACCTTGGCACTTGAAACATTAGAACCCTTAAGGATTAGGATACTTGTGAGCTTCTTGCTGGTGAGGAAAATTGTGGACTGTTTTAGGCTCAGGAAGCCTTGTAGTGGTGGGTTGGTCCTTATTTTTTGGCCAACCCAAAAATGGTTGAGCCATATCTTTTCTCATCGGCCAGTCCAAGGTTGATGGTCCCTTTGCCGTGAACAACGATCTCTTGTTAAGGTTTTTTTCAATCTCAAGAGCTTCTTGCAAAATCCCTTCAATGGTATCAAACTTGTGAAGCGTAAAATGAGTGGGGATCTCTTTGTTTAACCCATATTTTAACCGAATGATGTCATGGTCAATTTGTTCTCTCCGATGATCAAGCTTCAACATGAGTCGTTAAAACTCGTTATAGTATGCCATAACATTTCGATTCCCTTGTTACAAATTGTACAACCTAGCAAGCAACTCATGATGATAACTTTCGGGAAGATACCGTTGCCTCATTAGGTATCTCAACTGAAACCATGGTGGTGGTTGTCCCTCTACCAATTCGTTACCGAATCGCTTAATGTATTCCCACCAAGTGTTAGAATAGCCTTCAAAATGAGTTATGGCATAACAACTCTTCTTTTTCTCCGATATATCATTCACTTAAAACACTTTATCACACGCCGACTCCCAAGCAAGATACACCTCGGGGTATTGATACCTACGTCTCTCTAGGTATCGGTTTCCCCTTTCTCCAAACCCTCGGTATCTTCTTGGATACACACGACCCCTTCTCATCTCTTCCTCTTTCATGTAGGCATCTTCAAAGGCTCCATACGCTTCATAATCCTCTCTACCATATTTCTCAAGGTGGACGGGATGGTTTTGGACATTTGTAACTTGATTCGGAGGAATTTGATTTTGTGGAGGTGGTGGTCTTTGGTTTAGTGGAGCTTGGAAGGGGGCTTCGGATTTTTGGAGGCATTTGAAGTTCGAGTATCTCTTGCGGAACTTGACACATTTGGGAATGGGTTGGTCTATTGGAATCTTGGTTTAGAGGGTTATAAGTGGTTTGGTTTGCGACATTTAGTAGAGCTAGTGAAGGATTTGGCAATTATGGACATGTTTCGGGAGTAACGGTGGCGGAGGAATTTCTATCATGTCCACTTGACGAAACATGTCGTGGAGTAGAAGGATGAGAGTTCCTTTGACTCTCCACTTATTCTAACCTCCCACTAATAGTCATCACTTCTCCCCTTATGGTTTCCACTTCCGTACTCAGCCTTTTAAGATCTTGGGTCATAGCCTCAAGAGTGACCCTCATATTCTCCATTTCATTAGAATCCATGGTTTGAGATGCGGTTCCCTCCATTATTAAGGTATCACCTACACAAGCAACAAACAAGTTAGTTTAAAATCCCTCTCCTCACTCACACTCTCTTAGTTCACTCACACGCAAGTTCCACTAGTGTTGTAGATTGTCTAGGAACCCCTGAATTCGCAAAGTATGATATGCTCTTGCTCGGAATGGATTCTTGTTTGAAACTCAAATAATTCTCATCGTACTAGAGATAGGAGTTACAACATATTCAAATGACAAAAGCACACAAACAAACGTTGACACGAACACAAGGCTTCAAGGGACTAATTGACAAGCTAGTAGGAATGTACTAATTTGTTAATTAGTTCTCAAGTAAACTAGAGGAAACTAGGAATCAATAATTAGAAAATAGAACATCCAAATTTGAGCTTAATTATCACGTGAACAGTAACTTAGGTGATGTGGCAGCATGTCATTGGTCACGGGTCCACATAAGTAGTTTATCAACTTGAAGTCTTAGTCCCCTTAGATCTTTTGTAATGGATGACTTGTTATTGGGATGGAAAACATAAGGTCTTGTAACCTTTTTAAACTTTTTTTCTCAAACTCAAAAGGTAATGTTTGAGCTCACTAGTCCCACAAGACAAGGTTCCTTGTTTGAAGGAAAAGTGGTTGTCAAGTCTTGAAAAGGTGATGTTGGCAAGTCTTCTCACAAATAATTTTTTTCAATTTTGTATTACAACCTTTTTTTGGATCTATTTCTCTTTATAGAAGTTAAGACATAAGATGAGGATAAGTTTAGGATGAACACAACATCAACACCTTCAAGAACATAACAATAATACACCACAATGGTCACTTCCAACGCGCCAACACAAGTCAAAACTCATGGCCCCTTTAAGTTTTCACAACAACAATTCTCTTCCAATTAAGCTCAATTTAGATTTAGATACTTTTTGGGTTGACGAGGAAGAAATCAACACAAGAAACAAACTAAATAAGTAAAATCTTTTGTAGATCTACAACCAATTTTTCGATCAAAACGTTCAAGAACACACTTTTTGGCAAGAGCTTCCCAAGATTGGTTTTGTAAGAACAAAACCTAGCCTTGAGATTTGATACCAAATGATACAATGCTAAGTGTGTATCAAGAGATTCCAACCAACACAAAAACAACAAGATGAACAACAAAGTGCTAGTGAATCGAAAATGGCCACACACGGCTTAACTAGGCTTGCAACACTTTTTTGAACTAGAAAAGTGAGTTTAACAACAAGAACAACAAATACAATATTCCTAGTGAATCGAAAGAGCCCCACATGGCTTCACTAGACTTTTATATTCAGCAACACAATGTTAACAAAATTTACAAAGAAAGAGATAAAAAGTTGACACACAATATTCATTATTATAAGAACCCTAACAAAAGAAAGGACCCTAAGACTAATAAATATCAATACCAAGTTCTTACTTGGACCAAGACGAACTCAAAGAACCCCAAGAACCAAGTTTCTAGCCAAGATACAACACTAGTATCACTCTACTAGTGAGAAATAAATATTAAATTCTATTAATGACAACAAATAAAAATAATGAAATGGTAAAATACATAATCTACCCATATTATGCTAAACTTTTATACTATCCCCTAAAATTATTCTCTTTAATTAATACAAAAACCTAAAAATCACTTAAAAGATAATTGTTTTCTTGAATATAAATGTATATATAAAAAAAACTTGACTTTTAAACAATCAAAAACTGGGTAATTTTTTTAATATCGTGAAGATTAAACACTAGGCTGAAAAGGTGGTGGCTGATCTGGTGGAATTCGCCGGATATTGTAACAGAATGGTCTAATGGCACCATTTGACGGAGAGCCGCTAATGCGGCTTTATTTTACAGATTGGTCGGCAGTCTTTGGGTGGTTACCGATGGGTTTTGCTGGTTTTGGGAGAGGGTTTTTGGCGTTTTAACCTGGCAGCCCGCTGGTTGGTCCAGCGTAGGGTTCCCAGTGATGATTTCGGGGTGGTTTCACATGAGTTTCACCGAAAATAGGTCCTTTTTCTGGTGGCTGATGGATGTACCAGATTTACTGGCGGCGCCGGATAATTTCACCAGAAAAATGGAGTGGCATGTTCCTTTCCGTCAAGATAAATGATCTCAACATCGACGGAACTAGAATTGGTACTTGAATTAGAATCTGCCATCACAGTCAGTAAAATGCCTAGCAATCCTTCGACTCTTTCAATGCATACACCCTATGTATATAAATGGCTTTTCCAAGAACCAAGACTTTTATGGCTTAGAAACCAAGCGATTCTCTCACTGATTTTCTTCTTTTTATCATATTTTTTTTGTGGGGGGTAAGTTCGTACATCAGTGTATATGTGAATATATGTGTGTGCATATATGATTGTGTATATTTTTGTTATCTGTGTGTGTCTGTAATGTGTAAAAGAATGAAATGTTTGTGGATGGTTGTATACTGTTGTTGTGTGTGCAGTGTAAGTTAATGGGTAAGTATTTTTACTCAATTTTAGTCATGCACAGATGAAAAACTAAAACTAAATATTTTACTGCGTATTTATCAATTTTTCTTTAAACTTGGTGATATTAACATACTGTATTCTAATGTCCAGCACATCTACTGAATAAATATATAAGTACTTTGTAAATTAACAGTATAACATGTAATAAAAGTTCACATGATCAAATACACATAGTAAATAATGCATTGAGACCATTCAAATATTTTCATTCATGTTTTTTATAAAATAAACTTATATTGTAAATTATACAGGATTGAATAAGAACCGAAATGTTTTAGACTGAATAATGAAATTCGTCACCAAAAATTTTGAACGGAACTCCAACTTTAACTTTCTTATTTTCTTTATTTTTTTCTGATGTTTTGTTTCTCACTCTCTGTTTTCTTTTTCTTTGACTTTTTTTTCTCTGGTTCTAGTTTTTGATTTTTTTTTTGGTTTTGATACAGTGTAGGCAGAATAGTCCCTTAGTTCGGATGTCTGTCTATAAGAAATGTCCTTAAATGGGGGGTGTCTTGGGAGGAGCAGTTGGGAAGATTAGGATTTTGAATTTTGAAAAATTTTTATTATTTTTTTTAATTACTAATATAGAAAATTATAATAATAATAATAATAATAAATAATAAATAAAATAATAATAACAATAATAATAATAATAATAATAAATTAATTTTATATTTAAGAAAATACAATAAATACCTATAAAAAGTCAAAAATAAATATAGTTAAGGTAATAATAAACTACTAGCTTATTTATTAAAATTTAAAAGTAAAATATATATCCTTGATTTATTCTAAAAAAATAAAATAAAAATAAAAATAAAAATAAACATATCTAAAAATATAACTTTATTTATTTTTTATTTATTTTTCACTAAAACTTATAATAAAATGAAATAAGAGTTAAAATAAATATTGTACAAAATAAAAATATGTAAAGCCAAAATATAGGTTAAAACTCCGGGAGGATCAAAAATCATGTGTCTACATTTTGCTCTCTTTGTGTGAAATCTCGAAGAGTTTTCATACAAAGAAGTAGACAAGATATGATTTTTGACCCTTTGACAATTTGAAAATATAAGGATAAAGATGAAATAAAAGAAAAGGTGTGATGGAGTTCTGGTTTTGGACTTCCTACCTATCCGAAATTATAAGGAAATCAGGTCACGTGTAGTGCAAAGGTAAAGTGGTGAGAGAACGAGTTAGACACCGAGTGAGGTTCCGTTGAGTTTTCGATTTTCAATTTCTACGACTACATTTAAATGAATAACAAAAATAGAAAACGAAGATACAAGTACAAGATCCTATATATGCAACTTTCTTGAATCTTGACTTGGACTTGAAAATCTTCACCCTATTCTTCAGGCGGGCTCCTGAACTTGCAACTGCTAATGTTCACCCTATTCTTCGGGCGGGATCCTGAACTTGCAACTAATAATTTTCACCCTATTCTTCAGGTGGGATCCTGACTTGCAACTGATAATGTTCACCCTATTCTTTAGGCGGGCTCCTGGACTTACAACTTCTTTACCCTGTTCTTCAGGTGGGCTCCTGTACTTACAACATCTTCACCTTGTTCGTTAGGCGGGATCCTGGCTTGTTATTTCTTCACCCTGTTCTATGGGCAGGCTCCTAGCTTGTTACTTCTTCATCCTGTTCTTCGGGTGGGCTCCTGGCTTGTTACTTCTTTACCCTGTTCTTCAAGCGGGCTCTTGTCTTGTTATTTCTTCACCCTGTTCTTCAGGTGGGCTCCTGGCGTGTTATTTTTTCACCCTGTTCTTCAGGAGGGCTCCTGACTTATTATTTCTTCACCTTGTTCTTCAGGCGGGCTCCTCACTTGTTGTTTTTTATTTTTCAAACATGGTCCTGAACTCAAAGTAAAAGGTGAACTAGAAAAGAAAAGTCCCATTATTTAGGAGGGTCCTAGGTAGAAAATAAATTCTCATTATTTAGAAGGGTCCTGAGCAGAAAGTAAAAATCATTATTCAGGAGGGTCTTGAGCAGAAAGTAAAATCCCATAAACACTAACAAAAATTTTTCCCCAGTTTGCACTAGAAAATTTTATGAGTGTCATCAGATCACAACTTTTGAAAAGTACAGTAAAGAGGGAGAGTCAAGGCCCTGCTAAAGAAATGTGTTTCTTCAGAGTAAAACTAAAGAATAAAGTAAGGAAATACATCTCCTAACACGTGAAACTTAAATTACTCAGACAAGAAAGTGCCTCTTCTAGGGATTAAATGAAATGATTTATAATATCCCATACTTTTTCCTAGCTAATTTCATCTCAAGAATGTCTAGTATTAGCTTCTAAATTGAATGATGGTTATTTCATGAGGAATTTTCAAGATTTTCACTTTTTTTCATGTGGTAAATTCAATAAGTTTTCCATCTATATAAGATTCGCCCAAATCCGATAACCGGATCAGAAGTTACAACTATTTCAAGTTCCCTTCATAGAACAGCGCCATATTAGTAAGTGGCGTACCGCGTGCCACAAGAGGAAATGGCATTTGAAAATTTTCAGTAAGGGTCCGCGATAATGGCGCATCGTGCTAGGGCCCAAATTCACAATTGTCCATTTCCAGTGTCTTAGAATGATTTCCTCTGCATTGCACCAAAGTTTTAGGTCGCAAAAGAAGGGGCAACGTAATGTCTCCATGTCGTGCCATCCCTCAATTTCTCAATAGTTGAAATCCAGTGACACGACATGATAGTGCCGCGTCGCACTAGGGGTCCAATTTGGGAAAATTTTATTGAAATTAAATGACGCATCCAGGGTTAAAAGGGTCAACTTCCCACCCCTATTTAATCCCTTTAACACGTGATTCAGCCACTTTACACCCAAAGTACACTCTCTTCTCTCAAAAACCTCTCAAGAAAAAGCTAGGGTTTACATAGAAGATCCAATTCCAAGAAAGTTTCCTTTGTCAATCTTTATGAAATCACAAACCAAGGTATGCGTAGTGTTAATTCATGGACTCCTTTCATCCATGAAGCCCAAGAATCTCATTTCTAAGTTTAAGTTTATGGATTTCTTTCTGAATTTCATGTTGGTATTATTTTGTTTATGTTGAGAATGATCAATTGAATTCAAATCCATGTTGGGTGATCAATTTTATGTGGAATTGATTTGTATAGATGTATATTCATGTGAACCTATGAATAAACCCTAGATGATGAAATTAGAGATGAATCATGATGATTAATTGTTGTATAATGTTGTTTACATGTGCTATACCTACCATGTGTTTGATTAAATGCCTAGATGAAGGAACAATGCCTAACTAGTATGATATCATGAAATCCCCTTGTATGTAAAAATTATGCCTACCACATGTTTTGATGGAATGCTTCTATAAATGTATTATGGATTATGATGTTAGTTATAAGTTCAAGTAAGTTATGCTTGGTCAGTTTTCCTTCCATCGAGTCCTCGAGGTACTTGTACCCAAAATATTAGCTGTGTGCCTAGAGCCATGTCATGTTTCCACAATACTCTCAGTCAAGCTATGAATTCTTAGACTTCAGACAGTCTTATGACCCAGGAAATCTTCATGATCTCATGAACTTAGTCAGTTGTCATATATCAGTAATATACCATTAGTCAACAGAATTCAGTAACTCAATCCATGTTTAGTTCAGTAAATTATGATCAGGGTCTATTCAGATAAGAGTAGAAATTAGCACCAAGTAAACCCAAGGATGGGAACCCACCTGTTATGTGAGGGTGTATTTCTTAGAAGCAATCCTTGCATTTCAGAACTATGTAGCCAGCATAGGTTGAGGCATCATAGCATGCTATATGAGGGTAGATGGGGTGGCTTAGCCAGCTATATGAGGGTTCCCACCATTTTCACTAGAGTTACCTGTTATATTAGGGTCACTCACATATTATTCTTACCAATGGCGCGGTGATGTGTGAGCAGATGCTAACACATTTGAGGCTTTTAACTGAGAATAATTGTAAAATCTTAAGCAACTTTTTTCATTTTTTATTGTTTTCTCTTTGATATTGCAGTAAAAGTCAAGATGCATGAAAACCAACAGTGATGGAAGTAAAATAGTTGAAATTTGAAGCAAATAGAAGAAAAGTCTGGTTGATGACATTCCTGATAATTTGTTATCACTCTGATAACTTATCAGCTTCATCGTCAGCCTTAAACAGAGAATGGGATTCAACTGAAAGAAGTGACGATGACATGTGATAAGCCGTCAGAGTTGTGATAAGTGGTCAAGATCATCATTAGCCTAAGGCAGAACATGAGAGCTGAAGTAAATCATCGACGACATCTATGATAAAGCCGTCAAAGATCTGATAAGCCATCACGCTTCATCGTCAGCCTAAGGTAGCAAATGTCAAAAGTGAAGAGGAGTTGATGACATCTGTAATAAGTCATCAGACTACTAATAAGGCATCACAAAATGTCGTTACCTGTCGGAGAAATTATTGAACTCTGTGATTTTGTTTCCACAATTAGGGTGAACTATTTAAAGTGTCTAGGGTTTTCTTGGGAGGCCGGACATCTTGAACTTATTCCAAAGGAAAAGACACCTCTCTTTGGGGCTCTGAACTTAGAATTCAATTTTCAACTATTTGATTTGGTTGTGGGAATTTTCTCTTGAACTTGGAAGAGAATCAACTTCATACTTCATATTTTGTAAGTTTAATTACTTTCAATGATGAATATAATTGTTGTTATCTCTTTCTTTCTCATGTGGAACTAAAACCTACAACTAGGGTTGTGGGATCTATGATTATTCCTCCATGGATTTAATATTTGGTTAGGGTTCGAGTGATTATGGGAACATCTTGATAATTCTTTTGTATTAATTATTTTTTGTTGGTTGCAAACAATAGGCCTTGCTTACTATTGATTTGGTTGAGATAAGAATTTAACCCTAGTAAAAAGTGAGTTATCAACGAGGATTTGGGAAGGTTAAGTTCTCATCTAATGATTAATGTTGTAACAAGATTGATCAACTCGAGATAAAATCGATATGAATAGAATGTTTTCCTAAGTTCGAGAGAATTAGTGAGTTCAACATCTAGGTAGGTTGAGAAACACTTAGATGGACTATTGAAACTGATAATTTGGTGCTTCCCATAAGTCACGAGAATCCAAACTACAATTGTTATTCAATGGAGGATTACTAATAATAGTGATCACAACTCTAGTTTCTCTATATCATTGATTTGAATTATTGCAGTTTAAGATTTGAGTTCTAAGGCGAATTGAATTATTAAGAACTTTTGATCAATCATTAAACCCCCCCTCCCCCCATTGTCTTTTCGTGCCCATTGTTTGAATTTAACTTGTAACTTTAGTTTCAAACGAGTTTAATCGCCACTCACATTATTCCCTGTGGATTCGACCCTGAGTCGAAAGTTGGGTAAATATATTGATGACGATCGCCTTGCACAAAATTGACGTGTAAGTTGAGCGTTATCAAAAATGGCGCCGTTACTGGAGAAGAATTTGGCGTATTGAATTGGTTCGGAATTTTAGCCTACTTGTTTGAATTTAAACTTGTAAATATTTGTTTATTTTATTTTTTATTTTCTTTTATTTTTATCACACCTTTCTTGAGATGTCAGCCTGGATACATGGTTTTTTGAGTGATGACGATTCTTGTAACGATTCTTGTTATTATTGTGGGGGACCATATTTTGAGGATTGCTATCCAGATTTACCTGGAAGTTCATGGACTGGGCCTTCACAATATGATGTGGATACTGTCCTACTTACTGTAACGTGGTGTTTAGCTTGTGGTCGAAGTGATCATGCTGAAGATAGTGTGTTGTCATGATTCAAGCGAACAAATTAATGAAATGAATTTTAAAGAATCAACAACAGTTGTGGGTAGAGCTAAAAGAGTTACCACTCTCACCATGTTTACAGTGGCTAAAAAAAGAAGAATATGAGGAGTACATTACCCAATTTGAGGAGAAAACTCAAGAATTGCAACCACTCGATTGTCATCTTGATCTTGAGACTGACATTGAGAAGGTGAATAAAAGTGAGTGTGTAGTAGATAGTGTAAATTTTGAAGTAGAATTAATTGGGCCTCACTCGAAGCATTTTTCCACATCATGTTTAGATGATATCTTGTCTGTGGAATCATCTAAAAGAGTGGAAGAGTGTGAAGATGAGGAACAAGAATCCTATGTTCTTTATTTTACACTTGATAAGCAACATAAATACACACCTCACTTTAAGGCCGAGTGGTTTACTACGCTCAATCCATTACTCAACTTCTTAAATTTTTATACCACACCCCTATGATTGAGGAAAGAAGATGGACTCTAAGTTGGGGGTGAAATTCATATCCTCAAGATGGAGGAAAAAGTAGAGTTGGGTCGTGCTGTAACATTAAATCAGGCGCTTCTTGGGAGGCAACCCAACCTATTTTGTTGTTTGTATTCATATTACGTAATTGACATCAGATCTTTGCACCCATTGTGCCACAGGTATATTTCTAACTCTCTTGTTTTGGTTTGATGCATTGGGGATATTGCATGATTTTAAGTTGAGGGTAGGTCTACTTGTGGTTGTTGATGTCCTCTTGGGATTTTTGTTGCCGTGGCTCTTTTCCTCGGAGTCTTGTTCCTAGTAGAGCCGGCATGTTTAGGCGTGATTTGTTGTAAAATATTGTATTTAACTAGGAGAAATACAAGTGCCATAGGTAGTTAATATGCTTTTGTTGATTTTTGAACACCTCTCCGATGGTCTATGTTATAACTGTGTGACATGTATTTATGTGTGACCACTGTGCATCTTGTTATGGCATTAGTCCTAGTGACATGACAACCATTTCTAAATAATTGCATGAACCGAATGGATAGTAGCTTGTGATGTACCTTTGTACCATGTGTGTGTGAGATACTACCTAGTTCCTGTTGTGTGTTAAATCCAGAACTTGCCCGATTGGTCTTGCCTTGGTTATAGGATAGTAGTTAGGAAAGGATCATAAGCCATTGTTGAAATTATTCCACTTTTAGCCTAAATGACCTCCTATGTGTAAATAATATCCCTTGATCCTGATTTTGAGCCTGAATGCCTACTCTTTTTATTTTACCTATCAACTTCCCATTTATGTCATAATGAACCTGTTTTAGCCTTGGTCCTGGACATTGTGCACCTTGACTTAGGCAAATGGCCTAAGTTGAAGGTGGCTATTATAAGGGGTGCATGATGTAAAATGAGTATGAAGAAAGATCTAATAAAAGAAAAAAATAAAAAGCTAGGTGCGATAGAAAAGAACAAGAAAAGAAAAGTTGTGAAAAAAAAGAAGTGATTGTAGAAAGAACCGCACCCATCCTGAATATATGTGATCAAGAAAAGAGAAGAATAGAAAAATGTTAATAAGTGAAACCCCAGAAGATAGTATAGTGTCAAGAAGGCTTAGTTACTTTAAATATCATTGAGTATCATACCATCCCTTAGCCTACTTTACAAGCCAAAAGAAGACCTATAGTGATCCTAGCTGACCTGTCTGAATATCTTGGTAATGAAAATAAGGGCAAGCCTATGGTATTTGGCATACATTAAACTGCAATTCTCCTTAATACTCAAATTTTAAACTGCAATATATCAAATCAATGATATAGAAAAACTAGAGTTGTGATCACTATGATTAGTAATCCTCTATTGAATAACAGTTGTAGTATTGGATTCTCGTGGCTTATGGGAAATACCAAATTATCAGTTTTGACAGTCCATCTAAGTGCTTCTCAACCTACCTAGATATTGAACTCCCTAATTCTCTCAAACATAGGAAAGCATTCTATTGATACCGATTTTATCTCGAGTTGATCAATCTTGTTACAACATTAATCATTAGATGAGAACTTAACCTCCCCAAACCCTCGTTGATAATTTACTTCTTACTAGGGTTGATTTCTTATCTCAAGAAAATCAATAGTAAGCAAGTCTTGTTGTTTGCAACCAACAAAAAATAACTAATACAAAAGAATTATCAAGATGTTCCCACAATCACTCGAACCCTAACCAAATATTAAATCCATGGAGGAATAATCATAGATCCCATAACCCTAGTTGTGGATTTTAGTTCCACATGAGAAAGAAAGAGATAGCAACAATTATATTCATCATTCAAAGTAATTAAACTTACAAACGAAAAAGTATGAAGTTTATTCTTTTCCAAGTTCAACAGAAAAATCCCACAACTAAATCAAAGAGTTGAAAATTGAATTCTAAGTTCAGAGCCCCAAAGAGAGGTGTGTTTTCCTTTGGAATAAGGTCAAGATGTTCGGCCTCCTTAATGAAACTCTAAAAGTTGCTATTTATATCTGTAACTTAAAAAAAATCAAAATTAAAAATTCAGATTCTTCTCCTTGGCTGACGACATATCTAACAGCTTATCATAGATCTGATAGCTTATCAGACCATGTCGTCAGACATGATTCCCATTTTATTCCTTTTGCTTATGTGTGACGACATGCTTGATGGCTTATCAAACACCGATGGCTTATCTAGGGATGTCGTCAGCTCTTCCTCCAAGTTTGATGATTTCTACCTTAGGATGACGGCAACTCCTAAGGGCTTATCAGGGCTTTGATGACATATCAAACAATGTCATCACTTCTTCACTTCAAATATCATGTACTGCCTTAGGCTGATGGCATTCTTGACGGCTTGTCAAAATTATGACGAATTATCAGAGATGTCGTCACACTTCTGCTCCAACTTTCTCATACTGTCTATAGCTGACGATGACTCTGATAGCTTATGACAAAGCTGATAACTTATCAGACAAGTCACCATATATACTTCCCTCTCTACTTGCTCAGCAATCAACTCTTTTACTTCCATTATTGCTGGTTCTCTTGCATCTTGACTTTTACTGCAATATCATAGATAAAACAATCAAAAATAACAAAAGTTGCTTAAGACTTTGGTATTATTCTCAGTTAAAAGCCTAAAATGTGTTAGCATCTTCTCACACATCAACACCCTCAACTTAAAACAATTGTTTGTCCTCAAGCAACTAAAACACAACCAAGAGAATACAAAGTACATTCGGCAGTCAACCATCCATATTATCTCAAAACATCTTCACCATCTCCAAGGTCAATTAATTTTAAAAAACAACTATGCATATTATTGAAGGACAACAATGCGACAAACAAGAATCAAGATATGGCATCAATT
Organism: Capsicum annuum; assembly: GCF_002878395.1. Classification (NCBI taxonomy): domain Eukaryota; kingdom Viridiplantae; phylum Streptophyta; class Magnoliopsida; order Solanales; family Solanaceae; genus Capsicum; species Capsicum annuum. Next base: position 16,685,204 of record NC_061119.1, on the reverse strand, counting down.
CAGCAACAACAACTACGCATGTACCAAGATTACACTATCCAAACAAATTAGCAACTAGCAACGTAACCAGTGTGCCCTTACCATAAAGAGGTCCCTCCTCACTCATATGTGAACTCAAGTATGTCAATGCGGGGACGGTCAAGAGACACTCACTCTCAGAAAGAAGTTCCAGTCAATGTATGTCAAATACCATAAGCTTGCCCTTATTTTCTTTACCGAAGCTTTCAGACAGTTAAGTTAGGATCACTATAGGACTTTTCTCCAGCTTGTAATATAGGCTTGGAGCTGGTATGATACACAAAGATATATAAAGTAACTAAGCCTCCTTGGCACTACACTATTTTTGGGGTCTCACTTATCAACCTTTACCTTATTTCTACCTTTCTTAATTAAAGCACATTCAAGTTGGGTGCAGTTTTTATTCATTCATTTTTTTTCATAATTTTTCTTTTCTCATTCTTTTTCTACCACACCCAGCCTTGCATTTTTCTTACTCTTCTTCATACACACTTTACATCATGCACCCTTATGATAGCCACCTTCAACTTAGGCTATTTGCCTAGTCAAAGTGCACAATCTCCAAGGAGGATAGGGCCAAAACAGGTTCATTATGATACAAATGGGAAGGTGATAGGTATAATAAAAAGAATAGGCATTCAGGCTCAAAATCAGGATCAAAGGATATTATTCACACATGGAAGATCCTTTAGGCTAAAAGTTGACTAATATCAACAATGGACTATGATCCTTTCCTAACCACTATCCTACAACCAAGCCAAGACCAATTGAGCAAGTTCTGGATTTAACACACAATGGGAACAAGGTAGTATCTCTCACACACACTGCCCAAAGGTATATCACAAGTTACTATCCATTCGGTTCATGCAATTGTTTAGCAATGGTTATCATGTCACTTGTACTAATGCCATAACAAGATGCACAGCGGTCATACATAAATACATATCACACAGTTATAACATAGACCATTGGAGAGGTGTTCAAAAATCAACAAAAACATGTTAACTACCTACGGTACTTTTTTTTCTCTTAGTTAAGTACAATATTTTACAAAAGATCACAATGCGCCTAAACATGCCGGCTCTACTAGGAACAAGACTCCGGGAAAAAAAGGCATGGCAACAAAAACTCCAAAAGGACATCAACACTCACAAGTAGCCCCACCCTCAACTTAAAATCATGCAATGTCCCCATTACGTCAAACAAAAACAAGAGAGTTGAAAACATACCTGTGGCACCATGGGTGCAAAGATCTGATGTCAATCACATAATATGAATACAAATAACAAAATACCTTGGTTGCCTCCCAAGAAGCGCCTGATTTAATGTCGCGGCACGACTAGGTTATCTTGACTACTCAGAATTCATCAAGACACCTTAAAAGTGCTTCATCATTTATCCCTCCACTTAGATGATTTGAATTGTCAGCCCATTTTTTTATCCTTACATCTTTTAGGTGCGTTGGGAAAATGTGAGAGCATGATAAGGAAAGTTCTATCACGCCACTTCGAAGACTTGAACTGCTTGCCTAATTTTGCATCAAACTTTTGTATGGGCTCATTTAGCAATGGTGAGAATCTTAAAAAGCTACTAAATGGACATCGATCTTTAAGCTTCTTGGCCTTCAAGATTGGGGTCGTATTATACCCTTTCAATAAGACAAACTCCAAAATGTAGGAATTTTCCTCCTCATTTTCAAAATTCATCATTTGCTTGGGTGATTCGACTTTCATCACATCCACCAAGCATAATATAGAAAAGTTATTCGAGTGAGGTCTTCTCCCTAATTTCGAAGTTGCATCCTTCTTGACCTATTCACCTCAAATTAGGCTAGAGTCTTTACAAGAGATTGGCTTGGTTTCTTCTTTTGCCTCTAGCACCATTTCCTCAATCTTGGCATCATCATCTTTCATAGTTGGTTCGATTGGTTGGGAAATCACCGAGGGTTGCTCATCATTAAGCTCAACATCAATATAGGATTCTTGCTCCTCATTTTCACACTCTTCCATTATTTTAAATGATTCTACAGACAAGATATCATCTAAACATAATATAGAAGAATGCTTTGAATGATTGACCTTTATATCCATCTCCTCATGAATGATTGGATTCATGTCTTAACACATATCACATAATATATCATACGTTTCTTTCTGGAGATCCAACATTCATTGAAACAAAGCTTCAATGCCACTCTTCCTGGTGCTTCGTTCTTCCTTTTCTTGACCATAAGACCTATCAAACTCATAAGAAGAACTAGAATTTGGGTTAGCACAATAGGGGGAGGGGGAATTTGGGAAATCACTCCAATGTCCATCTTGCCCACCACATAAGGAACAATCATACTCCCGGTAGAATAGAGATGGGGCACACATCTCTCTCCGGGGAGCATATCTATAATCTTGCCAAAAGTAAGGTCAATCACAATATGGACATGTATCATCAAGATAAGATTTTCAACCACCAAGCTTATGTTCATTCCACGATGGCATAGTAATAAGTAAACTAAAATAAAAATCTACCTAACACAAGAAATAAAAAAAAAACTAAAAACAAATATTTATGAGTTTGAATTCAAGCAAGTAGGCAAAAATTCCAAACCAACTCAATACGCCAAATTATTCCCCGAAAATGGCGCCATTTTTTATAATGCATAACTTACACGTCAATTTAGTTTAAAGAAATTGTCGTCAATATATTTACCCAACTTTGGAGTCAGGGTCAAATCCACAGGGAATAATGTAAGTGGCGATTAAACTCGTTTGAAACTAAAGCTACAAGTTAAATTCAAACAAAGGGCACGAAAAGACAAAATGAGGGTTTTTAATGATTGAACAAAAGTTCTTAACACTTCTATTCGCCTTAGAACTCAAATCTTAAACTGAAATATTTTAAATCAGTGATATAGAAAAACTAGAGTTGTGATCACTATGATTAGTAATCCTCCATTGAATAACAGTTGTAGTATTGGATTCTTGTGACTTATGGAAAACACCAAATTATCAGTTTTGACAGTCCATGTAAGTGTTTCTCAACCTACCTAGATGTTGAACTCCTTAATTCTCTCAAACTTAGTATATCATTCTATTCATACCGATTTTATCTCGATTTGATCAATCTTGTTATAGCATTAATCATTAGATGAGAACTTAATCTTCCCAAATCCTTGTTGATAATTCACTTCTTACTAGGGTTGATTTCTTATCTCAAGAAAATCAACAGTGAGCAAGGCCTGTTGTTTGCAACCAATAGAAAATAATTAATACAAAAGAATTATCAAGATATTCCCACAATCACTCGAACCCTAACCAAATATTAAATCCATGGAGGAATAATCATAGATCCCACAGCCCTAGTTGTGGGTTTTAGTTCCACATGAGAAAGAAAGAGATAACAATAATTATATTCATCATTCAAAGTAATTAAACTTACAAAAGAAAAAGTATGAAATGATTCTCTTTCAAGTTCAAGAGAAAATTTCCACAACAAAATCAAAGATTTGAAAATTGAATTCTAAGTTTAGAGCCCCAACGAAAGGTGTCTTTTCCTTTAGAATAAGTTCAAGATGTTCGGCCTCCTTAATGAAACCCTAAAAGCTACTATTTATATTGGTTACTTAAGAAAAATTCAAAATTAAAAATTCAGATTTTTCTACTTAGCTGACGACATGTCTAACGGCTTATCAGAGATCTGATAGCTTCTCAGACCATGTTGCCAGATATGATTCCCATTTCATGCCTTTTGGTTATGGGTGACGACATGCTTAATGGCTTATTATTCTCAGTTAAAAGCCTCAAATGTGTGAATATCTGGACACACATCATGCGGTATTGACACCCTTCTAATTAGGGCATAGATTGGACTCCAATTCAGCTATATTGCATTATTTGGGGCATGTCGGTTAGATGACTACCTCCCACAATCTCAGTATCAATCTCAATAAAAGAAATTAGATAGTTCTTCAGAATTCAAGGCTGTCAGATACAGTCAACCTAGACACAGTGCAGAACTCAGATAGTTCTATCAGATTCAAAACTGTCAAATACAGTCACTCATGTTATCAGTTATATTCAAATTCAATAATCATGTTATCACAGTATTAGTGTCAGTTGTTATGTCCCAAGCATGTATTCTCACGCTCATGATAGTTAGTTAGTTATTATTATTATTCATGCATATGAACCCCATGCATTCAGCCTACCTCACATGCATACTAGTACATTTAAAGTACTGACGCATTTGCACTATGGTGTCTTATTCCATAGGTTCAGAGACACGAGCTCTAGATCAGCAGTAGAATCTAGTTTCAGCAGTTAGAGTTAGAAGTGAGTCCTCATCATTTGAGGACATGATTATTTCCTATTATCTAATTAATTAGTTATTAGTTGGATTAGTTGGGGACATGTCCCATCAACTCCTTAGTTAGACAGTTCAGTCAGTTAGAGGCTTTCTAGACTATTATGTTTTAGAATTCAGTATGTTTAGTTTGGTTTTAGGTATTATATTACCCCACATAGATGTTATATCATTCAGATGATGTTTAGTATTGAAACTTATAGCCTTTCAGTTCACGTTTCAAAATTTTAAAGTATTTTATGCAGTATACAGGTACAGATATCAATCATAAGTTAGCTTGTGGTTGTTTGGGATCATGATCACTGTGTAGCATTTCGGGTACTAGATATGGGGCGTTACAAACTTGGTATCAGAGCCTAAGGTTCAATAGAATCCTAGGAAGTCTGAAAGCTGCATCTAGTAGAGTCTTGTACATGGGTGTGTTGCGCGTTATATTTATGTACAGGAGGCTATAAGATGTTTTAGGAATAGCTTCCCCTCTTTTAGTACTCATGTCGTGCCAGTAAGAATAATCTCATGTTAATCTCTAAGTCTAACCCGTTCTCCCTTTCTTCTAAAGAATATGCCTCCTAAAAGAAGAAACTAAAATCAGTCAGCCCCTCAGCCCGAAGATCCTTTGGGTGATCATATTTCTCATGCAGAGTTCAGGGCCGCATTCACTACTCTTTCTTAGTCAATTTCCGCTCAAAATGAAAAGCCAGCAGTCATTCCTGCCAATGCAGTGGCCAATTCAGCAGCAGCTAGGATTCGGGACTATACCCAAATGAATCCTCCATCCTTCTTCAGGTCTAGGGTAGATGAGGATACTCAGGAATTCATTGATGAGGTTCATAAGGTGACAGACATCATGGGAGTGACTACTATTGAGAGTGCTGAGCTAGCTGCATATTAGTTGCAGGATGTTGCTCATATTTGGTTCAAGCAGTGAAAGTCAAAGAGGGCAGACGATCCAGGGTCAGTTGAGTGGGAGGAGTTTGCTTCACGTTCCTTGATAGATTCTTTTCCCTAGATCTTAGAGAAGATAAGGTTCTAGAATTCATCAACCTCAGGCAGGGTAATATGACGGTGAAAGAGTATTCTCTTAAGTTTACTCAATTAGCCAGGTATGCCCCTCATATGGTTGCAGACCGTAGATCCAAAATGAGTAAGTTCACTTCAGGGGTAAATGATAGCGTGGTAAATGAGTATAGATCTGTCATGCTGAATAGTGACATGACTTTAGCTAGGCTTATAACTCATGCTCAGCAGATATAGGAGCAGAAGATTAAGCAGAGGAAGAAACAGAATAAGAGGGCAAAACCAGGTAGTTTCAACTTCGCTCAGCCTAAGTTAGAAGGAGGAAACCGTTCTCAATTTCATCCTAAGTCATCAGTTCCATGTCCTTCTATAGCCAGTGCTCCAGTTCCTAAGTTCAGAGAGGGTAATAAAGAGCACCAGGCTTTAAGCCCCAGGGCAGTATTAGCAGTGCCCGCACCTATCCTCTTTGCCAGACTTGGGGCAAGCACCATCAAGGTATTTGCAAAATTGGCAGTGGTATTTGATTTGGATATGGCCATCCAGTCTACAGAGTTAGAGACTTTTCTCATCCAGGTCCTCAGGGTCAACAGAATCGCTCCTCAGCTCAGCCCGGTCACCCAAATCAATAGGGTGCCACCACCAGTGCTACTAGTGGGCAATGCCTAAATTGTCTCTATGTTCTTCAGTCCCGACAAGATCAGGAAAATTCTCCTGATGTAGTTACTGGTGCGTTACAGATCTTTCATTTTCATGTTTACACTTTGATAGATCCAGGAGCTTCTTTGTCTTTAGCTACTCCGTATATAGAAGGAGATTTTAGAATCAGTCCCAAAATCCTAGCAGAGCCCTTTTCAGACTCTACCCCAATGGGTAAAACCATCATAGCCCGACGTGTATGCAGGAACTGCCCGATTATGATATTGCAGAAAGTCACTTTAGTAGACTTGGTCGTATTAGAGATGACTAATTTTGACATCATTTTTAACATGGATTATCTTCAATCTTGCTATGCCACAGACGACTATAGAAACAGAATAGTCTAGTTTCAGTTCCCAAATGAACCCGTTCTTAAGTGAAAGGGTAGTGTATCCGCTTTCAAAGGTCATCTTGTTTCCTACCTTCAGGCAAGGAAAATGATATCTAAAAGATGTGTGTATTATCTTGTTCGAGTAAAGGACACTAGTTCTAAAACTCCCAGCCTTGAATCGGTTCTAGTTGTAGGTGAATATTCAGATATCTTTCTTGAAGATCTTCTAGGGATTTCTTTCAAAAGGGAAATTGACTTCGGTATTGATCTTCTTCTAGATACTCAGCCTATCTCTATTCCTTCATACAGAATGTCACCAACAGAACTCAAAGAACTGAAAGAACAATTGAAGGATCTCTTAGATAAGGGATTCATCAGGCCCAGCATTTCCCCTTGGGGTTCTCTAATATTATTCGTGCGAAAGAAAGATGGTTCTCTTAGGATATGTGTAGACTACAGTCAACTCAATAAGGTCACGGTCAAGAACAAGTATCCTCTTCTCAGAATAGATGACTTGTTTGACCAACTTTAGGGTGCCAGTTAGTTCTCTAAGATAGACCTCATATCTGGCTATCATCATCTCAAATTTAGAGAATGTGATATTTGAAAAACAGCTTTCCATACTTGGTATGGTCATTTCAAATTCTTAGTTATGTCCTTTGGTCTTACCAATTCCCCAGCAGCTTTTATGGACTTGATGAACCGTGTGTTTGAGCAGTACTTGGACATATTCGTCATAGTGTTCATAGATGATTTTCTGGTCTATTCCCACAGTGAGTGTGATCATACAGACCATCTCAGAACAGTACTTCAGACTCTCGGAGATCATCATCTATTCGCCAAATTCAATAAGTGAAAATTTTGGCTAAGGTCAATAGCATTCCTTGGTCATATTATTTTTGGTGATGGCATTAGAGTGGATCCTTAGAAGACCAAAGCAGCAAAAAACTAGCCTCGCCCTGTCTCTTCATTAGATATCTAGTGTTTCTTGGGTTTGGCCGACTATTACAGATGGTTTATTGAGGTATTTTCTTCTATTATATCCCCTTTGTCCAGGTTAACTCAGAAGAAAGTCAAGTTTCAGTGGTCATATCCTTACGAGGAGAGTTTTTAGGAGTTGAAGACTCAACTCACCTCAGCTCCAGTCTTAGCTATCCCAGATGGTTCAAATGGGTTCGTAGTGTATTGTGATGCATCCAGAGTAGGTTTAGGTTGTGTCTTAATGCAGCATGGTAAGGTCATAGACTACGCCTCCAGACAGCTGAAGCCTCATGAAAGAAATTATCCTACTCATGATCTTGAGTTAACAACCGTAGTCTTTGCCTTAAAGATTTGGAGGCATTATCTATACAGTGTTCATGTAGATGTGTTCACTAATGATAAAATTCTTTAGTATGTCTTTTCTCAAGAATATCGTAATCTTCATTAGAGAATGTGACTAGAGCTCTTGAAAGATTATGAAATGAGTGTCCTCTATCACCCGGGCAAGGCTAACGTAGTGGCCGACGCTCTCAGTAGACTATCCATGGGTAGTTTTTCTCATGTTGAGAAAAAGTTATCTTAGGAAGTACATCATCTTACCAGATTAGGCATTCTCTTAGTCGATACAGATGAGGGTGATATTTGGGTTCAGAGTAGTTCAGAATCATCTCTAGTTTCTGAGGTGAAAGAAAAGCAAGATATAGATCCCAGCCTTGTCAAGTTGAAAGAGTTAGTTTAGGATCAAAAAGTAGAGGTTTTCTCCCAAGGGGGAGATAGTGTTATGCGTTGTCAGGGTCGTTTCTGTGTTTCAGGTGTAGATGATTTAAGGTAGCGAATTCTTGCAGAAGCACATGGTGCGTGCTACTCTATTCATCTAGGGGCCACAAAAATTTACCACAACTTACGGGAAATCTATTGGTGGAGTGGGATGAAGAGAGACATTGCAGAGTTCGTGGCTAAATGCTCTATATGTCAGCAAGTTAAGATAGAGCATCAGAAGCCTAGTGAGTCCATGCAGGATTTCAGCATTCCTACTTGGTAGTGGGAAGTTGTGAACATGGACTTCGTGATGGGTTTTCCTTGAACTCATCATCAGCACGATTTAGTCTGGGTCATTATAGACAGAATGAAAAAATCATCCCATTTCCTTCCAGTCCATACCTCTTACTCAACCAAGGATTACGCCAAACTCTAAATTAGGGAATTGGTTAGACTATTACACGGTGTTCCGTTATTTATTATCTCAGACAGAGGTACCCAGTTCACCTCTTATTTTTGGAAAGCATTCCAAAGGGGTCTTGGTACCCAAGTTTATCTCAGTACAACCCTCCATCCTTAGATAGATGGTCAAGAAGAAAGGACCATTCAAACATTAGAAGATATGCTAAGGGCATGTTCAATCGATTTCAAGAGAAGTTGGGATGATCACTTACCTTTGATTGAGTTTGCATACAACAATGGCTATCATTCTAGTTTTCAGATGGCTTCATTTGAAGCTCTCTACGGTAGGAGATGTAGATCTCTAATTGGTTGGTTTTGAAGTTAGTGAGGCCTCAATCATAGGGGCTGACTTGGTATTCGATGCCTTAAAAAAGGCCAGTTGATTAGAGAAAGACTCTGGGCTACTCAGAGCCGATAGAAGTCTTATGCAGATATTTGTAGAGAAGATCTCAAGTTTGAGATTGATGAATATGTCTATCTAAAGATCTCTCCCATGAAGGGAGTGAAGAGATTTGGCAAGAAAGGTAAACTCAGTCCCCAATATACCGGTCCCTTCAAGATTTTCAGTCGATTTGGTAAGGTAGCCTATGAGGTTGAATTGCCTTCAGATCTAGCCTCAGTTCATCTGGTCTTTCATGTCTCTTTTCTAAAGAAGTGCATAGGTGACCCATCATTTGTAGTCCCTATTCAGCACATTGATGTTCAGATTACTCTCTCTTATGAAGAGATTCCAATCAAAATCTTAGACTATCAGACTCATAGATTAAAGAACAAAAAAGTCCCTTTAGTTAAGGTTCTTTGGTGAAATCAGTCCGTTGAGGGATCTACTTGGAAAGCAGAGGCAGACATGCGTACCAAGTATCCTCACCTCTGTTCGACAACTCAAATCAAGCTTAAGGTAATAGTTCTCCTTAAGCTTACTCAGTTTCATGTTCAGTGTTCATCACAGACTTGGTATGCAGTTTCATGCTTATCTTTCCATTATAAACTTGGTATCAAGTACCATTGCATATTCACTCATGCGCACATGTATTAGTTTAGTTATGTAATTATGCATCAAACATGCATTCTCACTGTGAGAAACTTAGTTCTTTGGAACACTCAGTCATGCATTCATGAATCAGTTATACATGCATCAGATATGCATGTTCAGTATTATATATTCAGCTTGTCAGTCATGTCAGTCATAAAGTCATGTTCTAGTTATTCATGTTAAACATGTACGTCAGTTGTCTTTTTTTACCTCTCAGTCAGTCTCATTCGAGAACAAATGTTCTCAAGGGGGAGATATTGTAACACCTCATACTTTTTCCTAGATAATTTCATCTCAAGAATGTCTATTATTAGCTTCTAAATTGAATGATGGTTACTCCATAAGGATTTTTCAAGATTTTCACTTTTTGTCATGTGGTAAATTCAATAAGCTTTCCATCGTTATAAGATTTGCCCAAATTTGATAACCGGGTCAGAAGTTATGACTATTTCAAGTTTCCATCGTAGAACAACGCCATATTAGTCAGTGGCGCGCCGCGCCACAAGTGGAAATAGTGTTTGGCAAATTCTAGTAGGGTTCCGCAATTATGGCACGTTGCGTTAGGGCCCACATTTAGAATTGTCCTTTTCCAGTGTCTTAGCACAATTTCCTCCGCATCGCGTCAAAGTTCCAGGTCGCAAAAGAAGGGGCAACGTGATGTCTCCGCATTGCGCCATCCTTCATTTCCCAATTGTAAAAATCCAATGATACGGCAAGATCGTGCCACATCACGCCAAGGGTCCAATTCAGGAAAATTTTATTAAAATTAAATGACACGTCCAGGATTAAAAGGGTCAACTTTCCACCTCTATTTAAGCCCTTTAACACGTGATTCAACCACTTTACACCCAAAGTACACTCTCTTCTCTAAAAAACCTCTCAAGAACAAGCTAAGTTTTTCATAGAAGATCCAATTCCAAGAAAGTTTCCTCCATTAATCTTCACAGAATCATGAATCAAGGTATGTGTAGTGTTCGTTCATGGACTCCTTTCGCCCATGAAGCCCAAGAATCTCTTTTCTAAGTTTAAGTTTATGGATTTCTTTATGAAGTTTATGCTGGGATTATTTTGTTTATGTTGAGAATGATCAATTGAATTCAAATCCATGTTGGGTGATCAATTTTATATGGAATTGATTTGTATAGATGTATATTCATGTGAACCTATGAATAAACCCTAGCTGATGAAATTAGATATGAATCATGATGATTAATTATTGTATAATGTTGTTTACATGTGCTATACCTACCGTGTGTTTGATTAAATGCCTAGATGAAGGAGAAATGCCAAACTAGTATGATATCATCAAATCCCCCTATATGTACAAGTTATGCATATCACACGTTTTGATGGAATGCTTCTATAAATGTATTATGGATGATGATGTTAGTTCTATGTTCAAGTAAGTTATGCTTGGTCAATTGTCCTTCCATCGAGCCCTAGGGTACTTGTACCCAAAATATTAGTTGTGTGCCTAGAGCCATGTCATGTTTCCATGATACTCTCAGTCAAGCTATAAATCCTTAGACTTCAGACAGTTTTATGACTCAGGAAATCTCCATGATCTTATGAACTCAATCAGTTGTCAGATATCAGTAATATTCCGTCAGTCAACGGAATTTAGTAACTCAGTCCATGTTCAGTTCAGTAAATTATGATCAGTGTCTATTCAGATGGGAGTAGAAATTAGCACCAAGTAAACACAAGGATGGGAACTCACCTGTTATGTGAGGGTGTGATTCATAGAAGCAATTTTTGCTTCCAGGACTATGTAGCCAGCATAGATTTAGACATCATAGCCCGTTATATGAGGGTAGATGAGGTGGCTTAGCCTGCTATATGAGGGTTCCCACTGTTCTCACTAGAGTTGCCTGTTATATTCGGGTCACTCATATGTTGTCCATACCAGTGGAGCGGTATTGACACCCTTCCAATTAGGACAAAGATTGGACACCAATTCAGTTATAATGTATCATTTGGGGCATGTCAGTTAGATAACTACCTCCCACAGTCTCAGTATCAGTCTCAGTAAAAGAACTCAGTAAAAGAACTCAGATAGTTCTTCAGAATTCAAGGTTGTCAGATACAGTCAACTCAGATACAGTGCAAAACTCAAATAGTTCCTTCAGATTCAGGACTGTCAGATACATTCACTCATGTTATCAGTTATATTCAGATTCAATAATCATGTTATCACAGTATTAGTGTCAGTTGTTATGTCCCATGCATGTATTCTCACGCTCATGATAGTTAGTCAGTTATTATTATTGTTCATGCATATGAACCCCATGCTTTCAGCCTACCTCGTATGCATACTAGTACATTCAAAGTACTGATGCATTTGCTCTATGGTGTCTTATACCATAGGTTCAGATACACGAGCTCCAAATCAGCAGTAGATTCCAGTTTCAGCAGTTTGAGTAAGAAGTAAGTCCTCATTATTTGAGAAAATGATTATTCCCTATTATCTTATTAATTAGTTTATTAGTTGGGGTTAGTTGGGGACATGTCCCATAAACTCCTTACTTAGACAGTTCAGTCAGTTAGAGGCTTTCTAGACTATCATGTTTCAAACTTTAGTATGTTCAGTTTTATTTTGGGTATTCTATTACCCCACACAGATATTATGTCATTTAGATCATGTTCAGTATTAAACGTTATGACCTTTCAGTTCATGTTTACACATTTTAAAGTATTTTATGTAGTATACAGGTAAGATATCAGTCATGGGTTAGCTTGTGGTCCTTCGGAGTCATGAGCACCGTGTAGCATTTTAGGTACCAGATTTGAGGCGTTACATGACTCAACTAGAAAGTGTGTCTTCTAGGAGTGAATGTTCAAGTTAGGAAGTGTGTTACCTAACAAACGAAACTTGAATTATTCAGACTAGGAAGTACGTCTCCTAGGGTTTAAATGGAAGGACTCAACTATAAAGTGAATCTTCTAGGAGTAATGGTTTAATCTAGGAAATACGTTACCTAACACATAAAAATTAATGTATCCTGACTAGGAAGTACGTCTCCTAGGGGTTAAATGAAATGACTTGACTAGAAAGTGCATCTTCTAGGAGTGAATGTTCAAGTTAGGAAGTGCGTTACCTAACACATGAAAACTGACATACCCTGACTAGGAAGTGCATCTCCGTGGTGTTAAATGAAATGACTCGACTAGAAAGTGCGTCTTTTAGGAGTGAATGATCAAGTTAGGAAGTGTGTTACCTAACACATGAAAACTGTCATACCCTGACTAGGAAGTGCGTCTCCTAGGGGTTAAATAAAATGACTCGACTAGAAAGTGCGACTTCTAGGAGTGAATGTTCAAGTTAGGAAGTGTGTTACCTAACACATGAAAATTGACATACCCTAACTAGGAAGTGCGTCTCCTAGGGGTTAAATGAAATGAATCGACTAGAAAGTGTGTTTTCTAGGTGAATGTTTTATTTAGGAAGTGTGTTACCTAACACATGAAAACTGACTTATTTAGACTAGGAAGTACGTCTCCTAGGGATTAAATAAAATGACTCGACTAGAAAGTGCGTCTTCTAGGAGTGAATGTTCAAGTTAGGAAGTGTGTCACCTAACACATGAAAAACTGATTTATTCAGACTAGTAAGTCCGTCTCCTAAGGATTAAATGAAATGACTCAACTAGAAAGCGCATCTTCTAGGACTGAATGTTCAAGTTAGGAAGTGTATCACCTAACGCATAAAATCTGACTTATTCAGATTAGGAAGTGCGTCTCCTAGGGATTAAATGAAATGACTCAACTAGAAAGTGCATCTTTTAAGAGTGAATGTTCAAGTTAGTAAGTGCGTCACCTATCACATGAAACTTAAATTTCCCAAATAAGGAAATGCATCTCCTAGGGGTTAAATTGAATGACTCGACTAGAAAGTGCGTCCTCTAGGAATGAAGGTTCAAGTCAGGAAGTGCATCACCTAACAAATGAAAACTGACTTATTCAGACTAAGGATTTCATCTCCTAGGGGTATTGGATTATAATTTTTTTTACCATGGTTTTGATTACCAAATGTGTGCAGCAACATTGCTTCTTTCATCTGTAAAAGTGAAAAATTATGGCCTTTGATGCTTAGGCTTTGAAATCCTTGATTTAAAGGTAACATGTGGTCCTGTTTCAAACAAAGAAAAATTGTGAGTCTAAGAAAAATGGTGGCTAGTTTGTGGCTTTAGCTTTCGAGGAATTCACTCTTGCACTTATCGTATTTCAACTTGCTTCCAACTATTGACGTATCATTATTTTGATGCACCATTGATCCAAGATCAGATTATTAAGAGTGACTCTTAAACACTCATAGTATCTCTTCTTTGCTATGCTCCTCAAGTAACTCCTTTGAACCTTAGATTTTCCATGAGTTCCCAGACTTACCTGTTGACAAAACTTTCTGCATGCCTTATTTCAGATTTATATGCTTCCCTTTTTTTCTCGCTTTATGCAATTGAAGAAGGTAGTAACCAATTTTGAAATCTTTTATCACTTGCTTTGGCTTTGATTTGACTCAAAGACACAAGAAAAATGACTTTCTATTTGAATAACTGACTCAAGAAAACAAAAATAGAAATATAGAGAAGAAAGAAAAGACAATGAATGTCCCCCTTTGAAATAGAGAAAAAAAATATTTGAAAACAACAGTCAGCTCTAATGATTATGACTTGCCTTTTGGTTGAAGCTATCTGATCTTTTCATCAAAACTTTTCACCGATTGTGGTTGAGTTAATGATCCTGAAACTGGGTTACTTCTTTAAGACAATTTCATTTAGAAACCTCATTCGGCTAATGATAGTCAAGTCTCTCTTATTTTCTTTCTCTCAACTCACCATTGTCTTACGGTGTCTGTGAGTGTTTTCACCAATAAGACTCTCTCATTTTTTTATTTCTCTCAACTTACCATCGCCTTACGGTGCCCATGAAGGTATTCACCAATAAGACTCTCTTATTTTTTATTTCTCTCATGGTTCCTTAGGCTGATAAAGACAAGTAGTACCCAAATGCATCAGCATATCCATTGCATGCTTAGCCTTAACATTCTCAAAGATTGATCTGAAGGTCTTTCTTTGGTTGTAACTTGGATTTTAGATAAGGTTAGAAGAAAGGATGGCATAAGGCCCAAATGACACTTGAAGTGGGGTGGGACTTACAACTTTTGAAATCAACTCAACAATGGAAATTAACACATGCCCCAGTTTTGTTTGACTGGGTAATTCTAAATTGTTCAATTGGTTGGACCGCGCCCAAAATAGGGTTGCCTACGTATCTCACCCCCGAGAGAGGAGAATCAGGTTATACGTAGTTCTAATAACGTATCTTTTTTCTTCATTTTTGATTGATTTTTTTTAACTTTGGCTCCCCTTTTTTTCTTTTTCTTCGATTTTTCATCTTCTTAGGACTTTTTACAACTCTACTTTTTTGACATTTTTTCTGACTTCATTTTCTTCTTAATATTTTTTCTGACTCCATTTTTCTTGACACCCTATTTTTTATTTTTCAAACTCTATTTTGATTCTAAAAGAGGTGTATGAAATAAAATAAAACTAAAGCTCAAAAGGGGTAACAAAGGATGACACAACATTTGGATAGAAGAATGAAATGTCTTCATCATATCAATCCTTTAAAATGCAAATACATTACATGCAATGAGAGAGTGGAACATAAAAATCATGCATATCTTTTCAACATTGACTTTGACTGAGCAAGTGTACATGTGTCACTTTTTTCATGCTAGTGAAACATTCGGGCCCATTTATGTTGCATTTTCTCACAATAGATGACTATTGCCCTTTTTTTTAAGCTAACTTCCATTTGCTTTTCCTTACAGTAGAAACTATATATCGTCAAACTGATCTCATTAAAAATACTTGACATGGACCTTCTCATTGAAGACTAATTCATTTCTATTTGCAAAGTGATTGCCTTAATATATTCAAGTGAGGTTGTAACTAGGTCCTCAAACACCTTAAAACTCTACTTATTTTCTTAGATGTTTTTTCTAACTTTAACCCTCTGATTCAAAGTTCATCCTTGAACTGAATTTTAAGATTTAGCTAAAAATTTCGTGAGCATGTTATATCACTAGAATCGCCATAAAATGTAATTATGTAAGCAAAACAAAAAAAAAACGCACAAAGGGAAAATGGACACTCCATTTAGTTAAAATGAAAGATAGAAGGGTTTGAACATAAAAGACAAAGAGAAAAGATAGGGTAGATCCTAAACTACAACCCTGAAATAATTCGGATAATAAAAAAGGAAACAAAACAAACTATCATCCCTCTTCCAAGAAGGGAGAGGAGTGACTTCTTAATTGTTGAGCCTGACATCTTAGCCACTGATTTTCATATCAGTATGACTAGAACTTCCACCACTGTCAGACACATTTTCTAAAACAAATAAGTTCTGGGTCTCCATGTGTAACTCATTACTTCCCACATATTGTGCATTATCGTGTGTTGGTGATGGATTCTGTGTGACCTTTGTAGTGTTAATGTTTTGCACTACGATCAATTTTTCTTGAATTATCCTTTCTATTTCTCTTTTCAAAGCACTACAACCTTAAATACTGTGACCATGAACATCAGAATGATATGCACATATTAGATGAGGATCAAAATTTCTTAAATATGGATCAGGAGTACACCTAGGGAGAGGAGTGATCATGCCTGACTCTCTCAATCTCGGGAATAAACTGGCATACGACTTCTCAATTGTTGTAAAATTATCGTTTGAATTTTTTTTGTTTACAAACTCTTGTCTCGATTGAAGCTTGGACTTAGAAGTTCTTTCGTAAATATATCGAGGTCGAGGACGATGTTGAGGGACCGGTGCATGCCATTGTGGATAAAAAAATGGATGAGCATACAACTGTGCATTGTTCAAAGGATACTGAGGAATTGAAATGGAATATCTTAGATTTTGTAAAGAGGAACCTTGTTGCAGGTGAGCCTGTAGATTTGATGTGAAAGATCGAGATTTAGACTGGCACTATTGATGAGTTGGACCTCTTGAGATATGTTTTGCCCCTGGAACAATAATAGGTATGTTTGCCTTCTTTTTTCCTTTAGTCCCTCTCAATTGATGGTAATATCGTCCCAAGTGTTATACAGAATCCTCGTACCCATTATGTTCCTCAAATTTTGATACCTCAAAGTTAGGAGGGGTTAACACTTGAAGACATGCTCCAGTCCTTATATGCAACATCTTCATTATTCACAAATCCCAGAGAATTTTTTATAGCCTTTTCTGTGCTTTTTATTTTCCTAGACATTTTCTCTTGCTCTTTAGCAAAGTGGGGAAGCACAATCGCCAAACGAAAAGCCAAGGTGGAAGCCTCAGTAGAGGGTTGAGCAATAGAAGCAGAGACTATAGGTGCTGCTATCAATGAGGTAGATTCATACTGAAGAGCTAGAGAATGAGTGATGGCATTGAGATTCTTTTGGCTTGGAGTAAATTCTGAGGCATGTTGTGGCGCATAACCAACAATAGAAAACTGACCTTGAAATTTTGGTGAAAAACTTAAGGTATTTGTAGGGTCAATAGTTGGAAATAGAGTGGGAGGCAACCCACTGGCCCAAGCTCGATACATTTCCAACATTTGTTGTCTCAAACTCACAATCTCTTGCTTTAAACTCTTATTTTCTGGACTCTTTGTCTGATCCATGATTTCACTCTCTATATTCTTGCTGGACATGACTCTCTTCCCTGGACTTGGTGTAATATGGAGGACCAGACAAAATACCATAAACAAACCACCTTAAACTAATTGTTGAAGAAATAACAAAGGTGTCAGAATGCAATATTTTTTCAAAAACTCTTTTTCTTTTAATTTGAATAATGAGAAAGAATTTTATTTTTTATTTTTTTTGAATTTATTAATAATGATAAATAATACATTTGTTATTTTTTGAAAATTAATTACTTTTTATATAAGGATCAAAACTCTTTTCTTTTTACTATGAAAGAAAAGACAATCTTTTTAAAAAGAAAAAAAAAAGATCACCAAATCCATGGAGGATTACCTACGTATCTCATTAAGATGAGAATCAGGTATGCGTAGTTTGTGCAACTGAAGATACGAAGAAACACACTTTTTTTCAAGGGATGACACTTATTTAGACCAACTCTACCAAAAATTTTGCAATGACAGATCCCTATATAATTTCAATCATAAATTTGGATGAAAATACAACTAAGCATTCTATAAAAATAAAACAACCTTAGAAGAGAACATAATCATTTTATATACGTTGTACAAAACCCAGCCTCAAGACCGCCAAAGGTTCAGGGTTGTTATGATTTAAATATTTTATTTTTTATTTTGTAAAATCTTAGCCTCATGATCCCTAAAGATTCAAGGTTATTAAGATTTTTATATTTTTTTATTTATTTTGTAAGAACTTAGCCTCATGATCCCTAAAGATTCAGTGTTATTAAGATATATATAAAAATTAAAACTAAGGATAAGAAAAACAATTATGGAAGTACTCATATTTTTAAAATATTTTTCGATAAATCTATGAATAATTTTTCAAAAGACAGGGTCGCATCCTGGGAAGGACATCCTACGTATCCCACTAAAGAGTGAAAATCAGACCCTCGTAATTCATGAAAACCTTAAAAACTATATATATTTTTTAATTTCTTTGAAAAATGATTCGTTAAATTTGAGGAAAAAACTCTCTTACAATTTACCAAGTTTCCTAAAGTCGATCAACAATCAAATGGCTTTTCAAACAAATATCAAAGAGCACGTAGGATGCACATGTTGGTCATTATAAAGAGGGACACTTTTCCTAGACAGACCCAACCCCTGTGTCGAATCTCGCTAAGTCAAATGCACATGATACAAATAAAGCGGAACCTAATAGGAATAATCAGATTCTGAGTTTCAATTCTACTAAGTTTAGCCTGATGGGGATAGGTGTCTATACTGGCTTACCCGAGCAGACACTCGAGTCGGGGAGGAACAACTTGTTCGGTAGCAGTGCTACTCCGACTTTGTTGTGGATCCAAACTCCGCCTAACATGTGTGACTAATAATCTGTCACCTGGTGCCTTGACACTTTGGCTATCTCAAAAAGAAGGTAGGATGCATGCGTTGCATTCCTTCTATCCTATTTTTAGAGACTCAGAGAGGGTGTGCGAGAGAAGATAATTTATAATACAGTTCAATAATATCAAAGCAGTAAATGAGCGACAAGTAGCATATAAGGCAAACAAACACAATATCAAAATAATTTAAACAAGTAAAATCAATATCAAAAGCTCAAATTCTTATTAAGACCCTAGTGGAGTCGGCAGAGATGTCATACCCCTTTCTCGCTCGAGGGTCTGAAGTTGAAGGGTTTTTCCAATTAAAGTGATGATATTGAATAGGAATTATTTTTATCTTTTTTAGAGTCACCACTTCGAATTGAGTTATGGCGTTTCCAGTCACCTTATTGAATCTCTACGCAAAAAAAAAATGACTCTTTGTTGGTCTGCGAAAATAGAAAATCGGGTAAGAAATTCTGTTGACTGAAGGAAAGGTGTGAGGCACCCCTCGAGTCCCGTGGTTCTAGCATGGTCACTTTTATTGACTTATCTTGACTTAAACTATTTTGAATAAATTGTGTTAAGGCCTAAATTCGCTCATTTAATATACTAAAAGTATCTGTTTACGCTTCTTATATTAAATAAATTGATGAAAGTTAATTTAAAAAAACATTTTCCAAGGTGCGTTATTGCATCCTTGAATTTTTAAATGTCTCAAAAAGATATGTATGTCCCATTCTTCATTGATACGAATATTTTAAACTTACCTAGCGTTAAAGGCATTGGTTCATCTAATTATAAACTCGGAGTATTTTTTAACAATAAACTAAAGCAATATTCATTTAAATAATTAATTAAATAAATAATTATTAAATTCTATTAATGACAATAAATAAAAATAATAGAATAATAAAATACATAATCTACCTATATTATGCTAATCTTTAATATTATCCCCTAAAGTTATTCTCTTTAATTAATACAAAAACCCAAAAATCACTTAAAAGATAATTCTTTTCTTGAATATAAATGTATATATAAAAAAAAGTTGGTTTTTAAACAATCTAAAACTAGGTAGTTTTTTTAATATCGTCCAGATTAAACACTAGGATGATAAAGTGGAGGCTGGTCTGGTGGAATTTGCCGGATATGGTGACGGGACGGGCTGACGGCGCCATTTGGCAGAGAGTCGTTGGTGCGGCTATTTTTTTATGGATCGGCTGACAGGATTTGGGTGGTTACCGGCAGGTTTCGCCGGTTTTGGGAGAGGGTTTTCAACAGTTTGACCTGGCAGCCCGCTAGTTGGTCCGGCGTAGGGTTGCCGGTGATAATTTTTTGGTGGTTTTCAATGAGTTTCACCGAAAATGGGTTTTTCGGTGGCTGATGGATGTACCAAATTTACTGGTGGCGCCGTATAATTTCACCATAAAGTTGGAGTGGTGTGCTCATTTCCATCAAGATAAATGGTCTCAACGTCGACAGAAACAGAATTGGTACTTGAATTAGAATCTGCCATCACAATCAGTAAAATGCCTAGCAATCCTTCAATTCTTTCAATGCATACACTCTATGTATATAAACGGCTATTCCAAGAACCAAGACTTTTATGGCTTAGAAACCAAGTGATTCTCTCACTGATCTTCTTCTTTTTCTCGTAATTTTTTTGGAGTGAGTTCATACATCAGTGGATATGTGAATCCATGTGTGTGCATATATGATCGGGTGTATTTTTGTTATCCGTGTGTGTCTGTAATGTGTAAAAGAATGAAGTGTTTGTGGATGGTTGTATGTTGCTGTGTATGCAGTGTAAGTTACTGTGGAAGTATTTTTACTCAATTTTAATCATGCACAGATGAAAAAATAAAATTAAATGTTTTACAGCGTACTTATCAATTTTTCTTTAAACTTAGTGATATTAACATACTGTATTCTAATGTCCAGCACATCTATTGAATAAATATATAAGTACTCTATAAATTAATAGTATAACGTATAGTAATAAAATTTCACATGATTAAATACACATAGTAAATAATACATTGAGACCATTCAAATATTTTCGTTCATACTTTTTATAAAATAAACTTATAATGTAAATGATACAGGATTGAATAAGAACCTGAATGTTTTAGACTGAATAATAAAATTCTCCACCGAAAATTTTGAACAGAACTCCAACTTCAACTTTCTTCTTTTCTCTCTTTTATCTGATGTTTTGTTTTTCACTCTCTGTTTTCTTTTTCTCTGTCTTTTTTTTTTCTCTAGTTCTGATTTTTGATTTCTTTTCTGTTTTTGATATAGTGTAGGCAGAATAGTCCCTTAGTTCGAATTTTTATCTATAGGAAGAGTCCTTAAATAGGGGGTGTCTTGGGGGGAACAGTTGGGTAGTTTAGAATTTTAAATTTTGAAAATTTTTATTTATTTTTTATTTATTTTTTTAATTACTATTATAAAAAATAATAATAAAAATAATAATAATAATAAATAAAAATAAAAATAAATAATAATAATAATAATAACTAATTAATTTTATATTTAAAAAAAGCTTATAAATAGTCAAAAATAAATATAATTAAGGTAATACTAAAACTACTAGCTTATTTATTAAAATTTAAAAGGAAAATATATATTTTTTATTTATTCTAAAAAAATAAAATAAAAATAAACATATCTAAAAATATAACTTTATTTATTTTTTATTTATTTTCAACTAAAACGTATTATTAAAAATGAAATAAGAGCTAAAATAAATATGGAACAAAATAAAAATATGTAAAGCCAAAAAAATAGGTTAAAACTCGAGGAGGATAAAAAATCACGTGTCTACATTATTTTTTATTTGCATGAAAAACACTTTTAAGTACGGCGGGATTTATTTTAATAGAACAAGCCACAACGTTTTTTCAAGTAAATATACTCGGTTTGTTTGTATCACCTGCTTAAGTACTTTTTCACAATTTCAGGTCAACTGCAACTAGCCACATATCTCATATTTTATTAGAATAGTAAACTCCCTTCTTTTTTCCACACCACTTTCACATATTTGAATCAAAAGGAGTTGCATGACGCATACAATCCATAAAATGAATTTCACAAAAAAAACTCACCACAATGTGACATGTTAAGGAAAAGTTCATCACATGATTTATTAGGCGTTTTTTCATTCTAAGAATAAAATTTATCTCACCCAAATATTTAATGTCAAATTGACTATTCATTTTTTCATTTATTTAATAACATCCATGTTAGAGCCAAAGACATCAATAAATATACAAATAGTAACATGTGCTTTATTCCAAGACTAATATATGCACTTCTAACTTTTGTTTTCAAAGTATTCTCAAAAGTGCAAAATCACATTTTTCATGATGATTTTTTCTGATTTCATTAGCCCCCACTATTGTGAGACTTTAAGAAAATAAACTTTCATTAAAAGTATCAGTTTATTCATTTCATTAGCCCCCACTAGAAGTTGCATTAGATTTTGAAGTGAAATAAGCGGTCCTTCAAGCTAGGATCAGAACTTTGAAGCTTGACCTTTATTTGGAGAGGACTGAAAATGTTGAAGCCATTCGTCAATTGACACAGTTGATATCACCTGTTCCACCTTTCTCATCAGCTCCTCACTATTTGTATCCTTAGTCATGTCCCACTTTTATACCGTATTCTTTTTTTATTAATACTCAGTTGTTTTGCTTTGTTCAGTACTAGCTTAGGTTTAATGTGGAACATGCTCTGATAATTTAATGGAATGGTTATCTTTGCTTAATTGACTCACGTTCTTGCTCTCTTTAATACATTAGTATGTTGGCTAAAGTCTTTGTCTGATTATTTTGGCGATTTTCCTAGTGACCATGAATAGCATAACAAATCACTTTGGCTAGTACATTATTGCATTGAAATGGTTTTTTGATGATGCCAAAAGGGAAAAGATAAGAAGGTTGTTCAATGTTTATAACCCAATGACTAACTTGTTATGTTTATAACCCATTGACTAACTTGTTTCATTCTAGTGTTTTATACTTTAGTGCCTACCGGTGAAGATGTTTAAATGCACAAAGACAAGAGGTTTGTCATCGTCAAAAAGGAAGAATATTGGGTACGACGTAGTTTTGAGGTACAGTGTAGTTTTGATGATTAACAAACTGATAAAGTGATATGAAACATGTCAGTCAAGCTGGTTCACAGACGCACTGTCTCGTGTAGCTGAACTTGTAGCAAAATCATCGATGATAAAAGACAAGCGTGAAAAATCAAGGAAGGGTGGTTAATTCAGATAAACTTAACGAAATAAACATGTACTGATTTAAAGAGTTGAAGTTTGACTACAACACTAAGGAGACAAGATTTGGAATTGAAGAAGGAGTCTCACTTGAAGTAGATCTCTATGCAATGAGAGTTCTAATTAAAGGAGGAGTTTGTAGAATGACTCTTTGGAGATCTTTGCTTAAATAGAAGATGTATCATTCAGAGTAACTTGCGCACTTACATAGAGAGAAAAGTCTAAACACGAGAAAATTGATAAAGTTCATAATTGAGAGAATTCTGACTGAAGATTCAAGTGTTTCCCGTACAAAAGAACAAATTGACGA
The DNA here is from genome assembly GCF_002878395.1 of Capsicum annuum. Lineage (NCBI taxonomy): Eukaryota > Viridiplantae > Streptophyta > Magnoliopsida > Solanales > Solanaceae > Capsicum > Capsicum annuum. Next base: position 16,661,914 of record NC_061119.1, on the reverse strand, counting down.
ACCTGTTTCACAGGATTAAACTTTACAGTTCATGAGTCAGTTTAAATGTATTATTCTTATTGAGTTGTAATTTATTGCTTTCCTAGATTGATTGTTTAGGAACAATACTGAGCTAAGTTAACTTCAAGTTTGGGATAACTCGAAGTGGGTTCAACGGTCAAGGGTGATGGTTAAGTTATAGGAATTAGAGTGTATAATTCTAGTTATTGAGGTATAGGAATTAGAGTTTATAATTCCTAGTTGTTGGTTACAAGAGTTTTGTAATTAGTCGTTTTGAGGCTCAGAGTTATTTAGTGAAGTTGGGGTTAAATCCTGTAAAGGTACAGGTCGTGATTTTTTACACCTTTTTAAGTCGGATGTTTTCCACGTAAAAATCATTGTGTTCTTTACTTCTTGTTTTACTACTTCCCTGGAATACGTAGGCAACCCGTTCCATCCATAGGCAACCCTTACTTTAAAGTCACTGATTAGTAGGGCACGTACTCTAATATAAAGTATACTAATTTTATGTTGAAGGGAGTTCAGACCCTACCACGCTCCGCCCTATTGAAAGTTTTAATAAAAAAAATTACCCAATCGATGTTCTTCACGTACTGAATTCAAAAATTTTCCTTTTAAAATTTCAACTCACATATCGAGTATTGTCCTTTCAGTAACAACGTTGTGGTAAAAGATATAATAAAATTACTGCAGTGGCTTTTTATACTAAAAAAAAAAATATGACCTACTTTTCGTTTTAGTTCGTATTGAAAAGAATGATCTTTTTTTTATAATAATTTAATTCTAACTCTGCACTTGTCATATTTAAGGCTACAAGATTGACATTTTGGTATATTAGACATAATTTTAATTCAAGACAATAATTTTTAAAAGTTTTTTTTTTTTGTTTTTGTAAACTTTATGTCAAATTAAATCAGATTATTATTTTATAAATGAAGTAATAGTGTATCTGTGTATATTATGCCGTACTTGGCTCCTGCCAAATAAATGATTGGTGTAATTGATGTAAAAATTGGTACTGTACAAAGTACTATAATTTCTTGTTTTCTATTTTATTCGAATGTGCTTTTAAGCTAAGTTTTTTTTATTTTTTATTTTTTTGTATGGTGGGTAGGACAAGGGGACTTTCAATTAAAAAAGACAAACAAGTTGTCTAAGTGAAAGTTCTCCAAGTTTTTTAAATTAGGTGGGAGGGGTAAAACTTTTTTGAGTTTTTTTTTTAAAAGTTTTTCCGTTCCAACAATTTGTCCCAGTTGTAGAATAACTTTGGTAGTTGTTTGACAACTAGGCGCAGTTGTCCAACAACTACCAAAGTTGTTCAACAACTGCACAAGTTGTTCAACAACTAAGCGCAATTGTTCGATAACTGGGCCTAGTTGTTGAACAACTAGGCGTAAACTAGGCCCAGTTGTTCGACAATTGAGAGAAGTTGTTCAACAATTATGTGAAGTTGTTCAGACAACTAATGTAGTTGTCCAACAACTATCCCAATTGTTCAAGAGCCTTAATTTTTTTAAGGGACAAGTTTATGGGTTTCACTTTATCCCCTTTTTTTAATTGGAAACTTGGAAGCCCTTCTGGCTTATTTTTCTCCAGGGACAAGTTAAAGTTATGTGGTGAAAAGTACTCAACTTTCTTATTTCGCCAACAATTTTTAAACAATTCTAATAACATTAAAAAATATATTTATTTATTCATGTAAGTTGATGAAATCTTGAATTACCAACTTTGCTTCATTGAGGATCATGTACTAATTGATCATTAGAATAAATAAATAAATAAATAAATTCGGAGTAAGAAAATAAACAATGGAGGAAACTTCAAAAATAATAAAAGTTGCAAGGCAAGATTTTTTTTCCCCATTTTGTATTTAATTTAGAAATTACATAACTATTCTAACTTTTCCCTAGAGTTGATAACATTCTCTTCGATTGTGCTGTGATGAAATTGTGAATTTTTTAGAGAGGATGAAAAGCTCCAGCCGTTGTTAGCTCTCCATACAAATGCAAATAAAAAAAAAAGAGAGAGAGAGAGAAGTCAGTGTTGAAAAAGCTTCTATTTCCTAATTTTGATTTTACTATAAATCCATAAAGTAACATTCTCAATTTCCGTTGCAAACTTCAAACAATATGGATAAGTCAAAATTTTCATGATTGATCGCAGTGAAGAAAGAAAAAAAAAAGTAAAAATACCTCCTTCATTTTATAGTATTAATTTTTAAGGTTATTAAAAATATTTGTCTCAATTTAACTTGTCATTTTGCAAAATCAAGATGAAATTAGTTATGCTTAGCCAATTTTGCCCTTTCTAAAATAAAATTGGCTTAGCATTGTCCGTAAATAAGGAGCAATTAGAGAGTGATAGACCGGGTGAAAGTCCCACATCGATTGGAGAATGGACTGGAGGTCTGTTTATATAGATTCAGGCAATCCTGTCCTCATAAGCTAATTTATGATGTGAGGATTGCCCAAATTAATGAAACAAACCGTCAGACCATTCTCCAATCAATGTGGAACCTTCGCATATTCTATCACTCTCCAATTGCAATCCGTCCTTCATGAGTTAGCTTTTGCAATTCGTTCCTCATTAATTAAATTTTTGTGATTAAGTTTGGCTCAAGTGTCAAATCCTTACTTGATATCAGAGTTTGATTCATCTCATTTGGATTCCTGGTCCAAGCTTCAATTGGGCCTAGACGGGGGGGTGAGGGTGGTAGATTGGGGTGAAAGTCATGAGAATGAATTGTCGGTCTACTTATATGAACTTAAGCAATTCTCCCCTCATAAACTAGCGTTCGGGGTTGAGTACCTTCAGCAATTTGGATTGTATTTTGTTAAATCAACTTTATTAATGATGTTTTATGATTCTAAATTTTGATATTATTACTTTATGTGGTTACTTAATACTAAGATTAGTATGAGAAAAATATAATAAAACTCTCTTGATTTGTTAAAATGGATAAATAAAATGAAACATTTATTTTTAATATGAAGACCAAATAAAACTATAACAGAGAGAGTACTGATAAAATTTTTATTTATAAGTTTTAACGGACGAGCAACGGAAAATATAATACGTAATATTGTAACAACAATTGAAAGCAACAACGGAGCCATGATTTTCACTAAAGGATTTAAAATATAAAAAATAAACACACAAAAAAAATAAAGAGAATTCAATATTTACTATATTTATATATAAAAATTATTTTAAATATATAAATTATACAATAATTTTATGTTGAAGGGAGTGTAAAGAATAGCAGAAGAAAGGTGTAGTTGGAGAGACCTTCTGCTAGCACAAGATCATTAAGTAAGAACAGAAGATTCAACTAATGAAGAGGAAGCTATGAAAGAAGAGACTTTGTTATGGAAGAAAACTTCTTGAATTGGATTGTTTTTTGAGTTTTTTTTTTGTTGGTTACAAATGTACAAGACCATCCCTATTTATACTTATTCATGGATGAGTCTAGAAAATCTTCTAGATACTTCTACAAGAAAAATCTAGTGAGTCTTATCTTCTATCACTACTCTAGAATATCTAGATAATTCTACAAGAACAATCTAGACGATTTTTATCTTCTAGTATCTAAGAGTAATCTAGATATTTCTCTAAGATAATTAAATACTATGTTAGAATATTCTACAAACTTTAATAGAAAATCTATGATTCCAAAAAAACAACTTTACTATTTTTCACACTCTTCCTTAAAGTGATTTTTTGGAAGCTACCCTAAGTTTCTCACAGAACTCAAGCAAAGCTTTGAACCGCGCCTTAGTGAAAATCTTGATAGTTTTTGCATGGCTCCTCTTGCTTCTTCAAATGATGAATATTTCTCGTTGATGATTGGCCTTGCAAAGAGACAAGAATATTTATTGACAAATTTTTCATCTCTATAGCGAGATAGCTTGACAATAGTCCTCTTTGCCCTTTGAGAACTATATGAATCATCGTTTTGCCGAGTTTTATCATGTTGGGTTCTTGAAATTCCCCTTTTTCTGAACTCCGCCACAACTTTATTTTCTGGAGACACGTATGCGATGGAAAAGTTTGGAGCTTTAGGATTCCATATTTTTGAAGTTACACTTTCTGAAGCTGCTCCATAACACAAGGATGTTTCATCTGTATTAATCTTCTCGATTGATTTGATGATGATCTTATCATCAATTTTTTGTAAAGCCTCAGTATTATAACATGATCCACCATTAGATTTTATTTTTAGCTCTTTAATCATATTGTATGTCTCTCAATCTGAAATTGGGGCTTTACTTTCAAATCTGTCGTTCATTAGATATTTAGCTTTTTCATCAATTTTCAATATTTGATCTGAGCCAGCGACTGACCTTGATACGACATAAATTGACCAGGGACTTCAACTTTCACTACATCTCCCTTAATGTTTTCTCTGATTAAATCATCACTGGCATGTTGATTTTGAACCACTGTCTGCTTAGAATCTACTGCAATATCTTTCACGTTCAGACTTTTATGGCTAATTTTGGGATCTGCTTCTTTGATTTCCTTGATAGCAGCTACCATGTCTCCAGTCTGAACATCTTCAGCTTCCTCTTGCTTCTTATCAGTGTCTTTCTGCTCCACTTCATGGATTGTATTATATATGATCCACACTCTTTATAAATTTATGAAAGTCAAGGCATTTATTGCTCGACTCTCAGCTTCTAAGCATCTTTCCCAACCTTCTTCTTCTTCAAAAACTTTTTCAGTATGAGCTATGTTGCTCTCTGTAGTTCGACAATATCATTTTATGTGTCTTACTTTGCCATACCCATAACATCTGTGTAGCTTCTTACTTTAATTGTTAAAAGACTCCCTTTTTCAGTCGAACTTGAACCACCTGAGAATCGAGAGTAAGGCATATCTCCTATTTTTTCTTCAACATTTCTCTTGTCTGCTACAAGAGCATTTCCTTCCCTTTTTTTGACAAATTCACTAGCCAGTTGTTTGGTTAGTAACTTTTGTGACGATAATAAATTTCAAATTCCTCCAAGGATGGTTGTTGAGCCCATCCTTGAATAGATGTCACAAAGGGAATATATTCTTGCTTCAAACCACGAATAATAATTCTTCTCATTCGTGCTTCAGAGATAGCCTTATCCGTATTCAATAAAGAAATTTCAGAACATAAGTTCTTAATCTTTAAGAAATACTCAGCAATAGAAAAATTACCTTGAGTGGTGTTAGCTAATTCATTCTAAAATATTTGTAGCCGAGCTTCATTCCTCTTGTTGAATAACTGATCGAGGGTCCTCCATATTTCATGAACTGATTTACACCTTATAATATGACCGAATGAACTTGAGGAGATAGTTCTCTTCAAGATGAACTATACCTTTACATTAGTCTGCTTCCACTTCTTATATACACCATTATTTTTCAGTCTGTCCACGGGAGGACTTGTGTTACTTCCGTTGACAATATCCCATAAGTCCTCACCCATAAGGTATGATTCTATACATGTCTTCCATACCTTGTAATTGGATTGATTCAATAACACCATTCCTAGTCCATTAACGTGACCACTTAAATACATTCGTACAAACTAGTTGAATCGACCACAAACTCGATCTTGAAATAAACACAAGTCAATCTATGACTTTGGCTCTGATATCATGTAAAGAATAGCAGAAGAAAGGTATAGTTGGAGAGACCTTCTGCTAGCACAAGATCATTAAGTAAGAACGGAAAATTCAACTAAAGAAGAGGAAGCTATAAAAGAAGAGGCTTTGTTATGGAAGAGGACTTCTTGAATTGAATTGTTTTTTGAATTTTTTTTGTTGGTTACAAATGTGCAAGACCATCTCTATTTATTCTTATTCATGGATGGTTCTAGAAAATCTTCTAGATACTTATACAAAAAAAATCTAGTGAGTCTTATCTTCTATCACTACTCTAGAATATCTAGATAATTGTACAAGAACAATCTAGACAACTTTTATCTTCTAGCTATCTAAGTGTAATCTAGATATTTCTCTAAGATAATTAAATACTATGTTAGAATATTCTACAAACTTTAATAGAAATTCTATGATTCCAAAAAATCAACTTTACTATTTTTCACATGGAGTTCAAACCCTACCTCGCTCTTGCCTATTGAAAGTTTTAATAAAGAAATTACCTAATCGATGTTCTTCACGTACTGATTTCAAAATTTTTCCTTTTAAAATTTCAACTCACATATCGAGTATTGTCCTTTCAATAATAACATTGTGGTAAAAGCTATAATGAAATTAATGTAGCCGTTTTTTATACTAAAAATATGACCTACTTTTTGTTTTAGTTTGTTTTGAAAAGAATGATTTTTTTTTTTTTGGATAATAATTTAATTCTAACTTTGTACGTGTCATGTTTAAAGCCATAAGATTAAATGACATTTTGATATATTAGAAATAACTTTAATTTAAGACAACAATATTCAAATTTTTCTTAAAACTTTATGTCAAATTAAATCAGATCATTATTTTTTAAAGGAATAATACTCACAAAAATACTTGAACTTTGACCGGATTTCCAGTTGAGTATAGTGAACTTTGCGGGGGGTCCTATTACCCCCGTAAAAAAAAAATTCGTATTTTAATGGCATATATTTGCCCACTTGGACACGTGTAAATATGAGGTTGACACGTGTATTACACGCGCCAATACAAGTGTAAAAACGAGATTGGCGCGTGTATTGCACCGCCAGCCGCCGAAACTGAGTATAGAGTTTTGGGGAGAGGGGGGAGGGGATTAAATCCACTTTAAAAGGTTTAAGCGGGTAATAGGACCCTCGCAAAGTTTAGTATGCTCAACTAGAAATTCGGTCAAAGTTCAGGTATTTTTGTGAGTATTATCCCTTTTTTAAACTGAGGAAGTAATAGTGTGTCTACTGTATATTATGCCCTACTTGGCCCCTGCCAAATAAATGATTGGTGTAATTGATGATAAAAATTGGTACTGTACAAAGTACTTCTTTAATTTGTTGTTTTCTATTTTATTCCAATGTACTTTTAAGCGGGTGAATCTCAAAAATAGACCCAAATTAGAGTGGTTTTTAAATTTTAGCCCCAAATAAAAAACCTTTCTTGAAATAGTCTTTACCTATTAACTAATATTTTTTTGGACAAAATTGCCTTTGATCAAAGGAGTAAATTATATAAATGATCCTTATAATGGATAACAACTTCATATTTATATCTTTCAACTTTTATTTTTTTTCTTTTTAATTTTATTTTGATTTTTATTTTTTCTTTTCTCTTTTTATTTTTAATTTTCTCAACCATTACTTTTTTTCTTTTTTCCTCTCAACATTTTTTTTTCCTTTTTTCTTTTATATTTTTTTTATTTTTTATTTTTACTTTCCTCTTTTTTTTTGTTCTTTTTAGTTTTTCTTAACCCTTATTTTTTTTTCTTTACACCTTTCAACGTCTACTTTTATAATAAAAAAAAACTTCTTTTATTTATTTTTTAAAAAAATTTCTCGACCTTTATTTTTATTTAATCTTTCTGCTTTTTTGTCAAACTTTATTTTTTTTCCTATTCTCTCTCAACTTCTACATTTTCTTTGATTTTTATTTTTTTAATATTTTTCTTCATTTTCTTCTTTTTTCACAATTTTTATTATTTTTATTCTTTTCTTCGATTTCTTCCATTCATGTTACATCTCCTGAGCAAGAGTTGACACTGTCACATTATAAAGGTAAGACTTACGACTTTCGAACAATAAGCTACGTTTCATGGGTAAGAACTGACACTACTACATTGTAGAGGCAAGACTTATGACTTTCAAACAACAAATTATGCCCCACGGGCAAGATTTGACTCTACCACGTTATATTTTCATTTATAAGATGTTCTACAACTATTGCCTTAGAGACAATACTTAGCTCAAGGACTTTCAAATAGCAAATTACGCCCTACGGGCAAGAGTTGACTCTACCACATTATGTTTTCATTTAAGAGATGTTCTACAAATATTGTCTTAAAGGCAAGACTTGACTAAAGGACTTTCAAACTACCAATTATGCCCCACGGACAAGAGTTAAACTCGATCACGTTATATTTTCATTTATGAGATATTCTACAACTATTGCCTTAGAGGCAAGACTTGGCTTAAGGACTTTCAAACTACAAATTATGCTTCACGGGCAAGAGTTGATTTTACCACGTTATGTTTTCATTTATGAGATGTTCTACAACTATTACCTTAGAGGCAAGACTTAGCTCAGGGACTTTCAAACTACAAATTATGTCCCGCGGGCAAGAGTTGACACTACCACGTTATATCTTCATTTATGGGATGTTCTACAACTCTTACCTTAGAAGCAAGACTTGGATCAAAGACTTTCAAACTACAAATTATGCCCCACGGGTAAGAGTTGACACTACCACGTTATGTTTTCATTTATGGGATGTTCTACAACTGTTGCCTTAGGGGCAAGACTTAGCTCAAGGACTTTCAACTGATAAATTACGCCCCACGGGCAAAAATTGACACTACCATGTTATGTCTTCATTTATGGGATGTTCTACAACTCTTGTCTTAGAGGTAAAACTTAGCTCAAGGACTTTCAAATAATAAATTATACCCCACGGGCAAGAGTTGACACTACCACGTTATGTCTTCATTTATGGGATGTTCTACAACTCATCTTAGAGGCAAGACTTTGCTCAAGGACTTTCAAATAATAAATTATGTGCCACGGATACAAGTTGACACTACCACATTATGTCTTTATTTATGAGATATTCTACAACTCTCGCCTTAGAGACAAGACTTATCTCAAGAATTTTCAAAGAACTTCGTAACAATAATTCATGCCCTTAAATTTGCTTTGATGTAAAAAAAAAAAAGATCCATTTGCAGATTATCCAATTTTATTTATTAGCAAAATATAAAAGAAGTTGAGAAAAAAGAAAAAAACGATTAAACAAAATAGAGAAATAAAAAAAAGTTTGAGAAAAAAATAAAGATAAAGAAAAAAATGAAGAATTAAAAAAATTGAGAAAATAAAAATGAGAGGAAAAATTAAAATAAAGTTTGAAAAAAATGAGGGAAAAAAAAAGAGAACTGAAAAACGAAAAAAGCAATCAAACAAAACAGAGAAATAAAAAAAAGAGTGAGAAAAAAAAAGGCAAGAAAAAAATAAAGATTAAGAAAAAAGTGAAGAATTTAAAAAATTGAGAAAATAAAAAATGAAGGGAAAAATTAAAATAATTAAAAAGAAAAATAAGAAATAGATAATGCTTGAGAAAAAGGAAAAAATAAAGGTTGAGACAAATGAATTAAAACATGAAAATAAAACTAAAGGAAAAAAATAAAAAGTGAAAATAATAAAAAAAAAAAATAGAATAATAAAATTAAAGAAAAATAGAAAAGTGAAAATAATGAAACATAGAATAATAAAATTAAAGGAAAAATAAAAAGTAAAAATAATAAAAAATAAAATTAAGAGACAAATAAGTATGAAAAATTTAAAATATATTTGACGGGTAGAAGGTAAAATGGTACTTGTACTATACTTAAAAAGTAAGGAAGGTTATTCTTTAAAGATATTTGTTATTAAGGTCAAATATCTAAAGTCACCCATATTTGGATCTATGGCATGTAATTTCCTGCTTTTAAGCTAAGATTTTTTTTTTTTTTATACGGTGGGTAGGACAAGTTATGTGATAAAAACTAAACTTTCTTATTTCACCAACAATTTTTAAACAATTCTAATAACATTAAAAAAACATATTTTTTTTATTCATGTAAGTTCATGAAGTCTTGAACTACCAACTTTGCTTCATTGAGGAACATGTATAACTTCAACGTTAAAATAAATAAATAAAAAATAAACAATGGAGGAAACTTCAAAAATAATAAAAGTTGCCATGCAAGATTTTTTTCCCTTTTTGTATTTTATTTAAAAATGAGAAAATGATCTATTACTTCTCCAACCTTTAGTCGAAATCTCAACTACACACTCAACCTTTAAACGTGACCTATTACCCTCCTTAACCTTTTTTATCGAAATTATGACCCCCTGAACTATTTAAAATTGAAATTATAACACCCCTTAAAATCCACAACCACATTTATGTTGAGAGGTGAGATACACACATTTTTGACACGTGTAAAATATATTTAATTTTTTTTAATCATTTTTTTATTCATTTTCTTCTACAACTATTACTTCATTATTTTATTCATCTTTTCTTCTACATTTCCTTCTTCATTTCCCTTTCAATTCATCTTTCTCCTTTCTCTTCATCTTCTTCTCTTTCTTTAATCTCAAAAGCCATTTTGATCCAACAACTGTAATAGACCATTTTTTATTTATTATGCTTTCTCTTTATTTTTTCTTTCCTTTTCCATTTCATTCTCTTTTCTTTTATCAAATTCTCTTTAATTTTTTCAATCTTGCCTTTCATAACTCATTCTCGAATCGCCTTGACCTCTTTAACTTCCCCCAACAACGAACACAAAAATGAAGAAGACAATGAAGAAATAGATATAAGTTCCATTTCAGTTTTTAAAAAAAATTGAAGAAGCTATCTAGGATGAAGGTGCAAGGAGACAATGAAGGTTTCAGTTTTTAGGCTTCAACGGAGGTTTCAAATGTTGCCGTCAATGGTGATTATTTCTGGCGGTGATTTTGCTCTGATCCAAAGGCTATGGGTGTTCCATGGTGGTGGTGTAGTGGTTTGAGTCAAGGACGATAAAGAGGAATTGAGAGAATAGTAAATGAATTTATTTTTTCATGGGTCGTGCTCTATTTTTCGTTGTGCCTCTTCTTCTTCTCAATGACCCCAAAAATGCTCCCAATCTATTCTCACAAATTTATCTAATTTCTATCCAATTTTAAGATTAAATATTAAGTTAACTTCAAGTAACACAACATTCAGTTCCTTACTGAGAAATTCCGTTGTGCTTTTTTTTTAACTCAAAAATGCATTTTCTGGAATACAAAATCAGTAAAGTTTACCTTAAATTTTGTATGACAAAGAATTTTCTTGAATTTTTTTTTTTGCTTTGTTTATTATTGTTTCTCTCTTCATCAGAAGGTTATTTTTGTGTCTTGAGTTTTGTATGCAAATGTATTCTCAGTGTTTGTGGGGATGGAGATATGGTGATACTGGTTGTGGGTTTGGAAGGTGAAGCAAGGTGGGAGAAATATTAATTTTGTTTTAAAAAATAAGTAGAAAACCTCCATTGGTTTCGACTTCAAACCTGAAAATTTTCGGGAAAAAATGAACAATATCAATTTTTAAATTTCCGACGATCTAAAATTCGAAAATAATGAAGAATACCAATTTCAAAAATTTCAACGACCTTGAAGCCAGAAACAATGAACAATACCGAATTTAAAATTTTTAATAACCTTAAAGTCAGAAACAATAGAGAATTTTAAAATTTTCAACGATCTTCAAGTTGGAAACAATAGACAATACTCATTTTAAAATTTACGGCGACTTTGAAGTCGTAAATAATGGACAATCGCGATTTTAAAATTCCGACAATCTTGAAGTTGGAAATAATGAACAATACCCATTTTGAAATTTTCGATGAATTTAAAGTCGAAACCAATCGATTTTGTGATTGGAGATAAGAAAAATGATAAATTAATTTTTGATGCTATTAATGAGTTGTTGGATGTCATTGTTTGTAAGAAGAAGATGAAGAAGAAGAAAGAAAGAAAATGAATAAAGAAAATAAAGAAATATTAAAAATAATTTTTTAATAAAAAAAATCGTCCTCACTCTCTTTAAAGAGAGTGAAACATACTCTCTTGCCATGTCAGCGTTCAGGGGGTAATAATTCCACTTTAAAATAGTTCAGAGGGGTAATAGGTCACCTTTAAAGATTGAGTGTGTAGTTGGGATTTCGACTAAAGGTTGAGGGGGGTAATAGACTATTTTCTCTTTAAAAATTACATAACTATTCTAACTTCTCGCTAGAGTTAATAACATTCTCTTCGATTGTGCTTTGATGAAATTATGAATTTTTTAAATTAAGTATACCTTAAAAAGTAATTTTTGATTCGCCTCTTCATAATAATTTTATATTATTGATTTAGGCTTCCCCTTTCTTGAAGAGTTTCAAAACTTTTAACATTTAAATAAGATTACTTTAGATTCAAATAACCACAATTCTTTGGTTTGGAGCTAATTAGGTATAGGCCTACATGTTATTTGGAGGTTACCTTAACCTCAATGTTATTGCATTGAATTAGTCAAAGTCTTTTTATGATAAATGAAGATATGTACAAGGTTAAATATCTGCATAGCCCTATAAGTTTGATGAGATTTGTTAATTAAATGTTTAGACTTAATTAGTGATTATGTACCAGGAATTTTCATAAATAACTATAGTTTGGACATTATCATACTTCTACTATATTTATCTAATTCAACAACATTTTAACAGAGTAACAGGCGTGCAGTAATGTGGAGAGAGATGAGAGAAGACAAGATTTTTGAACGAATATAGGTCGATACATACGAATTGATATATGCGGATACAACAATTTGAAAGAGAAGAAAAGCGAGTGAAATTTTAAAGTGAGAAAAGAGATACCAAAAACATAATGTACCCAATACCTACATGATACATACATATATGTTTCAACTCTATCCAAAATTCTAATGTTTAACAAACACGATACATATATTATTAGTGCACTGTATCAAACTTTTTAAGTATTCTATCACTTATACACATATCAAACTTATAATTTCAAATATAGGTCGATACATACGAATTGATACATGTTGATGCAACAGTTTGGGAGAGAACAAAAGTGAGCGATATTTTGAAGAGAGAAAAGAGATACTAAAAATATGATGTACCCGATACCTACATGATGCATGCATATATGTTCAACTCTATGCAAAATTACAATGTTTAATAAACATAATACATATATATTCGTATACGTATCAAACTTTTTAAGTATGACTTGTACACATATCAAACTTATAAATTCCAATGTGATACATGTCTCAATTATATGTTCTGCTATGAACTTTTATTGTTGGAAACAATCATAAAGGGTAAAATATAGAATTAACCATTAGAAAATACAATTATTATGATGAAATACCAATAAATACAAAAAAAAAAGGTGATAGAGGGAGAGTTGTATGGAAATGAATGGTTTTTCACAATTCAACTAGGTCAAAGACTCAATTAATTTTATTGCACAACTGATAGAATAGTGTCAAACCTTGTTTTTACCAAAAAAGAATTGATTTTAAGTTTGAAAGGATTTTTATTTATTAAGTGACAAAAATAAAATTTATTTCAAAAAAGATTATTTATATTTATATCAGAGTCGCCACTTGACATAAATCTAGTGTGCCAAGTCACTTTGAAAATTCTTTTTCAAAACGATTTTGACTCTTTAAAACTGATTCGCGAATAGAGATTTCGGCTAATGAATTCTGTTGAGCGAGGGGAAGTAGTTAAGCACCCCTCAATCCTGTTGTTCGACCACAGTCGCTTCGTCGAGTATATCGGATGGTAGACACTATGTGATGTATAAACCAAACAAAACATTCAAAACAAACAATCACACCAAAATAAAACAAGTCCGAAAAATAATGCTCAATCCAATTATTACAATCCGAAATAAAATGTACTGAAATAAACCTACACTAGCCTATACTAATCCTACACTATACTCTACCTGATGCCTCGGGGCTTGATCACAAACATCCTCAGCGTAGAAGATTCTTCGTGGCATTCCTCGGTGAATAAATACAAATGACCTCGGGGCATTCCCCGGCTAAATGAATACATTTTCCCAATGCGAAAAAAACCTAATCATTCAACAAACATTCAATAATCCATGATATTAATTCCTACAGTTTGCCTACCCAACTTAAGATTTGCCTATTCATTTCGGCCTAAAACATAACACTACCGAGTTTGACAAACATCAATACTTGTTCTGATTCAAACTAGCAACAATAAATCAAATATAGCCATATTCACGTTTTCAAGATTCATCCCTTCCCGAATTTTATCCTTAATCAATGATTAACTAATTTCAACATAAAATCAACCATGATAATTATGAAAGCTCAAATACACTTCAAAACACACCATCGATCACATCATCAACCATGTTAAGTAATAAAAAATGGTTAGAGTTGAGAATTGGACCTCACAAGAATGGATTTTCGTTAATAGTAGTGCGATAATAAAGACCGAACTCAAAATCCTCGAATTAAGAATTTCAAACTACGAACAAGACCAACTCGGTATATAAAAGACCTAACCTGAACAAATTTGAACGAAAATCCACGATGAAAAACAAATCCCGAGACAATGATACCCGAAATTCAAGCAAAATACAAACACAACACGGTTCTTATGTGTGTCATTCTTTTATGAAATATGTCTAAGAGATGCCCCGCGTGTGCATATTATTGTTGTGTAAGTGAAAAACAAAAGATGGTTGTGTAGTGTGTGTGTATTATTTTTTTCTTTTCTTTTCCAGTGTGTACGTGTGTTTTTGTGTTGTGAGTCTTGTCTGTGTATGTGTATGTTGTTGTTTTCCCCGTGTCTGAGAGATGTGAGTGGGTGTATTATTGTTTAAGACAGTGAGTGTGAGAGAGTTGTGTGCATGTATTCTTGGGAATTCTCTATCAGCTTGTGTTTGTGTGTGATATAGATAAAAATGGAAAGAATGTTGTGAATGGAAATTGTGTGTGGATGTGAGAGAGTGTGTTAGTGTGTATTTGTCTTGTGTTGACAAAAATGAGGTATGCACGTGGGTTTGCAGAGGGTTGCTGGGAGTGGGTGGATGAGGTGGGGGTAGGGGATAGGTAGGGGTAGGGGATAGGTAGGGGGTAAGGGTAGCAAATGGGTAAAAATTATTTTTTGGGGGTGGACAAAATTACGTGTCTACATTATGCCCCTCTTTGAATGTAAACACAAAGTGTTTTCAGATAAAAAAGTAGACAACAAGATAAAATTTTGACCGACCATTATTCAAAAGAACGGTGAAGAATGATGGAGTGTAATCGAATCTTGACTTTAGGCTTAGTTCTAGGATTGAAAAGAAGATGGACTATACTGAGTTGAAGAGTGGAGTGAGGTCCTGTCGAGGTTCCGGTCCACGGCTCCGTCATTATATCAAAATAAAAGTTACAAGTTAAAAGATAAATGAAATTACAAAAGACATATCTATGCAACATCTCTTGATTCTTGTCTTGGGTCTCTGATGCTTTTGAAAGTGACGAAAAATCTTATCTTCTTTGGGTTGAACTTGAAAATAGATTCTTTCTCCATACAAAATTAGGTGTTGGAGATGACTCAAAATTGACCATGTTCTACAGGTGGTATTTCTGAACTTGAACCTGAATTTGAAATTCTTCACCCTATTCTCCAGGCGGGCTTCTGACTTTTAGGTTCATCACCCTTTTCTTCAGGCGGGGTCCTGACTTTCAATTTCATCACTCTATTCTTTAGGCGGGCTCCTAACTTTCAATTTCCTCACCCTGTTCTTCAGGCAGGCAACTGACTTTTAATTTCTTCACCCTATTCTTCAGGCGGGCTCCTGACTTTCAATTTCATCACCCTGTTCTTCAGGCGGGCTCCTGAAATCAAAATCAAAATTAGAACGAAAATTATCCCACACAAAGATTATGATAAAGAAAGAGTTCATTTTTTTCTGAAAGTAATGTCCCATTTTTCAAGAGAGTCCTGAACAAAAATAAAGTTCCATTTACCAGGAGGATCTTGAACATAATGTAAATCCCCATTTTCCAGGAGGGACCTGAACGTAAAGTAAATTCCCATTTTCCAGGAAGGTCCTGAACGTAAAGTAAATCCCCATTTTTCAGGATGGTCCAAAACACAAAGTAAATTCTCATTTTCCAGGAAGGTCCTGAACAGAAAGTAAAATCCCATTTTCCATGAGGGTCCTGAACATAAAGTGGATTCTCATTTTCCAAGAGGGTCCTGAACATAAAGTGAATTTCCATTTTCCAGGAGGGCCCTGAACATAAAGTGAATTCCCAATTTCCATGAGGGTCCTGAACATAAATTAAATTCTCATTTTCCAGGAGGATCCTGAACATAAAGTAAATTCTTATTTTTCAGGAGGGTCTTGAACATAAAGTAATATCCCATTTTTCAAGAGAATCCTAAACAGAAAGTAAATTTTTATTTTCCAGGAGAGTCCTAAACATAAAGTAAATTCTCATTTTTCAAGAGGGTCCTGAACATAATGTAAATTTCCATTTTTCAGGAGGTTCCTAAACATAAAGTAGATTTTAATTTTTCAAGAGGGTCCTGAACAGAAAGTAGATTCCCATTTTTAAAGAGGGTCTTAAACATAAGTAAATTCCCATTTTCCAGGAGGATCCTGAACATAAAGTAAATTCCATTTTTTAGGAGGGTCCTGAACATAAAGTAAATTCTATTTTCCAGGAGGGTCCTGAACATAAAGTAAATTTCCATTTTTTGGGAAGGTCCTGAGCATAAGTAAATTTTCATTTTCTAGGAGGGTCCTAAATATAAAGTAATTTTTTATTTTTCAGGAGGGTCCTGAACACAAAATAGATTCCCACTTTCCAGGAGGATCCTGAACATAAAGTAACAACTCACGGATGTGACTTTCTAGAGTTAGCTGAATGAAGTAAAGTGAATTTTGCCCCTGTTTCAACACAAAAAATTTGTAAGTTAAAAACTTAGTGGTGGCTTATAGCACTTAGCTTTCTAGGAACCTGCTCCAATGTTCTTTTCCTTCATTTTGTTTCAGATTTCTGGCACCTGCACTTGCTTTGTCAAGTCATTGACCCAAACTTAACTTAAGGAAAGTGGTTTTGATTCAAGCATTGTGTTTTATTTTACCATGTCTCCGACATACACCTTTTTGCATTCTGTCATTTTCATAAATTTAGCAGCCCATAGGTTGATAAACTTCCTCTGTCTTGTTTCGAGTTATGACCATGTTTCTTTTATGTACTGGTCCTAGCTTTGCTCTATATAATTGAGGAGACTAGTAGCAAGTTTTGAGATTCTTTCTCATTTGTTTTGACACAGACTTGACTAAAAAATATAAAGAAATAGTGGTGATTTTATAATTTAGATAAAGGACATAAAAGACAAAACATATGAATATGTAAAAGAAAATAAAAGACAATGTCCCTTTTTTAGAAATGGAAAAATAAAAACTTATCTGAATACTGCAACCAACTCCAATGATTATGACATGCATTTTGGAGTAAACTGTCTGATCTTCCCACCCAAACTTTACCACCTGTTATTGAGTTAATGCCCCTGAAATCGAGTTACTTCTTCAAACCTATTGAACTTATATACCTCATTCGACTAGTGACACCTCTGAAGGTTTTCGTCAATAAGCCTCTCTTCTTTTTACTTCTCCCAACTCTCCATCGCCTTAAAGTGTTAGTAAGGATTTTCACCAATAAGGCTCTCTCATTTTTTATTTCTCTCAACTTATCATTGTCTTGCGGTTCCCGTGAGGATTTTCACCAATAAGACTGTCTCATTTTTTGTTTCTCTCAATTTATCACTGCCTTACGGTGCTCGTGAGGGTTTTCACCAATAAGACTCTCTTATTTTTTATTTCTCTCAACTTACCATTGCCTTACGGTGCCCGTGAGGGTTCACCAATAAGACTCATTTTTATTTCTCATATTTTTTCATGATGATATAGAAAATATAGTGTCAAAACATTGTCATATATCCATCGCATGTTCAGCCTTAACTTTTTTGAAGATTTATCCAAAGGTCTTTCTTTGTTTACAACTGAGCTTTTTAGAAGGGTCAGAAAGAAAGCATCACATGAGGTTCAAACGACACCCGAAGTGGGGTGGGATTTACAACTTTTGGAATCGACTCAAACAACGAAAATTAAGTTATTCCCCAGTTTCTTTTGATTGGGTAACTCTAAACTGTTCATTTGGTTGTACCAAACCCAAAGTAACGCTACCTACATATCTCACCCCAAAAGAGGAGAATCAGGTCAAACGTAGTTCCGACAGCTTGTTCTTTTGCTTGATTTTGATTTCTTTTTTTTATTATTATTGACTCTTTTTCTTAGGGACTTTTTATGATTCTATTTTTCTTAACATTCTTCTTTTTTCTTTCTTTTTGGACACATTTTTTTTCCTTTTTTTTTTTTGAACTTTTCAGACTCTCTTCTTTTTCAACTCAATACTTTTGAACTTTACTGATTTTATCTTAATTCCAAAAGAGGGGTATGAAAGAAAATAGAACTAAAGCTCAATCGAGATAAACAAAGGGTGACACAATGTTTGGATAGCAGAATGAAATGTCTTCGTCATATCAATCCTTAAAAATGCAAGTACGTAACATGCAATATGAAAGTGGGAGATGCATGACATCTTTTACAACACTAACATGACCTGAGCATGTGTGTCACTACTTTTGCATTTCTCTAACATATCACTCCACCTTTGTTGTACACTCCTTACATCGAATTACTCATACTTTCGCAGAGCTGATTTTGTCTTGTTCCTCTTGATATAAGATCACGCATTCACTGTTTGACCTAATTGAAATATGTCTTTTAATTGATGACCAAGTTATTCTTGTGATTCTCAAAATAATTACCTTAATCTTCCATGAAGGCTTCAAATTGGTCACCAAATGTCTCAAAACTCTATCTATTTTCTTAGATGCTCTCTTTTTTCTAACTTTAGCCTCTGATTCAATGTTTCATGATTAAACTAGATTTTAAGATCCGGCTAAAAATTCCACAGGCATGTCATAATACTAGAATCAACACAAAATATATTGTGTAAAAAAAAACAACTTAAAATAAGACAAAATGATAAGGGACACCACATTTTAGTGAAATAAAAGATAGAAGAATTTAAAGAAAGACAACAGAGAAACAAAATAAGATAGATTCCGAACTACAACCCTGAATAATTCAAAAAGTAGAAAGAAAAACAAATCAAACTACCAAGAATCCTTTTAAGCAAGGAGAGGAGTGACTTCCCAATAGCTGAGCTTGACATCTTAGTCACTAATTTGCACACTATTATGACTAGAGTTTTCACCGCTATCCGACACATTCTCTTCAACAAATAAGTTTTTGATCCCCTTGCTTGACTCATTGCTTCCCACGTATTGTGCATTATCGTGTGTTGGTGAAAGATTCTGTGTGACCTTTGTAGTATCAATGTTTTGTACTACAATTAATTTTTCTTGAATCTTTCTATTTCTCTTTTTAAAGCACTACAACCTTCAATATTGTGACCCTAAATATCAGAATAATATGTACATTGTATATGAGGATCAAAATTTCTTAAATATGGATTAGGAGTACACTCAAGAATAGGAGTGATCATGCCCAACTCTATTAATCTCTAAAATAAACTAGCATACGACTCCTCAATTGCTGTAAAATTATCCCTAGGCCTCTTGTTAAGAAACTTTGGTGGCCCAATTAACATTGATGTGCGCTCAGAAATATTGCAATGATCATCAAAAGTATTGAACATGCATTCACTAGCGGCCTGGGAAAGCACAACCGTTGGGCGGATAGCCAATAAGGAAGCCTCAGTAGAGGCTTGACCAACAAAATCACAAATGATAGGTGGTGCTATCAATGTGACAGATTTACATCGAAGAGCTGCAGAATGAGTGATGGAAGCATTAGGATGTTTATGTCTTGGAGTGAATTCTGAGGTATGTTGTGGTGCATCAACAACGGTAGAAAATTAACTTCGCAATTGTGATGGAAGAATCGAGGTATTTGCGGGATCAATAACGGGGAATGAGGGAGGAGGCAACCCACTAGCTCAAGCTCGGTGCATTCCCATCATTTGTCGTCTTAATCTCACAATCTCTTATTTTAAATTCTCATTTTCCTGACTCTTTGTCTGATCTGTGATGTTACTCTCTATATCCTTGTTGGACATTATTAACTCTTTCTTAGGCTTGGTGTGATGTGGAGGACTAGCCACAATTCCACAAATCAACCACCTTAAACTTGTGACACGTAATTTTATCCCTTCCCGATAGCACTTTTTACATATTTTTTTACCTTATCCTACCGTATACCCTCACCCATGTAATTACATCCCACAAAAATACAAAAAAACAACTCTCAACAAAATCCCTAACAAAATTTTATTCTTTTTAGCATCCTAACAACCTTTTTCAATTAAAAGAAGACACCTAACCCTTATCCCTCCAATTAAAAAACAACACCTCACCACCCCTCCATTTCTTTTTCACAAAGGTAAAAAAGATAATAGATATACACAAAAAGAGGAGGGTCCCACAGTTACACAAGACACATCAGTCATACATACCAAATAACCAATCCATATATACATGACAATACAGAATAAAAGAAAGGAACACTCATTTTTTTCTGCTCCTTTCCTTCTTCTTCGTGCACAAAGACCCTCACGCACATCGCACACTCCTTCATTTTCATAGTCACATCACACACTCCACTTGAAAAGATCACATAACTACCGTTCTTCAATGATACATCTCACAAACCCATAATAACGCAAACACACACACACACAATAAGGAGAAACAAAAGAATATGAAGTTATTTTGACAAAATCCGGCAAGAAATAAGGTAAACAGTGAGAATCAGTTCTATTTGAGCTTCCTCTAGTGAACACGACACCGGCATCGATCTCCAGCTGTCATTTCGGCAAAGTCAGTCTGAAAATGGCTAAAATGTCTCTATTTTCCTTCGATTTTGGATGAAATCCAGCCGGCGTTTGACTATTCTGGTTGTTTTCATCACCGTTGGCTTACAGGAGCTCATTCTTTATCAGTTTTGGTTTCTCAGTTGGATTCTTAAGGAGAGAGGTCAAGATCTATAATGGAGAAGAAAGAGGGGTTTTTGGGTTATTCGAAAATGGGTTCCGGTGGGTTCGGTCACAATTCTGGTGATTACTTCTCCCGAATCTCATCGTTCTCTCTTGATTTCTGGGTGAATCTGACTTATTTCTATTTTTTTGGTCACCGTTAGCTCACTGGAGCTCGGTCTACATCAGGTTTCTATTTACTGTTGGTTTGTTGGGATTTTGGGTTCGTCTTTTATTTTATTTGTCGCCGATATCAAGCTTCGATTGGTTGCGAGGTAAAATGGGTCATCGTCCATGATTTGAATTTTGTGTTAGGAGTTTATTTCTATGTTAGGGGTTTATATTCACGGGTCTCAAAGCTGTTTGGATATTATTTTGATATCGAGTTCGGAGCATATTCATCGTTGAGGTGCTATTGAGGATTACAAATTTGGGTTTTCTTTAATTCGTATTATCAACAAAAAAATTGATATCGGAAGGTCCATTCCTTAACTCTATCTCTTCATTATTTTGAATGTGGTTTTGTTGTGATTTTGCGATTTGGGTTTGGATATTTTAGTCGTATTAATTCTTGTTGCGAGTATGAATTACTCATGTGCATGAAATGTTTGAATCTCCCGTTGGATGTTTGATGTTGTTTGGTTTTGAATAATTGATCTCAATGGCATAAATGTATAATAATATGAATTTGGCTTTATATCAGAAAAGAGAATTTCAGGGCGGGAATAAGAAGTTGTTAAAAGTTGAATGTAGTTAAACGTTGGACTGTTGTTGTTTTATTTAATTTAGATTAAGCATGAATTTGATAGAATCATTTTAAATCAAAAGCTTGATAGGCAACATAGGTCGGGGTAGGCGAATTTAGGGATTGTGAATTGATGGAATATTCTATTTGTGTGTTTGTGGAATGGTTTTGATTTATGCATTGGGATCTATTGTATTTATTTGGCCGGGGAATGCCCGGGGATCTTGATATATTTATTCACCGGGGAATGCCCCGACGTATCATGTTGGAGAAGGCGGATCTCGATCAAGGCCCGAGGCATCGGGTAGGGCATTGTAGCTTAGTCTAGGTTTAGTTTAGAATAGGATTTATATTTTCATATTTTTCTATTTTTGGACTGTATAATTCGGACTGAACTCTAAATTTTGGATTGTTTTATTTTGTTCTGCTTGATTGATTGTTGTGCATGTTTTGTATGATTTATACATTCGTGGTATTAAATTAGCCAATATTTGCTCCACCGAGCGACTGTGGTCAAACCACGGGATCGAGGGGTGTCTAACACCTTCCCCTCGGTCAACAGAATTCCTTAACCAAAATCTCTGTTCGCAAACCAGTTTAAAGATTAAAATGATTTTGAAAAGGATTTTCCAATGGTGACTTGGCACACCAGAATATGCCAAGTGGTGACTCCAAATAAAAAATGTAAATAGTCCTTTTTCGAAACAAATTTTCATCTTTGTCACTTTAATAATAAAAACTCTTTCGAAACTTAAAATATATAATCTTTTCGGAGTTAAAAAAAAGAGTGTGACAGCTCTGGCGACTCTGTTGGGGATATTTCAGAATTCGAGCTTTTTTGGAGTCGTATCGGCTTGGTTTGGCATTATGAGTGTATAAGCATTGTTTATGAGTTTTGTTTGTGTTTTCACTTTTGTGTATTTTTGTGCTCTTGGTTTACAGTATTTATCCTATGTGTTACCACTTTTATATCTAACATTATGTGCATAACCCGAGTCATTCTTTCCGCAACAAGTCTCGGAACGCACGTCGTGCGCATGAACTCTAGTTGAGTCACCTTTATTTTAAGGGGGAGCCATTGGATGTATGGAGTAGGTGAAAAGCAAAGCATCCACTATCGACCATATGCTCCCTCGAACGGCCTTGTTAGTAAATCACAATGTAGGTCAGCCTTTAGGTCATTCTTATGTGCATCATATTGACACCTAGCGGGGCCCACACGGTCCTTTGTAGGAGACTCACCTTTAAAGCAACCCTACTTGCTAAATGTTGCATCTTTGAGAGTAACGTGGTCATTTGACGAACCAATTTGGAGAAAACATATGTTAGAAGTAAAGTGTGTAGACAAGAAAAAAAAAAGATGAATCAAAGAAGAGTTTCGTAGTTTTTAGGTTCTTTATGACTTTTGTTTTCCACGGTTCAAAAAAATTCAAAAAAAAAAGAAAAAAAATCCAAAATATTTTCCTTTTGTTTCCTTTAGCAAGTTTTCACAATTCGAAAACTCCAAAAAGATTTTTTTAAGGGCCTTTTATTAAAGAAAATTCAAAAAAAAAGGTGGTAGAAGTTTTTTACATTTCATTTAACGAAAATACCAAAAAAAAAATTTCTTTCATAGCTGTTGGTGTCATTTTTTTTATATAAAGTGTCGAATTAAAAACTCAAAAAAAAAAGACTTTGTTATGTTGTTCATCATGTGTCTTTAGGTCATGTCTCAAGTCAGAGTGTCATCTGTTATTTAATCATTAATTATCTAATCTGGACGAACTACGCATACCTGATTCCCGTCCCTTGGGGTGGGATACGTAGGCAACCCTCGGTGGGTCCGGCAACCTTTATTTTGGCCTTCGTCTTAGTCTAAGGCTAGGTCTTTTACCCCGTAACCTAGAGTTGTTAGCCAAGTAGGCTAATTTTATTCAGCGTTACTGTTCGGCGATTTGGAGTCAGGAAGCGGTCTGTCCCATCGACGTATGTCCGCATCAAATTCCCATTGGTTGGGAACCTTTTGCTCTTATCTAATTTTTGAGATAATTTCTTATCTACTACTACAGGATGGATCTGTCCACAAAGTCTAGAGTCTTTATGGTTGTATAGGTACCCAAGAAGTTGATCAAGTGGTGGGGCATGTTCAATTACTCTGAAAAGCACGAAGTAAGGAAAGTGTTTGGCAATCTTGTAGCACTCATGGATCTCACTCCTCGTCCGGATCTAATAGAAGCTGCGTTGACTTTTTGGGATCCAAATAATTTGGTGTTTAGGTTCGGAAGTTGTGAATTGACTCCTACCCTGGCAGAAGTGTCTCGTTTGTTTTGGTTGACTTACATGGGTCAACAGATGATTTTAGCCGGCAATCATACTCGTAAGAAATTCCTTCGACTCTGTGGATTAAAAGATAACAAGCATCTGGATGTCTCAAACAATCTTGGATTTCCTTGGACTATTTGTTTGCTAGATTTGGGTCCTTAGAGGGTTTCGAATGCTTTTGGGATGAATTCTGTACTACCAAAAAAATCTGGGAACAACGTCGTCTTGAAGTTTTCTGTCTGGCTTTGTTGGGTATCTTAGTGTTCCCGTTAGATGAGAGGTGTATCAATACTCGTCTACAATCAGTGGTGATAGCTTTATTCAAGAAAAAAAATAAGGTCACCATTGTACCAATGATCTTAACAGAAATATATAAGGATTTAACTGAAGTAAAAGGAGGGGTACGGTTTTTTGAGGGGAGTAATCTGATATTGCAATTGTGGATGATGGAGCACTTGCATACGCCTTCTTTGATTAGAGCAGATGTGATCGACCGTTGTCTGAATGATCGAGTGGAAGCCATGCAAGAGAGAATACGTTTTGACATATTTTCTTTTCCTATAGGAGTCAATTCTTGGATCAAATTTCTCGAATCAAGAACTCCGAACAACATTCTTTGGTGCTTTATGTGGTTTCGTCCTAAGAAAATCTTGATTGGATTTCAAATGCAACACTTTCTAGTTTTGATAGGACTTAACTGCACTAGGCCTTACAGTCCAAGAAGGGTGATGCGTCAGTTGGGTAGGATGCAAGACGTCCCCCCAATAATGAACCTTCTAAAGGATGTAGAGTACTTTAAAGACCAACCAAGTAGGGGAAAGCAAATATGACCAATTCTAAAATAACGCGATAAAGCTAGGTGTCGATACTCTCGAGGAAAATCCAGGATGCACTCAAAACTATGAAATCTGGCTACAATCGCTGCCCTGTGACATTAGTAGACCCTTACCAGCCCAACTTAGAGGGCGAATACGAGAAGCAATCATGGTAGAGAATGATGAGCAGGAAGATCCGGGTGCCAAGGTGGAGTTTTTGACAGTTCAGTTGTCACGTTTGATCTTAACTATGGATGGGTATCAGAGAAACATTTTCGGGTGTAATCTCCAAGATGCAGGGATACGGGCGAGAAATTTGTTCCCGGGTATCAAAACGTCGTTGCAGGATATGTTGCAAAGTCTGATTGGAAAAGAGAGGACTTCATAGATAGGTTCATCTCAGCCGGGAACGTCACACAGAGCACCAGTTTGAAAGAACATGTCTTATCTTTATGTAGTTTTGAGTCTTTTATGTTTATGTCATTGTAGGGTGGTGTCTGTGTTAAGTCGGAGTCAAGTTATTTTTGATATTCGGGTCTTTATTAGTAATTGCACGAATGTCGTTAGGGGTTTAGAATGTTGTTTTGTATTTGTTGTTTAGTTTTAAAGTGGTCCTAAATTTGTTGTATGTTTTGTTGTCTTTCATCAAAATACTATGATGTTACGTCTTTCTTTTGTTTACTTGTTTTCATTTTTCATGAAAAAAAAAATCTTCAATTGTGTGATGTTTATGCATATGCAGCCCGAACTACGTAAGATTTGATTCATGTATAACATGATACGTAGGCAACCTACTTTTGGGTTCGATCTAATCATTTTGTTTCATTGTTTTTCATTTAAAAAAAAAAAAAGCAAAAGCCATAAAGAATGATAAAATAAAGGTAGATAGCGAGAGAAGAAAAGAAAGAAAGGATGATAAAACAATAAAGGGAAAGAACATGAGACTGATACAAAAAATAAGAGAGAGAGAAAATAATAATAATAATAATAAGTGTAGATAAAAATAAGTGTAGATAAAAATCGGGATGATGTTAAAAGGACCTCGCTACCCTCAAAAGCTGGTAGAAATGAACATGAATTTAGGACAATTTTACCAATGTGATTCCCATGCTTGTTGTGTGCCCTAATCCTAACGGATGTCGTCTTTGATGAGCATGTTATTTCAGATAACAGTGGTAGGTTTGCAACACTCTGGCTAGTCACCCATACTTCACTAGATCCAAAGCAAAGCTCGCCATGGCTAGCATGGAGATTGAAAATTTGCTCATTGACCCAAATCAGGATCATAAGGAAGAAAGTTCAGAACACAATGATGAGGTAGTAAGGCTCAGGCAACAATTGATAGATTTGCACCGGGCATGGGCCAACGGAATACCTCCTCGTCCGCTCTCTGAAGGTCTTGGAAATATCTCTAATTGTCCACCGCTCTCTCAGGCGCAATTCTCTGCTCCTACTGAGTCACCTGAGCACGCGCCAGGATTCACTCCACGATATTATTATCCTGGTAGTTCTGGTGTGCCCTTGGTAGCTCCCCAATCAAGACCCGTTGCTCAACCGGCGCCACCGATTACATCGATATTCGTGGCTCTGCGACCACCTAAACCTCCCATATATGTTGTGCATCCCACAATGAGGCTTCTTAGGTCTGCCAGTGAGCCAATGTTGAAGGTTCCAGATAGTCAGTATTATGCCCGCAGCCTACTTTGAGAATGAATGAACCGTATGAGTACACCTATCCACCTGCATTTCCATTTGATACGGGAAACCTGTCACAACAGAGGAACAGGAAGTCATAGCATGAAAGTTGAAAAGTTTAGAATAGGCTATGAGGAATTTGCAGGGAATCGGAGATTATAAGAGTGTTTCCTATAAAGATCTTTGCATGTTCCCAGACATCAACCTTTCCCTTGGTTTTAAAATGCCCAAGTTTGAGAAGTATGCAGGGCACGGTGATCCCGTGGCACACTTGAGTTGTTATTGCAACCAATTGAGGGCTGCAGGAGGAAGGGAAGAGCTGCTCATGGCCTTCTTTGGCAAAAGTCTTTCTGATCTGACTTCAGAATGGTTTATCGATCAAGATATCGACAAGTAGAACAGCTGGGATGACTTAACTTCTGAGTTTGTTCAACATTTTCAGTATAACATCGACCTGATTCCGAACAAAAAATCCTTGGTCAACATGAAGAAGAAAAGCGTTGAAGGTTTAAGGGAATACGCGATAAGGTGGCGTGAACAGGCCACCAGGATAAATCCTCCAATGAAAGAAAGTAAGTTGGTAGAGGTTTTCATTCAAGCACAGGATGAGACCTATTTTTAACATTTACTTCCGGCAATGGGAAAGTCTTTTATTGAAGTCCTCAAAATAGGGAAGATGATAGAGGACGGAATCAAGACCGGCCGAATAGTGAGTTTACCACATTGAAAGCCACCACACAAGTGATTCAAGATAGATCTGGTGCATTCGGAGGTAAAGAAAAAGAAAGAGGACGTGGTGACTGTCGTAGTTGGAACCCATTCCTATCCTAAAAGACCAACTCGCCCCTATCCCCAATCCCAAGCCCAAGTCTACGCCCAAGCTTCATATATTCCTCCCCACCATTACTACCCACCATAAAACCCTTTATATTCCATTCCACCACCCCCGTACCCAGTATATAGCGCGTAAACATATGCCTAAACCCCTTCTTAAGCGCAGTGGTACGCGCAAGCTCCACAAAATTGTCCATTCGCTCCACCGAATTACCAAAACCCCTCCAGACCTGGTTTTAACCTAGGCCTAAGTATAAGAAAGAGAAGGCGGTCAAAAATCAATTCACACCTCTTGGGGAGTCATATGCTAGCTTGTTTGATAGGTTGAGAAAGTTGAAGGTCTTAAGCGTCATTCAAGGAAGGCTTTCAAATCCACTGCCGAGGAATCTCGACTATTATTTAAGGTGTTCATACTGTTCTAACATACAAGGCCATGATATCGAGAAATGCTGGCATTTAAAGAGAGTTGTCCAAGATTTAATTGACACAAATCAGATGCTGGTCCAGGCCACAAAGGGTTCAAACATTAACCAGAATCCACTGCCAACCCATGCTAAAACCAATATGTTAGAATTGATATATGATGGGAAAGAGTCGTCGAGGTTTTATAAGCCTATCATCAAGATACAAACTATTGAGGAGAAATCGGTGAATGTAGCAGAGTCTTTGAAAGCAATATCATTATGCCAGAAAGGAATGAGAGAAGATAAAGCCCAAGAAAGAACAAAGAAACCCCTGATCACGGTGCAAGGTGCCAGAAGGTATGTTGATTTAAGTCAGGATAAACCTAAGTTGACAATGGTAGGAGCTCCGAGAAAGCCCATCTTAACGGTGAAAAGAGCACTAGCAGCGCCTATTGTCCTCAAATCGGTGACCCAACCTCCGATAGTTGATACGAAAAGGGTTCCCTGTCATTATGGGCGGACTGTAATAACCTATCATGGGAAAGAAGTAGTGGAAGATGTAGATAAGGTAAGGGGTTTGACTAGGTCAAGAAGATGCTTCGTGCCTAAAAGTTTAAGAAAGTTCAACACAATTGTGAGTGGACCGTCATCTATCAAAAAGCCTACCACCAAAGAAGAAGCTGAAGAATTTTTGAAAAAGATGAAATTGTCAAAGTATTCAATAATAGACCAGTTGAAGAAAACCCCTGCTCAAATTTCTCTCTTATCTTTGTTGTTGCACTCCAAGGAGCATCGTAATATTTTACTGAAGGTATTAAATAAAGCATATGTTCCTAGGGAGATTACAGTAAATCAGCTTGAGAAAATGGTTGGAAAAATCTTTGAGGTCAATCGGATTAGCTTTTCTGATGATGAGTTGCCTGTTGAAGGTACAGGGCATAACCGGGGCCTTTACATTACAGTGAAGTGTGAAGATTTCTACGTCACTCATGTTATGATTGACGGAGGTTCAAGTGCAAATATCTGCCCTATTTCTACTTTAAAAAAGTTAAATATTGGTGCTGAGAGGATAAGGCCCAACAATGTATGTGTCAGGGCTTTCGATGGTGCAAAATCAAACTCCATTGGCGAAATAGAACTAATGTTGATCATAGGGACTGTTGAGTTTTCCATAGAGTTTCAAGTATTGAATATAGACTCCTCTTATAATCTGTAGTTAGGAAGGCCGTGAATCCACAAGGCCAACGAAGTTGCATCTACACTGCACCAAATGATTAAGTTTGAGCATGACAGGAAAGAAGTGGTTATTCACGATGAAGGAGATTTGTTCGCCTGCAAAGATTCTCCCTCGTCTCTTATTGAAGCAAATAACGTAGAGGAAACATTCGTCTATCAAATTTTTGATACAGTGCCAATGAATCGTATCTTTGAATGGCAGGTTATACCGGGACCGCAATTGTCTTCCACTTCTATCATGATGGTGAGTGAACTTTGGAAATATGGATTTGAGCCAGGAAAGGGTTTGAGAGCGTCTCTACATCGTATAGTTCATCCTATATGTTCGAGTGAGAATGTGGGCACGTTTGGTCTGGGATTTGAGCCTACGACTGAATATCTAAAGAAAGCTAAGGAAGGAAAAAGGAAACATTATCACTCTCTCGCCCAATGCCACTACTCAGTGAATCATTTGTTAAGAGCGGTGTCACGAAGCATGTGGAATTTGAAGTTGAATTGGTTGATAACTGCCAGAACCTTTTTATTAAAGTTGATATGGTCGAAGCAGGAGAAGGTACCAGTATGACAAACGTGCAATTCATAGGTCCAGCTATCCGACTTAATAATTGGGAAGTCACTCCTCTCCCCATCAGGAGGGAGTTTTGGTAGTTTATTTTGTTTTTCTTTCTATTTATCCGAGTTATTTCAGGGTTGTAATTCAGATTTTTAGTTTGTTTATGTTATGTTGGCATCTATGCTTAAGCCCTTCTATCTTTTTATTTAATGAAATACAATGTCCCTTTTGTTTCGTGTCTAATATATTTTGTTTTTCTTTTTTTTATATACAGTTCTCTTTATGCTGATTCTAATGACATGACATGCATGCGGGATTTTTAGGCTGATCTTAAAATCTAAACTAATCAAGATATAATAAAGCAGGATGGGGAATATGATGAAGAAGAAGCACTAGAAGAAATAAGCAAAGAGTTGGAACAGTTTGAAGATAAACTGAATCCTAATTTGAATGAGACTGAGTCAATAAATCTAGGGAATAAAGAGGATGTTAAGGAAACTAAAATCAGTGTACATGCTTTGCCACAGCTAAAAGATGGAATAATTCAAGCAGTAATTGATTATAAGGATGTTTTTGCATGGTCTTATGATGATATGCCTGGTTTAAGCATTGAATTAGTGGCTTACAAATTGCCAACTGATCCCGCATTCCCTCCTGTCAAGCAGAAGTTGAGGAAGTTTAAAACTGATGTAAGTATTAAAATTAAAGAGGAAATCATGAAACAACTTGAATCCAAAGTAATTCGAGTGGCTCATTATCCTATGTGGTTATCCAATGTTGTTCCCGTACCAAAGAAAGATAGTAAAATTTGAGTGTGTGTTAATTACCATGATTTGAACAGAGCAAGTCCAAAAGATGATTTTCCACTGCCCAACATCCATATTTTGCTAGACAACTGTGCTAAACATGAGGTTACCTCTTTTGTGGATTGCTATGCCGGATATCACCAGATCATTATGGATGATGAAGACGCGAAGAAGACGTCTTTTATCACACCATGGGGGACCTATTGTTATCAAGTGATGCCATTCGTTTTGAAGAATGCTGGAGCAACATACATTAAAGCCATGACCACTATGTTTTATGATATGATGCATAGGGAGATTGAGGTTACATGGATGATGTGATTATTAAGTTAAAAAGTTGGGTCGACTATGTTAAAGATTTAAGAAAGTTCTTTAAAAGGCTTTGCAAGTATAATCTCAAGAACAACCCGATAAAATATGTATTTAGAGTTCCGTCTGGAAAGCTATTGGGGTTTGTGGTCAGCCGTCGGGGGATTGAATTAGATCCCTCGAAAATCAAAGCCATTCAGGATTTGCCCCCATCCAAAAATAGAACGGAGGTGATGAGTTTTCTTGGTAGACTGAACTATATTAGCAAGTTTATTGCTCAACTCACAACCACTTGTGAGTCCATATTCAAGTTGTTGAAAAAGAGTGCTGCGGTAGAATGGAGTGAAGAATGTCAGGAAGCGCTCGACAGAATCAAAAGATATTTATCAAATCCGCCCGTGCTGGTACCACTGGAGCCTGGTAAGCCTTTGATCTTAGATTTATCAGTCATGGACAATTCTTTTGGTTGTGTCCTGAGTCAACATGATTTCACACGCAAAAAAGAGCAGGCTATTTATTATCTTTGCAAGAAGTTCACCACGTCTGAGGCCAGGTATACTCTTCTTAAAAGGACGTGTTGTACCCTAACTTGGGTAGCACAGAAGTTAAAGCATTAACTCTCATACTATACAACTTATCTCATCTCCTGCATGGATCCTTTGAAGTATATCTTTCAGAAGCCTATGCCGACACATCGATTAGCAAAGTGGAAAATATTGCTTACCGAGTTCGACATTGTATATGTGACTCGAACCGCCATGAAAGCCCAAGCCTTGGTAGATCATCTTGCTGAGAATCCCATCGATGAAGAGTACGAGCCATTAAAGACATATTATCCTGACGAAGAAGTGTTGTGTGTCGATGAAGTCGTTATAGATGCTGATCCAGGTTGGAAGTTGTTCTTCAATGGAGCTGTCAATATGAAAGGATTCGGAATAGGTGCGTTTCTTATCTCTTAATCGGGACAACATTTTTCGGTAACAGCACAACTTTGATTTTATTATACTAACAACATAGCAGAGTATGAAGCTTGCATTCTTGGTTTGAGGTTAGCTGTTGAAATGGGAGTCCAGGAATTATTGGTATTGGGGGATTCGAATTTGCTCGTCCATCAAATTCAAGGAGATTGGGAGATGCGAGATTTGAAGCTCATCCCGTATCGACAATGCTTGCAGGATTTATGTCAATGGTTTGTGTTAGTAAAATTTAGGCATATTCCAAGGATTCATAATGAAATTGCGGATGCTTTAGCCACTCTGTCTTCAATGCATCAACATCCTGATAAAGCCTACATCGATCCTGTACATATACAGAGTCGTGATCAGCATGCTTACTATAATTCGGTTGAAGAAGAGCTCGATGGAGAACCCTGGTTCTTGGATATCAAGCGATACATTCAGTCAGGAGAATACCCAACATATGCCACCAATGATCAAAAGAGGACTATTAGGCATTTGGCTAGTGGATTTTTCTTAAGTGGGGGGATCTTATATAAGAGAACCCCAGATCTGGGACTTTTGAGGTGTGTAGATACAAGAAAAGCCTCGAAAATCATGGTTGAAATACACTCTGGAGTATGCGGGTCGCATATGAACGGTCATGTCTTATCAAAGAAGATTCTTCGAGCAGGTTATTACTGGCTTACTATGGAGAGTGATTCTATTTGATTTGTTCGAAAGTGTCATCAATGTCAGGTACACGGTGATCTGATACGTTCTCCTCCTGCTGAATTATATGCAATGGCTGCTCCATGGCCGTTTGGGGCTTGGGGAATGGATGTGATTAGATCGATTGAGCCGAAGGCATTAAATGGACATAGATTCATTTTGGTAGCCATTGATTACTTCACAAAGTGGGTAGAAGCAGTAACTTTCAAGTCAGTGACAAAGAAGGTTGTGGTAGATTTTGTTCATTCCAACATCATTTGTAGGTTTGGAATTCCTAAGATGATCATTACAGACAATGCGGCCAATCTCAATAGTCATTTGATGCAAGAAGTGTGTCAACAGTTTAAGATCGCACATCGAAATTCTACTCCATATCGCCCAAAGGCCAATGATGCTGTAGAATCCGCCAATAAGAATATAAAAAAGATACTACAAAAAATGGTACAGGGGTCTAAACAGTGGCATGAAAACTTGCCGTTTGCATTGCTAGGTTATCGTACCACTGTTCGCACTTCAACAGGGGCAACTCCATATTTATTGGTGTATGGGACAGAAGCAGTCATCCCTGCA